>NC_143395.1:160574676-160877706 GCF_052110815.1 Crocodylus siamensis
AGGATCAACAGTTATCTACTCTTGATAGAACATTGTAACTGTACAAGTGACGTGGGTTTAGGAAGAAAAATTGTCTGCTTGCTTATCTGTTCCTCTTCCCTTCCTTCAGCTGGAGCCAGTTGGTAGAAAACAGAGTTATAATAACTTTACTTACAACAGAATGAAACTCAAGTGTCCAAGTTTGGTAAGTAATTACCACAATATATATATTCTCACCCCTAGAGTCACCTTGGTTCTCTTTTTCTTTCCTGCTGGGAAATGTAATTTGAGCATGCTAAAAGACTGCATCATTGGCACAGACTGGTTTACAGAGTACACAGACGCTCTAATTTCTTAACAAAAATGGTAGTTTCCAGAGACATCTACTTACTTGGATTTCACGCAAAAATTCAGTGCTGCCATTGTAAAAACTTACTTCAACCAGTTTTCTGTTGACTGCATGTTTCCATTTGATTATCTGCACTGACTGGCCTCAAAAGCATTGTCAAAACTGCTGTCATATGAAATGTAGAAAAAGAAAAGAACACGTGTATGGGTCTGGGGAAAAAAACAATGCTTTTTAAATGTGTTGGGCTAGGGGAATTTTTGGGAGGCCCCAAATGAAGAAATGGTCTACATTATTGTAAAGAAATAGGGACAGCCCTTCTTCAATAAGGGTGGCTGGCAAGTGTGCAGAATACTGCTCCTAAGTGTGCTAAGGCCAATAAAGCCCTCTGTCCTTCCAATGCAGGAGAATCCCTTTCTTTATACATCAAGAAACAGTGGACTGCAAAGTACAGTTCCCAGCCCAGAGGAAATAGCGGTGCCTTACTGGGCAGTTATAGTGGCGGCGGCAGCTGGAGTCCTGGTTGGTTCCCTGCTTGTTTGGGCTGTATTGGTAAGAAGATCCAAAAAGCAGCAGAAGAGGAGACAGATTGCAACAGAAATGAAATCAACATTTCTATAAACCAGACTCTCTCAGAGAACTTGTATCTGCCTTTCCTGGAATTGGGGTGATGGGAAAGAGCTCTTTTAATACTCAACTGTTTTATCATCTAAATGGACTGACCAGTGAATTTTGAACTAGATCACCTGGACTGTACATGATAGTAGAGCATGCGTTAACCTGGCAGTGTCTTCTGCATGTACCCATGCCTAAAAAGGAATCAAAAGTATACATCAAGGCTTCTTCCTTCTAGGTGTACTAATCATCTATGGGATGAAAATTACCCTACATATCAAGTCCTAACATGAAGTGAGAAAACTATTCATGCTTTATCCAGTGCAGGCTCAACTGTTTTCTATGGCATGCTTATACAGAATAAAATGATATATCATAATTATGGAGTTTTAGCTATTTTCCAGTGAAGTGGTAAGTGACACAAAAAAGGAACGGGTATCCAGGTTGTAGCCATATTGGTCTAGAGGAAAAAGCAATCGGTGTTCGTAGTAGAGGTGATATCTTTTATTAGACCAACAAGATTTTTGCAAAAAAAAGTCTTTAATTGCAAGCTTTCTGGCACAAACCCTTCATCAGGTGTTGGAGAAAAGACTGTAAATGTTCTCCTGGGTAGAAATTTAAAGTTCATATTTCGTAGGATTTCACAGAGGAGTCAGTAGATGGAAAACTCCTCTGGGAACAGGACTTTATTTGTTGGATCCAAGCAAAAGCTGTAAGTTTTGAGATACTAAGTCTCAATATTTAAAAAAAAAAAAAAGCTTTATTCAATACTTCCAATCTGGCTGGAGGCCTAAAGAGAACTGACTGAACCCTTCTTAAAGGACTTGCCTCATCTTATGCAAATTTCATGTCTTTCTGGTCTGCTCTTTCCATAAGCTGTTTCAAAATTCTGATCAGGAACTTGGAATATAAAGATCACCTCTTTCTTTGTCTGTACTTTCATGATATTTGGGAGAGGGTTGATGCAGGCTGTAATTTCCTGTTTTAGTTATAATATGTTAATTCTGTTGAAACGGAAAAGCATTTTAACTTGCTATGGGTTTGTGGGGTGTGCTGTGCTTACATTCCAGGAATCATAAATAATAGGGAAGAACTAGATATGAAATGGTTCTTGAGCAAGGGCTGTGCTGCCTGGGTTTCTAAACCTGCTCAGCATTCACCCAAAAAATATATTTTCAAGCACACTGAGACTCCTTTGTTTTTTCCCTTTCAGTATCCATGGGGCCTTTGTACACACCACAAAATTGGCCTTTAAAGCAGCTTTAATGCCCTTTTGCACCACTTCAGTGGCATTGTTGTTTGCATGCTTGGCAGCATATTCCACTTTAAATGACTTTGGTACATAGCAAGATAAAACACCTCCGAGGAGTTTTAGTTTGCTACCTAACAAAGTGCAACAGTGCACAAGGTGCTGGAAGCTGACATGCTCAGGGCTTGGTGGGCCCTGTGAAGCTCAAGGGCTGTGGGACCCAGAGGTAACCCATGCAGGCAGGCTCCACTGAAGAGGGAAAAAAAAAAAGTGGTGAGCCTGATCTTTTTTTTTTTCTCCCCAGAGCCTTTCTGCTTGCTTGAGCTGTGCAAGGCCCAGTGCTTCCCTCTGCAGCTGGGGTGGGGTGAGGTGGTAGTGCTTCCCTTGGGACCACCTGGACCAAGTGCCAGCAGGCAGGTGCTGCCTGTGGGGCCCCCATGCAGCTCAGGGACTGCTTGGCCCACTGGCAGCTCTCCCCTCCAGCCTCCCCACCCCACCAAAGAGACGGGTAAGGATCAGGCCTCCACCCTTGTGTACATGCCATGGGGTTTTAGTTGGGTTAATTCTCCCTAAATTGAAGTAGTGTTTTTAAAAACCCACCATTTCAATTTAGGGAGAACTAAACCAAATTAAACCCCCATGGCATGTATAAGCCCACTGTGACACAGGATACTGGGCAAGATGGATCTATGGTCTCACTTGCCATCCTTATGTTCATATTTTCCCATCTCATCCCCACTGGTGCCCATAATGGAATGGGGATAGGAACTGGAGCATCATGATATAATCTGGTTTCCAGAGACACAGCTCCACCAACCACTTCTTTTGGTCAAGTGGACCAAAGTGGAGCTCAGTCCCCCACACCCCTGTACGCAACAGAGAGCACCTGTTAGTTCTGAGGATTGTTGTAACTTATGGCACTTCCTGTGAAGCACCATGAGTTACAGCAGAGAGCTGAACATTTGTCTGTGCCCCTCAAGATGACATAGAAATTGAAAGTCCTTACAGTGTTCAGCATTATAGGACTGCCCCTCCCCCCATACACTCCCTTTGATGATGGAATTTCCCTTCAGCCACATAGAGCTCCTGCATCACCCATCTATACTGTCTCAGCAATGCACAGGGGCTAGAGCAGGGGCCAGAATGCCCCCTGCATAGGCAGAGGGAGAAAATATTATTTGGGGCTGCTGAGCATGCACCCCCCCCAATGGTAAGTCTGTGGAGGGGAAGGGGCAGGGGGATAAGGAAGGGGCATGGGGGGCAGATGGAGGCCCTCATAGCAAGGGAGGGAGTGGGTCAGAGGCAGGGGCTGGGGTGAATGTGGCCCTGGGTCCGGGGTGGGTCATGGGACAATAGAAGCCTTGGGCAGCTCATCTAGTGGTGCAGAGGGGCTCCGGCTGCTGCATTCACCCTGGGAGAGGCATGGGGGGGGCACATGCCCCCCAGATTTGAGCACAGGATGGAGGCAAGCTGCTGCTGTGTGCTGACCTTTGTGCCCTACAGCTGCTGTCTTGGAGCTGCACAACGCAACGTACCTGTGACCTGCACTGTGCTGTGTCCCTAGCCTCCAACGGCAACCCACCTCCACCCCCCACAAATGTGGGGGGCACGTGCCCTGCCATGCCTCTGCTGGGGTGTGCACAGTGGCAGGAGCCTCCCTGGATGAGCTGCCCAGGGTCTGACCATCCCACAACCTGTCCCAGGGCCCCATTCACCCCAGCCCCTGCCTTTGCATCTGCCCCACTCCCTCCTTCACTGTGGGGGCCTTGGTCTGCCCCCCACTCCTACCCCTCCCCTGTTCCTTCACAAACTGAAATGTCTGCCATCCTGGGCAGTGTTCCACAAGCCAGGCTGCAAGTGTCTGAGTTGTGCTCGCCCCTTTCTCACCTGCTGCAGCTGCCTGGAATCAACACCTGGGCTGCCCTGTGGTGCTACCTGCTGCCCTGTGTTTGGGGGCTAAGTCCTCTTACCCCTGGCCTTCCACCACCTATGGCCCCCCTCAGTTTGTTTCATAGATGCTCCTTTTTGCCCTTTTCCCACATAGGCTGAAGTGACTGAAGAATTCCACTGACATTGAAAACTGAAAGTCTGGCAGTTTCCAGCTGTTCCAAAGGTAAAATTGTTCCCTTGAAAAACTGAATGTGGAACATCCCCTCTGCGCCTGATAAATGGAGCTTGAATGAGTGACAAAATATTCAGGTCAGGATCTTGGTCTGCCTGCACTTAGCATAGTGTGAAATCAGAGTGTTATCTGTGTCTCCCATTTGCTGACATTTCTCCATGCACTGCATCTCCTTTATTAATATGTCTTTGGTTTATACTGCCCTATGACATTTTACCTCATTGGACCAGCTAAGTAGGGCAGGCTACTCTTCCCAGTCTGTATCACTAGAGAGCCTTCAGATGGACTTCTGAATTTCCCGCCAGATGCATAAGAAATATATTGAGTCAATATTACATGTATATATTGTATCAACTAATTCTGATTATTTTAGCCACTGAAATGTGCCTCCTTAGGGCAGTCCATTTTGAATGCTGATCTTATGAAATTATAGAGGACACCTTATATGGAACACTTTGGATGAACCCCAAAACCTAGGTCTGCATTGGCTGGGGGTATGAGAGATTCTGTGGAATTTCTTAGGGGCACAAAGTCTATTGTCTAACTCAAATCCCAGTTGGAATAATAAATCTATGACAACACACATTGAGTCTGAATTCTGGTCAGCACTAATTAATAACTCTCAGCAACACTACACAAAAAATTGTTTTTGGACAGGAAGTGAACAGGACTTTACTGAATTTAAATTATAAGGGCAGTCTCATGTGCAAAATGAGGATGAATGAACCTTACCACATATTTAGAGAAGTTGTGAGGCCTGGGCAAACATTGTGAAATTGCTATAGTTAGTGGACAGGCACCTTGATTCTAGGTGCCCTTTTGTGGCTAAAGGCCCTTCCTCATGGAACATTACAATATCTTGCACTGGATCAAATGGTGAAGTGGAGTTGCATCATGCATACATTTGACACAAAATGGGCAATACTTAAGTTTCAGCAAAAGACATTGGAGGTAAGATTGCTACATTCATAAAGGCTTGAGTTGGCTCAGGGTGGGGGCTTGCTAGTGACTGTAATGATTACAAGCTACTTCCAATGACTGCTCAGTGGTCTAAGAATGTGAGAAGCAGGGTGTCTACGCAAGATGCAGTAGACTAATCTACTATGTAGTAAAGCATCACCATCTATACATGCACAGCATTTCCTGTGCAGTAGGTTAGTCTATTGTGAGGTTGCCTACCGCCTGTAAATACAGGTAATAGATTAACTGCACAGAAAGGACATGTGTAGATTGCTGACCAGGAGCAAATTGCTCCCGATCAGCCCAGACAGCAGGGAGAGGGGAAACCTGTCTCTTCCCCCAGGCAGTTGCTTCCCAACCCTATGGCCCAAACTGGATTGTGGAATGGGGCTGGGAATATGTCTTCTTCCCCAGTTGCTGCTTTCCTGGAGGCAGTACATCTTCCCCCACCCCACCCCAGAGACCAAAGCCTGACCCTGGTGCCCCCTGCCAGCCCAGGGCTGCCACCTGGTGGAGGCTGGGGCTCTCCCTGGTGGCTGTAGGAAGGCACAGCAGGGCTGGAGTAGCCCTGCACTGAAGTGTTCCCCTTGGGAGCAAATTTGCTGTAGACAGGTGGGCATGTAGACTCCCTGCCAAAGAACGCTTACTGTGCAGTATTTTACTTACAGAGCATTAATAGCACATGTAGATATGCCCATATTGTGTTAAAGGCTAGGAATCGTGGGATTGTTTTATGTTATTTCTGAGGGACGGTACTGAAAAGCCTGTGTTGAGGGCTCAGCAGACAGGACTTGGAAATCTCAGCACTGAGGCACAATCTATAGATTTCCACAGCTCTATCATCATTTTCTAAATGCCTTTCAAAGGCGTAGGGAATTCATAATTGCACAATAGTTGGTTGTTCATTTTCTTGCTTTCCAAAGGTAAGCATTTGACCTACTCTCAGCAAAGTCTCAGGTAGCTTGGGTTTCCAGTGGGAGAAGAATGAAACAGTTTATGAAGATGATTTACTGGTAACTTAACTGAAACAATGAGACATGGGGGCATCTATGAAAGCTAAGTGTACCAATGATACTCCTTACATTGCAACTACTCTTGTCTAGAGTACAGATGCTGCTGATCCAGGGAACTGAGAAGGAACTTGAAATGGCAGCATTCTGTAGTAAAAAAACTGACGCTAGAATGCATCAGCTTAGCACATGAAAGGAAGAAACACAGCAAAAGTCAGCAACTGGCACTTCTCACCACTTAACTTTCCTGGATACCAGATGTTGAACCATCTTTTGCCTGTTTAATTCATGTCTTGGCTCACTGGGCATCTGATACGCTTCAGAAACTACTGACACAATCTTAAAATGCTTGGGGGGAGAGAAGATGGTATTCTTCTTAACCTGTTTAGCAGAACTTCTGAGCACAGAGTAAAAACTGCTCCAATTCCTAATACAGTATCAGACAGATAAAGTGTTTCCCAATTGAAGAAGTGGAGAGTCTCTGGCTTTTGGTAATTCTGAAACTGGAACAAATGAAACACAGAAGAACATCTCTTAGGAAAACAAAACACTACTGCATTGGTGAGGAGATGGACTAAGGTCTATGATGCATCTTTTTCATGTCTGTTGCCTATGCAATTCTCTCACCATACAGCAATATCCTGGATCAGGTTTGAGCATTTGTGTAGGGCTACATCAGGACTAGGTTTCTAACACTAAAAGCTCTCTCCACAGTCCAGCTGCTTGTTGGTTCTTTGACCTATTCATCCTTTTAATCAAGGGGCTTCCGTAACAGATATGAAATTCCAGTGCATGCATAAAGTTCACCCCTGCCCTCTACTGGATGGAGCACGTGATCTGCTCATGTCTTTGCCAGTAGGTCAGTGTAACAGGGAACCCTATCCCTGTTACCCGAAGGCAGGTCAGCCCCTTTAAGACTAGAACTTTCCAGGCACAGCCTGCCGGCAGAGAAGGGGTTAAAAGCTGGGCCTGGCCAGCTAGTCAGGTGACTGGAAGGGGGCAGGCCAGAAATATAAAAACCTGGGGCTTGGCAGTAGTAAAGGGGCAGCAGCCAAAGGGGAAAGAAGTGGTACATGGGAGCTCCACAGAGAGGCTTGGCTGCTGGTCCTACTGCCGCTGATCCTCAGAGAAGTGGCAGCAGTACCGCTGGGAGGAGTGTCACAGGCAGTGGGGAAGCAGAAGCACCACGCCACAAAGAAAAATGCAAGCTGGCATTGCTGCCTCCTTCTTCAATTTCTATTTTTTTGTTTTGGTTAGAACCCACTAACTGACTGTGTGTGTGTGTGTGTGTGTGTGTGTGTGTACATATATATACACATACTTCTGGTTGATTGATTACCGGTGGTTTGTGGATGAGTCTGTAGGGGTAGAGGAGGCCTCATTAGTGCCTTAGGCACAGTCATAAAAGGCCTGGTGCACCAGGTGTGGAGTTCGTGTGCTTTTGGGCTGGGCCAGTGGGGGTTTGAGACCACTGCCCAGCTTTGAACTTGCAGCCCCTGGCTGTGGGGCTAGTGGGTGGGCCTCTGGGCCAGACAGCCTGGGCTCCATATTGGAGGCAAAAAGGAGGGCCACTAGCCCTAAGATCAAGGAGTTAGAGCCCCAGAGTTGAACCCTATCTGGTGGGTTTAGAATGGGAGGCCTAGCTAGAGAAAGACAGGGGGCAAGGCCCGTGGTGGCTGATAGCCCCAACATAGAAATACAATAGGCAGTCTCCCACTTACAAGAACATCTGTATAATATTTCCATTGAGACCATAGTAGGCAAGTAAAAGTGGGATACGAGAACCATTAAGGGACTTCAAGGGCACCCCTCATAGGTCGCAGATAACAAGCCAAAAAAAAAAAATGCCGCTGGGGAGGGCAACCTGTTACGGTTAGGATCTTGCTTGCTCTGGACTTCCTACTGTTAAAGAAGAGTGATGCTTCTGCCATTCTTTGCATATCTGGGGGCACCCATCCTATGCAAAAGACCTCCTTCTAATCCCCTCAGGCCAACGGTGCTGCTGGGATGCAGTTTAGCCAGTGCTTATGTGGCAGTGTGATTTGATGACTAGGACGCTGCATTATAAGTCAGGAGGCCTGAATTCTGCTCTCTGCTACTGACATGTATGACTGGGGCAGGTTACTTCACCTACCTCCACAGGTGTTACAGAGAGCTTTCCCACCTTTGTATAGTGTTTAGGGGTGTAAGCCATCCTCTACTAGTGCTGGCCTGGTAGTTTTTTCCTGCCATTGAGTGTGGTGGCTTGAAGTGGTGACTTTGGGGATTCCCTCAGTTAAAAATTGCCTGTAAATGCAAGGGATTGAGCTCACAGGCCCAGGAGACTCCTTCCAATCCTTGGCTTCTAGGAAGGATAATGCCACATACCTGCTACACATCAGTACTGCTGTTTGCATTCAGGATTGTTAAAAAATTCCTTCTGTTGTTTAAAAATAACCATGAAGAGAACCCTTTATTAAACACTTCTACTGATGATGTACATTTAGAATTCCCAGAGTACCAACCTACAGCCACTGGCTGACTCTGTTTGGCTTTTAATCTGCAACATAATAAAATCCACAAAGTACTTGGCCAGTTAGAACAGCAGGTGCCCACACCATCAACTCTCCTTCCATTAAGCAATAGTAGATGAACTCAGAGGATCTCCAAGCCTCTCAGATTTTGAGACATGCTTAGGAACTCCTCGGAGAGATGTTATTTTAGAAAAACACCTGCCACAAGTTAAGACCAAAGTATAAGGGCATGCCAAGCCTAATGATCAGCCACCATCATTGCTCAGTGCTGCTGAATCCCATTGCCCATGGGATACAGAAACGCTGAATTCAGTGGTACGTACTAGGGCTGCGTGAATTTTTGCTGGCTGTTTAGTTTTGATGCTGTTTTGACTTGTTTTGAGCTTGAAACGGTGAAATGGAAACAAAATGAAGGGCTTGGAAACAGCCTCAAAACAAAATGAGGGGAACGTTTTGCAAGTTTTAAAACATTTCGAAGCTGAAGCTGAAGCTGGACTTGTCTACAGGGAAAGAGAAAGTAAGGAGAAGAGGTAGGGGAAGGACTGCTCTCGTATTCACTGTGTAGCTGGCCAGTGACTGTCATCCTTCTCTGAGGTCCCTTTCAATCCCAGTGCTCTAGGGGAGGGATGGAAAAAAAGCATAAAAGGCAGTATTGTTTCAACTGGCCTGCTTTCTGCCTTGGGGTCTGACAGTTACTGAGCTGTGTCTTCCAGCAGCTCATGAGTGTTAAACAACAAAAGCTACTACTAACATTGATTTGAATGATTTCCTACTTGCTAGCCTAGCCTAGCAAGTGGGATTCCATAATACCTTTTGCTTTCTTCCAAACCCTTTTATTTTATTATAATGTTAATTGATTTATTCTTTTCAATGTTATAATTATATTGGATATTACATGATAGAATTTATATAGGAAGGGAAGTATGTTTATATTTTATTTCTATACATTTATACCTTGCGGCATATACACATCTTACAGAATTTATATAGGAATGCGGATACATTTATATATTTGTATAAAAACAAGACACCATGAAACACACCATAAAGTGTGGTGGAAAGGCAGGTAGGCAAGCCTTCAGGGAGGAATGGAAGATGGGGTAAAGGGAAAGCTGTAAGTTTTTGTTTGTTTGTTTGTTTGTTTCCCCCCCCAACCACCCTAGAGAGAGCCTCTTTCCTACAACTAGCAGGGATGAGGCTTCCAGAAGCATCAAGGAAAGGGGAGCAGTGCCAGTGTGACTGCCTGCGCCTGAGACTGTCTTCCCTCCAAGAGCACCAACCATAACCGCCCTCCCACACACACACCATGACAACAAGCACCAGCATGACAGTCTCCTCCATCCCCATTTCACTTCCCATGCTGAGCCTTCCAGTGCCAAAGGAAGAGCTGGATCTGGATATGAGTGCCCTAGCAAGGGAAATTCTGGGGAAGGAGGGGGAATCATCTGAGTTTGTGCTCCACACCTCTCAAGTTTTCCCTAGAGCCAGGTCTTCTTCCCCAGAAGGCACTTCAGAGGAGGTAGAGGGTGCAAAGGGAAGCGGCTCAGCTGAGTCTGCTCCTCCTGTTTCTGTGCCTCTGCTTGTTGAGGAGGGGGAAACTGCAGCATCCACACATGCACCCACACCCCAGAAGCAAGCTGGTAGGGTGGTCTGGGATTGTTTTGAGCCAGTGGCGATGCATAGGGGGTGCACGTGCACCCCTTGTCAGGCCACGCTCCCTGTGTAGGTGGTGGGAAGGGGGGCAGGCAGGAGCACCGGTGCTCCCCCTGTGAGCGCTGGCTGGGGTGTGGGGCCACCAGGAAAAGCAGCTGTGCCACTTTCAGAAGTTGTGGTTGCTCTTTGGTGAGTGAAATCAACGCCCTCCCCCCCCCCCCCCCCCCCCAGTCAGTGAGATCAGCCACCAGAGGAACCTCCCCCTGCTGAGTGGTGTCAGGGTGGGATGTGCCCCCCAACCCTCTGACTCAAGAGGCACCAGTCACCCATGTTTTGAGCTGGTAGATGATCCCATGTATGCTATCTGCCTGCACTACCAGGGCAAAGGAACCAAACACATGAGTACTACGAGGATGCTGATGCATCTCCACAGGCACCACCCCTTTGACCTTGCTTCTCCTCAGCCTAGCACCAGTGGGAACATGCCCAAAGGGAAGTCCCCTTCTTGCTCCAATGTCTCTGTCCCCCCAACGCTGAGGCAGGCCACCCTGGAACAGTGGGGGAAAGGCAGACAGAAATTGGGGCATGTTGCAAGGGCAAGTGGGATCACCCAGAGCATTGGGGAGATGTTTGCTGTTGATGGCCAGTGGAATGAGTTTGTTTTTATCAAGAGCAGGTAAAAAAATCTGAGTGTTGGCAAATCTGGGAGTGTATTTATTACTCCTTAGTTGAGTGACCAGGATTCAGGTGGCTCATGGCCCCATTCTACCAAGTGCCTGCATGCACTACCTTCAGCAGGATGGCGGTGTCCTCCATGTATGAGGCATGCAAGGAGTACTTGAGGGAGGAGCTGTGCAAGGCAGGTTCACGGGTGGCCTTACACTTGACCTCAGACATCTGGATCAGCCAGGGTGGAGATTGCGCCCACCTCTTCCTCACAGGGCACTAGTGCAACCAGTCAGGCTGTCAATGGGCTCTCCTTCAAGCTGAGGTGATGGATGAGTCCCACATGGTAACAGAGATCATGGAGGCTGTGAACCGCTTGGTGCTGGGGTGGCTCATTTAGCAGGGCGAGCTCACCAACAATGGGGCCAATATGGTCAAGTTGGTCCATGATGCCAACATTGTTGGCATCCACTGTGTGTCACACAAGTTTAACCTCATTGTCAGGGATGCCTTAGAGGGGGATAGCACCACCACCACCAGCAAGCTTATTTCCAAATGCAGGAAGGTGGCAGACTACTTCCACTGGAGCATCACGGGGGGGCAAGATGCTGTGGGACAAAGAAGCAGAGCTGAACATCCCACGGCACAAAATCATGCAGGATGTGGAGACTCAGTGGAACTCCACATACCATTTTCACTGACTGGTTTTCTTGCCTACATTGCATGCCAGCTTCTGGCTGCTTTACTATTCCTTCCATTCAGGAAGAGCGCACACACTAACTGCAAGTGCTTTCTCAGGCTGACAAGGTTTTGCAACCTGAAAGCTTGCTAAGATATATTTCTGTAACTAACTATTCAGTTGGTCTGCTAAAACATACCAGATTAGATTGACCCAAAGGAAAGGATCTTGTCTGCCAGTGCCATGTCCTTACACCAACAACCCTAGCACCTGACTGGAAGGACACAGGGGCCCTGGGCACATCTACTAGATATAAGCCCCAGGGCTGGGGCTGGCAGGGAGAGTTCTCTGGCAGCTGCTGAAGAAGAAGCTCCTGCAGGAAAGGAAAGAAAGGCTCTAGTCTGTGGTTGCCTGAGATGCTGCTGGTGCTACTGTGCTGCTTACTAAGTTATTACTTGTCATTTAAAGTGGTGGACCAGACTGAGGCTGTAGGGGAGGGGGAGACCTCATTGGGGCACAGTACTGTGTCGTGTAGAGGCCCCACCACCAGTGAGGCCACGCCTTAACACACGCACAGTGTTGCCCATGTCATGAGTTTTGCTTGTCAGCAACCTGAGTTACAGTTTCCCAGAAAGCCCTGCATCTATCTCCTTGAAACTTAACAGGCTTCGTGGCTACTATCCCTGCAAGTTTCATTTGAATCAGGCAAGAAATGATAAAGTTATAGGTAGTTTCATACTCCCTCATTTATAGCCTATGGCGAAACAGTGAAACTGGGTCGCGGTTTGAATGTGCATCTGGGACCACAGCATGTTGAACCACGTCGGAGCAGTTCTAGCTGCCAGGGGGCCCAGGGCATCAGCCTGCTAGTCTGAGGCTGCTCCAACTCAGCTCAACATGCTGCAGAGGGGCTGGCTGGAGCACAAGAGTGCTCTACTATGGGCTAGCCAGCTGGCAGCCTCTGCACTGAAGCACCCTCGTGCCCCAGTCAGCAGGGGCAGTGTCAACATGGGTGCTGCTGCAGAGTAAAAAAAAACTCTGCAGCAGGATAGTACTTGTATTTACTAGTACTATCTTGCTTGTATATACAAGTACTTGTATTTAAAAGTACTATTCTGCTATGGAGATTATTAGCTTCCTGCAGCCTGATAGGGCCGCATATGTAGATGTGAGACATTCACTGAGCTAATTAGTTGACTGCAGTAAGCCTCTCCTGTAGGTGCTCCCCTTAAGTTTCACATACAGATGCTGCCTCCCTCCCTGTCACCACCACTAGGACAGCCCTTGTCTTTATCCACCAGTCACATGGCCCCAGACCAGCTTTTGCAAAGGAAAGCAAAAATAAACTGTAAAGAAATTAAATAAATTGGAGAGAACATAAGGGAGATATAGGGGAAGATAAGACTGGTAAGTACCTCATATAGATAAGGAGCTTTTTTTAGGTTCTCTAGCACCTCTTTATCTGAGGACTTTGTAGCACTTTACAAACTTACCAACACTGTTTTCCAAATTGTACACAGGAACTATCAAAATGTCATAGATTTCATAGACATTAGGGCTGGATGGGGCCTCATAAGATCATCGGGTAGAGCCCCCTGCCCAAAGGGCAGGAAGTCAGCTGGGATCAGATGACCCCGGCAAGATAAGCATCCAAACATTCTTGAAGGTATCCAAAGTACGTGCTTGCATTACTTCTGGGGGGGAGTCTGTTTGTGACCTTTACAATTTGTCTTTCCTTGGGGCACACTGGTGAACAGATGTTCTCCTGGTTCCTGATGCACACCCTTTGTATACTTATAGGCTGCTACCAAGTCCCCCCTGAGCCTTCTCTTCTCCAGGCTGAAGAGTCTCATGCCTCTCTGCCTTTCAGCCTCTCCTCATACAGCCTGCTCTCTTGACCTCTAATCATGCACATGGCTCTCCTCTGGACTCTTCCAGAGGCTCTGGGGGACAAGCGGAAGGGGGGTGCAGGTGGTATTTTCCTCTCTTCTTCCGGTGAGTAGGCGGGGACGGTGACATGAGGCCTGCGTTGGTGAGGTCAACCAGCGTTTATGCAGCTGGTGCTGCCAGGCAGGCCTTGGGTTCCTTGATAATGACCCATGCTTTCGGGTGGGGGACTTGCTGGGGTGGGATGGGCTTCATCTCTCTCCTAAAGGTAAGCGTGTTTTCTCTTCCACGTTGGCTTATCTCGTATGGTGAGCTTTAAACTAGCCTCGCCGGGGGAGGGGGCCGCAGGAAGACGAGGAGACACCATCCGAGCAAGATGGGTGACAAAGGCGAGGAGTGCTAAGGTAAGGAACAGGGGCCCAGACAGTCTCCCTAAATGGGAGGGGGGTGGCACACATAGTGTTGCAAGGCCTTAAATGCCTATATACCAATGCTCGCAGTATGGGGAATAAACAGGAGGAACTTGCCCTCAGAATAGCTAGTTCAAACCCAGATGTCATAGGGCTAACAGAAACGTGGTGGGATTCGTCTCGTGACTGGGCAGTTAGCATTAGGGGCTATAGGCTTTACAGGCGGGATAGAGAAGGAAGGAAAGGCAGGGGTGTAGCACTCTATGTCAAGGAGCAATACACATCCTCTGCCAGCACAATGGGGTCAGAGGAGGGGAAGGCTGAAGTGCTCTGCGTCAAGATTCAAGGGGGCTGTGGGGAGAGTGATTTGATGGTGGGGGTCTACTACAGACCCCCCCAACCAAGGGGAGGAGCTGGACTGGGAATTTTTGGGCCAGCTTGCAGAGGCACTTAAGGCAAGGGATGTAGTTGTCATGGGGGATTTAAATTGCCCAGACATCTGCTGGGAGGAACAGTCAGCCAGGTTGGACTGTCCCAGGAGGCTCCTGGCTGAGATACAGGACCTCCACTTAATTCAGGAGGTGCACAGTCCCACCAGAGGAAATGCCCTGTTGGACCTGGTCCTGGCCACAGGCAACGACCTGGTAAGGGGCCTCCAGGTCCTTGACCACCTGGGCGATAGCGATCATCACTTGCTGGAATTCACCATCCAGCGCAGAGTGTCAAGGGCCAGCAGCAAGACAGTAGCCCTAGACTTTAGGAGGGCCAACTTCAAGTTGAGGAGACTAGTGGGGGAGGCGCCGGGGTCCTTGAAGGAAGGGGAACTCAGTGTCCAGGACAAGTGGTCGTTCCTTAAGGAAACGATACTCGGGGCCCAAGGGGTGTCCATCCCAACAAGAAGTAAGGGGGGGCAAGAGTGCCTGAAAGCCCCCCTGGCTCACCAAAGGCATCCGGGAATGTCTGATTGCCAAAAAGGTGGCATACACCTGGTGGAAGGGGGATGCTATCTCCAAAGAGGAGTGTACCTCCTCTGCTCGGGCCTGCAGGGGGGCTGTCAGGAAAGCTAAGGCGGACATAGAGCTAGGACTAGCGTCCAAGATCAAGGATTATAAAAAGTCCTTTTTCAAATATATAGGGAGGATGAAGAAGGCACCAGGTAATGTGGGGCCCCTGCAGAACATGCTGGACAATCTGGTCGTGCCAGAGGAGAAAGCGGACCTCTTTAACCAATTCTTCACCTCCATTTCCTTGTGCAGGGACTGGAACTTCCCTGCTGTGATGCAAGACGGACTCGAGGGGAACGCCTCCAGACCTCAGGTTGGGGAGGACTGGGTTAAAGAGCTTCTGGAGGGGCTGGATGTGTTCAAATCAGCGGGTCCAGATGCTCTCCACCCCAGGGTGTTGAGGGAGCTAGCAGGGGTTATTGCAGGGCCTTTGGCACGGCTTTACGAGCGCTCGTGGTGCTTGGGCCAGGTGCCAGATGATTGGAAGATGGCTAACGTGGTCTCCATCTTCAAAAAAGGGAAGAGAGAGGACCCAGGCAACTATAGGCCTGTCAGTCTTACCTCAATCCTAGGGAAACTCTTTGAGAAGATCCTCAAGGAGCACATCTGTGATGGGCCGGCGTCAGGGATGATGCTCAAGGGCCACCAGCATGGTTTCATTAGGGGCAGGTCATGTCAGACCAACCTGATTGCCTTTTATGATCAGGCACAAAGGCAATGGATGCAGGTGTTGCCATGGACTTAGTCTTTCTAGACTTCAGCAAGGCCTTTGACACTGTCTCCCACCCCATCCTCATTAAAAAACTAGGCGACTGTGGCATTGATGCCTACACAGTCAGATGGATTGCAGATTGGCTCAAGGGTCGTACTCAGAGGGTGGTGGTGGATGGGTCATATTCAACCTGGGGGGAAGGGGGCAGCGGGCAGCGGAGTCCCCCAGGGCTCAGTCCTTGGGCCTGCGCTGTTCAATTTCTTCATCAGTGATTTGGACAATGGGGTGAAAAGCACCCTTTTTAAATTCGCTGATGATACCAAAATTTGGGGTGAGGTGATCATGCTAGTAGGGAGGGAAAGATTGCAGCAAGACCTGGATAGGTTACAGGAGTGGGCTGACATAAACAGGATGCACTTCAATACTGACAAGTGCAGGGTGCTGCACTTGGGCAGTAGAAACCAGCAGCACACTTGTAAGATGGGAAACTCCCTTCTTGAGAGCACGGAGGCAGAAAGGGATCTTGGAGTCATTGACTCCAAGATGAACATGGGCTGACAATACGAGGTCTCGGTTGGCAGGGCTAACCAGACCTTGTTGTGCATCCACATCAAGTAGAGCCAAGGAGGTGATCCTCCCCCTCTATGCGATGCTGGTCAGACCACAGCTGGAGTACTGTGTCCAGTTCTGTGCACCCCACTTCAGGAGGGATGTGGACAACATGGAGAGGGTCCAGAGGCGGGCCACCCCCATGATCCGGGGACAACACGGCAGACCCTACAATGAAAGACTGCGGGACCTAAACCTGTTCAGCCTTCACAAGAGAAGGCTGAGGGGGGACCTGGTGACAGTCTAAACTCACTGGGGACCAGAAGGGTTTGGGAGAGACACTGTTTCCCCTAGCGCCCCCTGGCATAACAAGGAATACCGGCCACAAGTTGTCGGAGAGTAGGTTTAGATTAGACATCCATAAGAACTACTTCACTGTCAGGGCGGCTAGGATCTGGAACCAACTTCCAAGGGAAGTGGTGCTGGCTCCTACCCTGGGGGTCTTTAAGAGGAGGCTTGATGCCTACCTGGCTGGACTCATTTGAGTCCAGTCTTTCTCCCGCCCAGGCGGGGGGTCAGACCTGAAGATCTCCAAGGTCCCTTCTGGCCTTACTTCTATGATTCTATGATGATTCTTCCAAGCTTTTGCATGTCTTTTTTAAAGTGTGGAGCCCAGCATTTGATGCAATACTCCAGCTGCAGCCTCACCAAGGCCAGGTAAAGCGAGAGGATGACTTCTTGGGTCTTGCTGGAGATACATTGGTAGATGCAAACCAGAGCTTTATTTGCTTTGCCGGCTGTGGCATCACGTTGGTGGTTCATATTCATTTTGTGATTAAGCATGACCCCCAAGTCTCTTTTGGTCATGGTGCTAGCAAGTGTAGCACTGCTGAGCCTATAAGTATGATGTGGATTCTTTCTCCCAAGTGGAGCACCTTGCATTTCTTTGTGTTAAATGTCATCTGGTTTTGATCCACCCACCTTGCAAGCCAGTCCAAGTCGGCCTGAATTGTCAGCCTATGCTCTAGTGTGACTACACTTCCCCATAATTTGGTGTCAACTGTGAGCTTGGCCGGTCTACTTCTGACACCCGAATCCAGATAATTTATTAAAGAGTACTGGTTTGAGTACTGAGCCCTGTGGGATGCCACTTGTCACCACATGTTATGTTGACTCAGTACCATCAGCTATCATTCTCTGGGTCCGACCACAGAGCCAGTTCTCTAGCCATTGGTCTGTAAGATTGTTGAGGCCGCAGTTTCTCAATTTAACCATGAGGACATCATGGGAGACCAAGTCAAAGGCTTTTTTGAAATCCAAATATATGACATCAACCTCTTCTCCCTTGTCCAGGTGATGTGTCACCTGGTCATAGGAGGGAATGAGATTGGTCAGGCAAGACCTACCCACAACAAAGCTGTGTTGGCTGTCTCTCAGAATGTTGCCTTCCATTAGCTTTGACATTTTTTTTTTCCAGGGATTGAGGTCAAACTGATTGGCCTGTAGTTCCTGTCCTTTCTTGAAAATAGGCACCACATTGGCCCTCTTCCAATCTTCTGGGACCTCTCCTGAGCATCACAAGGTCTCAAATATCCTTTCCATTGGTTGTACTATGATGTCAGCCAGCTCTTTTGGCACTATTGGGTACATTCCATCTGGCCCAGCTGACTTGTGGATGTCCAGCCTCTCAAGCTGTTCCCTCACAGGATCTTTGTCAATTATAGGCATATGACTGCCCTTACCCCAGTCATCCTGGGTCCTGTCAGGCAGGGTGACCCCCTTGGGCTGGGGGAAAACCAATGCAAAGTAATTGTGGAGAAAATTAGTGTTTTTCCTGGGCGTCAGTTGTCAGCTGCCCCATTTGGTTCAGCAAGGGTCCAGTGTTGCCCGTGTTTTTTCTCCAACTTCCCACATACTTGAAGAAGGACTTTTTATTGTCCCTGATTCCCATAGCCAGTTTGAGTTCGGTTTCAGCCTTGGCTTTTCTGGTCCACTCCCTGGAGGTGCGGGCCAGTGCTGCATAATCTTCCTTACTGGTATTTCCAGACTTCCATCCCTTATAAGCTTCTCTTATCAGATTCAGGAGGTCTATGAGTTCCCTATTTGGCCAAAGGAGTTTCCCAGCCCTTTTGCTACACTTCCTATGGGCCACAATGGACTTCCCTTGTGCTTTTTAGGATCACATCCTTAAGGAGCAACAATTCATCATGGGCTCCCCTTCCTGTCAGATCACAGTCTCTCAGGGCCTCAACAACCAACCTCCTGAGCTTGAGAAAGTGAGCTTTCCTAAACTTGAGGATTTCCACATTGCTGACTGACTTGCCAGCTTTGCAATGGATAGAGAAAGTGATCAACTCGTGATCACTGTTACCTAGCTTCCCTTCCATCCTCAGGTTGCTCACTAGATCATCCCCTTCGGCCAGGACCAGATCCAGCAGTACCTTACCTCTTGTCAGCCCGTAAACTTTGAGTCAGAGCTTGTCAATGCAAGTGAATGCCTGTTTCTGAAATGCAGTGTTTTCTAGTTCTGGTATGGGACATCTTAAATTCTGCAACATAAGGACATGACAGGAGAAAGGAAGTGTGGTTTTTTTTTGTTTTGTTTTGTTTGTTTTGTTTTTTGCTTGTTTGTTTTTTGTTTAAAAAAAAGAGCCTCCAAAAATATCCCCTTGAAACAGTAGAGAGACTTTACTCAGCAAAATGTTAGTCCTGCACCCTACCACCACCCAGAAAGAGGAAAGATGGAGTGACTACAACCATTTGAGAAGGTAAAATATTGGCAGAGCAAACAGACCACAAGCCTTCAAAATGGATGAAGCCCATAGAATATGTATGCCTCTATTGCCTGAACTACAGTAGTAATTATCAGACATGAATATACAAGCAAGTGTTACCTTTGCTGGGGCCAGCCACTAGAGGAAGTGGTGATCACTCACTGAGCCAGCACACTATACAATAGAAACACCTAGCAAAGCTGCATGGCTATAGCTGACCCTGTACACAAGTCAGTCACTTGGGTCCACTTGGAGCTTAGGGTCCTTCTTCCTTGTCCTGATTGTGATGGTCATGGTGAGTAGCCAAAGGCCTAAAAGTATGTAAACCTATTTCTCCCTTGCATACACACGCACCTCCCCTGCAATATTCCCTACCACTCACTTTCTCTCACTTCACTTTCTCTCTCATCACACTTACTCTGCAGCATGAGCTCAAGAGTTGCTGTTGCTCCTGTTGCACCAGTTGAACAACTTCTTTCCCATCTTTCTCTGTACAGCTGTCACAAATCTGCCATGCTAAGTCCTAATTACCAGGCTGACTTATTTACATGTACCCAATCTCATTTCCCAGTCTGCCACTTGTTTACATTCAGGAGTGAAATACTCTACCCTTCCTTAGTGCCTCTCTCTTCAAGGGCCTCAAAATACTTTTTAAATATTAATGCTAGTTGCCTATGCAACCCAACACCCCTGTGATGTAATCTTATCAATATTATAGGTGATGAAACTGACGTGGCAGGAGCTGAAGTGACATGCCCCAGGCTATATGATGAGTCGGTGACAGAGCAGGAAGTAAAAACTCAGAATCCTGACTCTCCCCCTACACGCAATGCAGCTGTGTAACAACTATACAACTAACTGCTCTGTCACAATACAACTAGACTAATAACAGTGCCAAATTTAAGCAGAATTTCCCTTCACTTTGAACATAAATAGAGCAGAAGATGATTAATCTGAACGAAAGAAGGGGGGAGGGAGGGAAAGCAAAGAACTGCAATTTATGAAATATGCAGCTGACTGAGAATCAGGGCAGTGCTTATGTCACACTCCCCCTGAGGGAGCTTTCAGCACTATTTTGGAAGAGGTTCAGCCTGATTACAATTATTATAGGGTGGGGAATAGGAAGAAAGGAAAGGAGCAGAGAAATTCATTGGCCACCTGTCGTGCTCCCACTTACATAACCCACACCCCAGCAGTTACTTTGCCAGCATCAATCTTCTGTGTACCAACACCAGGCATCCTTGGTGCTTGAGGGATCATGGTCTCCTAATCAGAGATGAGAACTTGGAATTAGAAACATGTGAGGGCTTGTGACTTAAGGCAAGGCTTCTCCTCCTACAGAGAACTGAGCGTTCTCATGAGAACAGCTTCTATTGGAAAATACGATTTTGTCAAAATAGAAATTTCCTATATAAAATCTTGATTTCTCTATTTTTTTCAGTATTGGTTCAGGAGACTAGCAATGAAAAGTAGTTTGTTTTTAGATACTGATTTAAAGTGACATTGCAAAGCAAAATGTATTTGTTTAAAAATGTATAACATTTCAATGCAAATCATTTTTTGGACAGAAAACATAAAAAGAAAAATGTTTAGGTGTTTCCTATTTGAATCTTTCGGATGTCTTGCCTTCCTTTCCTCATTTGAAAAGAAAACTGATTTTGAAATGTTGAGCGATCCCAGGAATTAAAAAAATTCAAATTTCCAAGCAGTTCAATGAAACTCTTTTTAAAACACTCTGGGTGCATCTTCACTGGAAAGCTAATCTCGTGACCTGTATTCAGGATACTTCTGTTGTGTTAAGCTAGCATGAATGTGAACAGACACAGTGCAAAACAATGCTTGAATTGTTGTTGCATCCTGCACCTGCCCTGCTTATGTGTTCACTCACTTGTTGTGCAGAGGCTCTTTGGCAGGGAGGGGGGGTGCACCGTCGGTTTCCTAGCACAGCAGCAAATTGAGCTTCTCTCTGAAGTCCTTCACAGTGCATTGCAGGAAAATGTGTCTGTCGTATCTAAGCAGATGGGTGGGGTTAGCTCAGTTATTTCTTAAAGCCAGAGCCAGGTACAGGCATGGGCAAACCAGGTGGCCGCCCAGGGCCCAGACAGAAAGGAGGCCCCAAAGTGGTAATTTTTAAATTATTATTATCATTATCTCTAGCAAAGAGGGGGATGATACTAAAAGTTTGCCCAGAGCCACCAGGAGTCTAGTTATGGTGCCAACCAGTTCTGGCTCAGAAGACTCTGGACTTACGTTCATGACTTCCATTCCAATCGGAGACAAGACGTGGATCCTACCCTGTACATGCCCTATGCCAAACACTATGGCTAATGTGACCCATGCAGTTCTTCATTTGGAAATGGATACAGGGCTCTTCTGCAAGGTATGAAAGTGGCAAGTTTTAGGTGTAGGAGGCTGGTGTCATGGATCAAGTATGTTTTCAGATTTTAGATTTAACCCTCCCTAATAACAACCCCCACAATATAATGGCCTCATTTTCAGTGTGTGGGGGTGATGGCATTACTGGGAAAACATTTCCCAGTGTCTCCTGCAGCAGTCCAGAATAAATAAAAATGTCTTTCCACATAAGGCTGAGTCCCAGCTGCCTGTGTCTCATCAGGGAGCACCTGGCCTCCTGGCTCACACCTTCCAACGAGCTACCCTGATGGGCCAACTTAGCGATGCCCTGGTTGGAACAGGATCCCACAGGGAACATTACGCCTTCCATGTGCTGATCCTGTCAGGGGAAGGGGGGTCTGCTTTAATTGTTGCCATACAACTGACCCTCACTATCCTTTGACCTGAGAATGACAGCTCAGCCAGGGAATTGTTCTGTGTTTCCTCTAATCTCCCTGTTGGAGCATGTTTGGCGGAAACCTGACTCTCACATCAAAGATGGGGTGGTTTTTTTTTTAGATCAGACTGTAAATGAGGCATTCATGAGATGGAGTGGAGAGGGGTGACTGGAACCAGGGCTGTCTCTATAAATTACTGAATCCCTGGGCTTGCATTATGCACCGATGTCCTTTCATACAATCATCTTTGGAGCTGTCCCAACTTCCTATTCGTTAGTACATTCTAATTATAGCTTCACTTGGCTGCTAGCAGAAGCTGTCTTTGGTTCCTTTTTTAATTGAACTAGGTAATCGAAAGTTAGGTCTCTCTGGAATCTCTTCCCCTCATGAAGCCAGAGGTCCCCAGAAACCTATTGGAAAGGCATTAGCTTCCTCCCTCTCTCTCATTCTCTCCTTTTTTTTTTTTCCATTGGAGCCCATCCAGATGGAACACAAACAGGGAGAGGATAAATGAGAAGCTCTCTGCTCCCTGAAAGCACGCGCTGACGTCAGCTCTCATGAACTGGCACTTTAATCATCACGCAGGGATTGTTTCTTTCTCTCTCTAGCCTCACTTAGAATTTCTCAGTATGTGAACATTAGCATTTATGAAGGGGGAGAGAGCGGCTTCTTTTCTTTATGACTTAAAAAGTAGTAGATTTTTGCTGGATCTTCAAGTTCCCAGGCTGGCAGCCCTGGAGGCCTCTTTTTTTTGTACACAGGTTGCGTGAAGCACTGGCAACCCCAGAGCAGGCTCTTGCCAAGAACAACACACCTCCACCCTGTGAGACACAGAGAACCCAGCTCAGCCTGCCTTGTTCATAAAGCCTTTCTAGACCAAAAAGGACAAAGCATTAGAGGTAGAGGCCACACTCCTGCACTTTTCTGCAAGCTAGAGGAGGAGAGGAAAGAAGGCTGGGGAGACCAGAAGACTTAAAAACCCTAATGAGACACAGGCAGCAGCATCTAATCATCAGAGCAGGCACTAGCAGGCTTGGGCCTGGGTCTTCTTTCTGTCTTATCATCACTGAGTGATTTTAGGCAAGCTGCTTTATCTCTCTGTCTGGGGATGTGTATACTGCCACCATAGTGATCTCCAGATTGGTGCCAAGAAACAAGCTCTGCCCACTCGCTCCTGCACTATGTACTGAAAAAATGCCATGTGGTCACCATGGGAGCACTGCCAGGCATATCCAAGACTGGGAACATCCCTGAGAGCCTTCCCAGGGATTACACCATGAACTGACTACCCAACACTCTCTAGCACGTAGCATATGTGGAGCAGGAGTGAGGGGACAGGGCTTGATTCCCAGTAGCAAGCTTAGGATCCTGTGGAGGTGGTATAGCTATGCTCTCCTCCACTGCTTCAGTTTTCCCATCTGTAAAATGTGGGTAAAATGCTTACCAGTCACATAGAAGCTGAGATTGCAAAGCTTATTTCACTTATGCTTGTAAAGAAGTTGAACAAAGTGCAGTTGAACATGTCTGTTATTGTCACCGCATTTACCTGAATCCAAGATGACTTTGAATGTAAGATTGCCTCCCCTCCCCGCCAATACTTAGTTTCTACACATGGGAAATGTATAAATTTGTTATAATTTTCCATATCAAGAGTCTAACTACTGGGGGTCATCTTAAAGTCATCTCCCTCACCGCTGCAGTGGAGCAAGTAGTGGCAGGGGGCCTGTGCCAGGGGATCAGTTGGCCTGACCCCTGCCTCTTTCTGCCCTCCCACCAATAACCTCCTCTTCTGCCTGTCTCCTGCAGTGCCTGTGCCGCCTGCCCCCGGTGGAGCTGCCTGCCCCGTGGAGCCTGCACCTTGCCTCCTGCCAGTTGCACCCCATCACCTGCCCCGCACTGCGGCCCCCTTTTCCACCTGCTACCCAGTTCCTGTGCCCCCTGGTTCCTGCTCTACTACTACCTTCTCCCCTACTCAGCTCTCCCTGCTGCTGCCCTTCATATCATATCTCCACTGTCTTTCCACTTCTGATGCTACCACCACTTACCTTCCCATTGCAGCTCTGGCACAAGCTGGGGTCCCACTGGGGCAACATGTGTTTCATCTTCTGTGTCCTGGGCTGGAACAGGGCCCCATCCAGAGCTGGAGCTGTGATGAGAAGGTAGGTGGTAGTGGAGGGAAGCAGAGGCAGAGGGGGTAGGTGGCAGTGGGTGGAGGGGACAGTAGCTACTGTTCTGACTCTTACCTTGAGCCTGGAGTTGGAGCTGGAGCCAAAGCTGCTGCTGTCCCCCTCCCCTGCTTGTACTCAAATCCAAGACAAGGGGCTTCCTCCCTCCCCCATGGTGAATGAGGGGGGAAAAACCTCATCTTGGATTTGAGTACATACAGTATTTCCATTACAGCTCAGTCTGGCCCATTTGCTTTGATATATTTCAGCAGGTTTTTTTCTTTTTCATATTTCCCTAATGCAGCAAGTGAGAACTTGGGAAATGAGTGTCTGATGTGGTCCTGGCTGTTTGCCATAGGTGTGCTTGTACAGAAACTTCCCTTGTGTTTGCTGGACTTTGTGGCTGCAATGTCAGGCAAGCCCTGACACATCTCAGTGGAGCAATTTAAAGGCAAATTTCAGTCTCAGTGGTGCAAAGTGATTACCTCACTCCAAACATTCAGAAACCTACCAAATGAAAAAACAAATAATAACAGCGGGCTAAAGTCAGGGTAAATGCAGTCAGCTGGCCCCAGCAACTGTTTTTATTAGACAGCCTGCTTCACAATAATGGGGCTTCCTAATTACAGGTTAAAGCTATGTTCCTCATACTGTAGAGTCATGCGTCATCAGGTGTTGCTGCTCCTTTATGGCTGCTGAGGCTCACTGCAGCAGGGATCTGTTCAGCATTAATGCTGTGCTCACCAGTGTAATTAAAGCAGGATTAGGGGTGGATTTGTGGCAGCTCTATTCTTAACTTCCTTGTTTCCCCCCTTCACATGTTGTTGCTGTTGTGGCAGCTGCCTTTTTTTACAAGGCCTGCAGCAACTAAGAACCTTGCGGGCATTTTTAAAAATAGCTCACTTAGTGATGCACTTTAAAAATGCCTGCAACTATTCCGATGTGTATTGTACACATGAGAGAGGCAGAGAACTCTCGAAGCCCCAGGGTCATTTTCAGACTCAGCTGGGGTCTGTGAAAGGCTTTCCTTCACCCCTCTTTTATACTCATAAAATGAATAATGTTGAGATCCTTTTAACAGATTCCTCCTCACAACATAGACACCCCTTCCTCCCTCCTTGTTTTCCTCGTCAGGACAGATTCCCCTGCTTAGCTCTCTCAGCTGACTTCCCTCATGAAGAAATCTAATTTATTCTAGTAGGCAGACCATCAGCCATAACATGGCCAACCTAAAGTATTAAAAAAAGACTTGAATATAATCTCCAAAAAATCAGTTCTCCATCCTTGCTTATCCTTTGGTTTCTGAGGATTTGGGTTCATAGCGTTAAGATTTCCCCCACAGTCATGACATCAGGACATTTTCCCTTATTTTTTTTTAAAGAATGTAGTGATTTTTATACAGTTACATATGTCCAGGGGCTGGGGCTTTAAAAATAATTGTGGATTGTGCAAGATTTGGGAGAGAATGATCAGAGCTGGCAACGTTTCAGCGGTCAGGTTGCAGTTCCACCTTTTCCTTTCTAATAATGGGGCCCAGGCTTGCTTCATCTGCCTCCCTAGGGTAGATCATCACCTCTTACCCTTTAAATAAAAAGATGCTGAACACTGCCCAGCATGCCCCTAACTAACAAGGTCTAATCTATGCTAATAGAGGTTTGCTATTATAAATCTACCCATGCAGCCATACCAATAAAATCTCCTCGTGTGAACTCAGCTTAGAGCAGCAAAACTTTCATCTATGTTATGGCAGTTTCCCAAGTGAAATGAAACTGTACCAACAAAAGCATTCATTTGCCAGAATAAGTGCATGATAGTGCAGCTTTTATCAGCTTTTAACCTATCCCCCCACAACTGACATATTATGCACTGTTATATAAATACTAGTATATTGACTGGAACTGGTCAGAAAAACCTTTCTTCTTCAGAAAACATGTTTCCATTGAAATCAAAATGTTTGGAAATATCATCTGGCAAAAAATTATTTTGGACAAAAACTTGGAGAGAAAAGCTTATCACAAATGCACAGAGCATTTGGTTAGTCTATATGGTGCAAATCTAGCCTGCTTTCTTCTTCTTTAAAAAAGATTTGACAAGAATGAAAAGACTTGTTTTTACATTTTTGGAATAAAACATTTCAGTCTTTCATTCTGAGCCATCTTTTCATTTTATTTTGTATTCTATTGAATCAAATTTTAGGGGCAAAATAAAAACAAAACAATTTGATTCTGTCAAAACAAGAATCAGTCCAAAATATGTTTTCCCCAGGAATGTTCCTTCATTACAGCTTGCACTGTGTTTGCGTTTTATTCTGATTCAAAATGAAGGCAAATTTCAATTCTATCTCACTTTCATGAGATGGAATTATCGTCCTCTAACCAGCACCAATTTTGACTGAAGTATCTGATATCAACCTGCCTGAGCAAGCTGCTTGCTGTGTTTGTTAGTAAAAGAAATGGCTGACTTGCGTTGTCTTGCTCTGCTATTTAAGAGCACTGGATGAACTTCAGTATGTTTGAAGGTTCCAGTCAATGAGCTCTTAATATGTAGATGCTTATTGAAAATGCTACATCCTGAGATACTTATCTAATGTTCCTATGAGGGAAACCATTCAGACCTCATTACCTTACAGCACATGCTAACTAGAGAAACTGTCTGGTAGATAACAACATTGGTTCTCACAGAATCCGTTTGGTCTAAGCAATCTTCAATGCTAATATGGGGAAAAATGGCTCTTTCAAAAGTACCTGATGCTTTCTGACTCTAGCTGGGGTAGCAATGCCATGAGAATAGGCTTTCCTGTGGTACTTTCTCTCTATGGTATTTCTAGTGCACCTGTTGCAATTGTGCCTAATAGCTGGGGATCTTTCATTTCTAGTAGAAATAAAGGTGTTTGCCTGAGGCAGAAGGTTGGTAGGTGAAATGTCCCACTGAGACTAGGTTCAGAACTATCAGTGTCTAAAACGGAGAGTCTGGAAAAGTCGCTTAGCCCTTCCGCTGTACTGTCTGCCTACTCCTTCCCTACGCTTCTGGGTACAGGAATGAGAAGGCAACAGGGTTGTTCCAGGGAAGTTACATGTGCTGGACCTCTGCTTTGGATTCAGTTCTCTGCATATCTGTTTATCTACCCATTCATGGGAACATAAAACTAAAACGGGCCACCTGGTCACTGAATCCATGCCCTCTGTGATTGCAGACAACCACATGACAGACATGAAATCTAAAAGGGTCCATACAAATGTTGGTTCTGTGCCCCTACCACATACCAGGAGCCAGAAAGCACCCCCTAACGCTCCAAGTCACACTTAGGATTTTTAATGCAAAACCCCAAAAGACCCAAATGCCCCAGCAAGTGAGACAAGGACACTGACAGTGCCTAGGGCCCCTGCAAGGGCAAGGATAAGTTAAATAAAATGGGCCCCAGGAAATAGTCTCTATGCTACAAAAGAAGGAGAGTAATTCCCATTGCTCCTCAATCAGTCTGACTTTGACTTAGTAGAAAATTGCTTCCTGACCCCATATCTGGCAACCTGAGCATGTGAGCTAGATGCAGCATGGCAGCTGGGAAAGCAGTGGCAGTGGCTGTTGTTTTTACATCTTTCCCACCCCACAAGTCAGTGCCTGGGGCTAGTTCCCCAGTTGCCCTCCTCTGTAGTTATGCTACTGATTACAACTAAGCAGTCTGGCCACTTTTATTTGTAGGCACACAAAGTTCCCTGTATTGTAACCTACAGCACAGCCCTCAAGAAGGTGTCAAACTTACCTTAAGAACCTGGAGGTTTTGTGAGCTGATGACCTCAGTGCAAAAACTGCTTCACCTCTCCCTTCCACCAAGTAGCCACATCTCATCCTATCTAAGATGAGATGAGACCTCCTTACCAATGTGTTGCAAATTTAGACTTGAAAGATCATCAGGTCCAGCCCCCTGCACCACACATGAAAGATAACTGGGGGTCAGGTGTCCCTAGCAAGGTGACCATCTAATCTCCTCTTAAAGATTTCCAGGCTAGCTGATTGCACCACGTCTGGAGTGATCATATTCCACAGTCTGGACACCCTGACTGTGAAGAAGTTTCTTCTTTGACCATCGGATTACAGGCTAACTCATGGATCTATACACAGCTAGATATTATTCCTTTCTCTCGCATAGCAGTGTATGACCATTTCAATTCATTTGCCACATTCCTTGGTTGTCTGTCAACTTTCAAGTCACTTGGGAGCTTACACTTTAATTGAGGAGAACCACTTAATACATTGAGGCCTCCCAGCCCTTTCAGAATAGTCAAATCAAATCCTTGCTACATGCCAGGATGGGTGTGAAAATCAAGATGGTCCCTAAAGGCTTCCCTATCATCCTGATAGCCACGCCCAAGGAAGCTAGGCAGGAGCTTCTCTGTGCCTGTTGGGCCTGTTCTCATGCTTCATCCATTCATGTATCAAGGACAGCATTCCTCCAAGTGGCATCTACTGTTTCTTGTTTGGAGTGGAGGCTACTGTGTCAGGGTCTCTCTGTTCAAGGTCTGCTCTGTCCCATTGCTTTGACACAATGACCTATGTTTCTGTTGATGTTTTATTCTTTGTCCCCTGCAACTAGCTGCATTCTGGGTTCTCTGGTTGCTCTTTGTCTTCTGAGAGGGACGGGCCTTTTGCCACGGTTCTGTTCAGTTTTGCTCACTACCAGATCCAGGAATAATTAAACAAGCTGTTCTCCTTCCCTATCAAATCAAAACAAAAGAAATGGAAACTAGGCTAATTTCCATAAAGGTTTCTGTGCTGAGCCTGCAAATCTTAATCCTTCCATGATCTTTTCTAATTGGATCATTTTATAAAAGGCAGCTGACTGAGATTTGACTTTCCGCACAAGACCCAACATTAAAGGAAAATAAAAGATGAGATTTAATTACAATTAAAGAGAGAGAAAACTATATTGTTCTTTGCACTGCCACACAATAGAAATAGAGATGGCTTAAGCTAGAGATGGAGAGCATTTATATACATACATTTGTCTGTGTATTGATACATATACATCTGTCTGGAGATCCGGCACATTGGAGCAGACTCGATCAAGTCTGCTCTGCATGTAAACTGATGCACTCGGCGCTGCGTTGTACGCATTTGTATAAATGGTGAAATGCATATCAACGCTGAGAAAATGGAAGCAGTGCACTTTTGAACTAAAATACCCTTTTAAAAGTGCCTAGCGCTGTGGCGCAAGCAAATGCCCTGAGGTTTTGAGTGGTAAACAAAATGATGTATAAAATATCTCAGGCTTTATGGTGTTTTACATTGTTCTATATCTGTAGGTTAGTGCTAGAGAAAAGGAGCAGAAACATTTCTATGCTACATTGTTCTGGACCTAGGTCCTGTTATACAGTGCTGTTGTAGGAAAGCATAAACCACAAAGTGCTTCTCTTCTTCAAAATGTGTTACAGTGTAACCTAATCTTCACAAACATCAGTGATGTGGTAGTAAAGGCTATTAGGCCTACTGTGCAGGTAGGGAAACTGAACCCAAGAGGTTAAATGACTCACCTAATGCCTAAGAATCAGAATTAGAGTTAGAGAAGTAAAACTTGAGCATGTGCTCCTGTATGCAGGCACTGTGCCTATCTCCTCTTTGTACTACTGATGTATTCCCGACTGGCTGCTATAAAATGCTCTCCCCTTGCTAGTCTACCATAGATATTCTGCAGCTATTTCAGGCTCAGTGGCTAAGAGGAAAGCTGCACTTCTGCAAATATTCTGATGCTCCAAAAAATGCCACCACATCAGAAATGGAAAATGCTGCCTATGGCTCATTTGGCAAGGCCTGTAGTTTACATATGTCTTCTGTTATATTCTGCAGATTTCTTCTAGCTGAAGCTGAACAAAGGGAGCCCAGCTGTGACCAATTATGGTCAGAGATGCATTTAGGTTAGAGTTTAAAAATGGTGTCACATTTCAACCATTCACTGGAGCTCAGAGAAACAGCATCCCTAGGCTTTATTGTGACTAGGCCAGTTTTGAACACTTGGGATCTAATCCTGGTCTCACTTACATCACCTTCATATTGATGTCATGCCACTGACTACAGTGGCATTACTCTTGATTTATATAGGACAGATTGTTATCAGGCCAATTCAGTTTAACATAAAAAGCCTACTGGAAGGAACTGAAGCTCACTTACTGTTGCCTCTGGGTAGCTGCAGCTATGAGCAGTGAGAATTGGAGCTGAATCTACGTCCAGCCCTTCTGAACATATCATGTTTTCTCACATACCACCCCTCTCCCCCCCGACCCAAGATGACAAGGCAAAATGAAGAAAAGAAAAGACTTTTCCAAAGTTACAGCTGGATAGAGCAGGCACAGAACCTAATCTTCAGCTCATTTACACTCCCTTTCCTGATTTCTGCAACCAAAACTGAAACTAGCTGCTACTGAAGACAGGTCTCCTTGGTTGAATCTATGATTTTGAAAAGAGCTAAAGAGTCTCCAGGGCTGTGAAATGAGAGAAGAGAGACCAAGAGCAGCTAGCAGACAGCAAATTTGCCCCAAGAAAGGTTAGCTTGGAACACTAAGGCCATTAAAAGGAGAGATGGCCATTAGTATGTGGAGTGAAGAACAATGAGCCATTAAGCCAACCGATTTCTTCAGTGGCCTAAACAGAAATGCAACTTTTGCTGCTGGCTGAAGTAAGAATGAAAGTGGGCTGTTTCTACTGAGGGAAGAAAATCAACTTCTCTGCTTAAGACACGCACCCTAATTTTGGGCCCAGATTTGTGGAGGAAAGGTGCACGTCGTATGCATTTTTTTTCAATGGGACGTCAAAGTCAGCCTCTACAGCTAGGCTTCAATCCTGCAGGTACTTTCTAGGAAATGGAGTTTACTCATTATGGGGATCTGTTTCATTTAGGTCCATTGCTGCCTCTCAGGGCAGGAACCACAGGTTCAGAGATTTTGTATGGAATAAGCAAAAGGCCTGCTATGAGGTTGCAGAGCTGGCTTTCCCCTTATCCCCTTGGAAAAGCCCCAACATTCTGGACCATGCATTAAGGTCTGTCAAAGGTGGAAGGAGGAGTGACTGGGGAAATACTTTGATCCTGCAGTGGTTGCTGGGACAAAAGGGTCTCAAGCTGGGATTGCCATTAATGCCATAAAGGCTGAGCCAGTCACAGAAAACAGGAAGCCCAAGCTGCTTCACCTCGTTCTTTGAGCCAGTGTTAACACTGGGCACAGGGATTAATTTTGTCCCATGTTTCTTTCTAAAATTGTGTGCTGCATCAGCATATAAAATGTGTGTCTGTCAGAAAAGGACACCAGTCTCTTTGAAGTGAAATGCATTTCTCAAGCGTTCTAGTTTCCTAAATATCCTGCTCCGATGTTTAAAAAAAGATATGATATACATGTTGCTTTCTCTGACCCCTCTGTTGATGTTTTTAACATTGTACTTTCAGAAAGACAAAAAGTAGCAAAGTAAGTTGTAATACAGGGGAAACAGGGAAAGTGACCCTATTTAAAGTGCTATCAAATGCACAAAAAAGGGAGAAAAATAAAGGCAAAAACTTTTCCCCACAAAAATTCTCTCTCAGTCATCTTCAGCATCACTTATAATGCACGCACCACTTCCCAGTAGAATTGTGATTTTTCAAGATAACAGTGTTGTTGAATTAAAAAAATCGTGGTTCGTTTCTCGGGAGGTGGAAAAAAACTTTCAGCTACAGACACACTTTATTAGCAACACAAAAGATATATATTTGCAAATAGGGTCAGAGGGAGAAGACAAAAGATCAAATCCCTCTGCCCCCGAGCACAATCATTAGCAGGCTTTTATCCCCCCTCTCCTGACCACGTGTGTAGAAGGAGGAATTTTTACAACTCATTTCCGGTTCATACAAACATATATGTAAACATGTCGCTTCATACATCCCATGTGCATTATAATTAACTACTTAAGTATGCGGGGCGGGTAGGCTTAATATGCATTAGGCTATCACGCGTGCGTAGATGGGACCCAAGGTTACTCAAGGTTCAACCTGAAGGCAAAAATGGCATTTGCTCTTATCTTAGCCTAGGAATGTGGGGTCATGAAAGAAAGTGTGATTTAGTGTAACAAAGAGATAGTAAATTTGCAGGACAGAGAGGGAGTGATACCTTAGTACAAAGGGCTTTTGGTGGTTTTTCCCATCAATTTCCAACCCCCCCCTTCCCTCTCCCATTAAGGAGACAAGGAGGGGTAGCAGCTGTGTTTTTTTGTTTTGTTTTTTTCCTAAATCTGCTATTGGTAATGCATTTTTAATAATATTTCTAACAGTGTCTTCATCCCCTTGGTCAAGTGCTTCAATACCATGAGAACACTAAAAAGTGGGGAAATCAGACATTAAAGCAACATTTGCATGCAACACACAATGCCAGTCAGTCTCCAAGCTTTATTAACGTTAGAGTGTTCTGCTGTAGCAGCTGACTAAGAGCTTAGTCCTATACGATACTAAGCACGTTGGCCCACTTTAGTAAAGTACTTGAGCACATGTTTAACCTTAAGCACATGAGTAGTGAGAGATTCATGGATTCTTAAGGTCAGAGGAGACTGTTATAATCATGTAATCTGACCTACAGCATAATATGGGATTGAAAATTGTCCTGAAGCCAGCAGAACTACTCATGCTTAAGGGCTTTGCTGGGCCACAGCCAGATCACTCAGGATCAAAATCAAACCCAAAGACCTGCATAACACATTCACCTTTATTTCAACAATACCATGTCCCTCACTGCATGTATCAAACACTGGCAGGTCCTAGGTGTGCAGAAAGATCATTAGGGGGGTTTCTTCCTTTGTCTAGGACAAAGGTATCAAATTCACTCTGAGCCCTGGACCATGGATGCTCCTCCTGGGCCAGAGCCATGGGGCCAGCAGCAGCTGCGGCAGGTCCAGTGGTGGCATGGGTCCAGGGTTGGCTGGCAGTGTGCATCTGGTGGCAGCAACAGAAATCAGGTGGTCATAGGGCAAGCTAGGGTTATATCTGCACAGGCCTTGTTTGCTTCCTTTCCACTGATGATCATGACATCCCACTAGCCCCAAGCTGCTAGCCTGATGGTCTACTGAAAAGCCAGATACAGGCCATATGTATGATATATCTTTGGTCTAGGAGATACAAGCCATAGATTTCAGCATAATAGCATGTGACCTTTTCCATCAGTTTCCCATGGAAAACAAAACTATGCTGAAAAACAGGATTAACTTTTTAATTTATTTTTCTGAGTGATGGATGTTTTCAAATATGAGAACATGCAGGAGCTGTCATAAAGAATGATAAATGCAAGGAACCTGAAATCTGTCCTGTATGTCGCCTGCTCTGGGAAACCTGAAAACTTCGAAAGGAAGAGATTTTTTAATGTATAGAATTAGAAGAACCTTGATTCATTCAATATAAGAAGTGTATGTACAACATGGAGTGTGGGTCAAAGCTGTAAATCTGGTGATGAAATGTTCTCAATTTTACTGGAAAATTATGAAATTTAAATCCTACTTTAAGTGAAAAACCTAATACTACAAAGGGTCCCTCTGTATGAGTTTTGCAGTTATTGGCTAAGTACAGACGGTCAAAAAGCCTGCGGCTGAATCAATTCAATATTTGCAGGTTAGTCTAAGCTGCGTAGATTGAACAGAAAAGCAAGTGAACAGACATTCACTTCTGATTCAGGAAATGAAGCCATGTACCTGCAGTGGTCCAGGCCAGAAGTGGAGGCAGCGCTGGCAGGAGTGGGGAGCGGGGGAGGGAGTGCTAGAGCACTCTTCTCTGCTTGGCTGGAGCAGACACCTTGTGCCAAGGTTAGCCCTCTCACCTTGTGAAAGAGGGTTTGCAGGGGAGGTGCAAAGTATCCTGGGATGCTAGAGGACTGTGAGTTAACTTGAATCTGGAGGTAATCTGGGGAAGTTCAATAAACCAATGTAACCTAAATCAGTTAAGTCTATTACTACATCCATCCAGGTTTGTCTTAAACTGGTTTTGGGTATATTGAAACTAGTTTATGTGCACTGAACTTCAGTTGTTACAGATTTGAACTTGTTTCTGATTACTGATTCCAGTTTTTGTGTAACTTTTGTCCCTAGCCACAGTGGCATTGATACTTACATGATATGAATGAAGGGATGATAAGACTCCATTTAAATACTGGAGGGATATCAAACATGGAAGGCTGTAATCCAGAAACTCTTACTCTTGTGAGCAGTTCTCACATGGGCAGTCCAGCTGAAGCAAATGGAAATAATCCTGTAAGGTCACTTTATTTAACAACTATTATATTGGGCTCATAATTAATTTTTTAGCTTGGGCTCATACTTAATTATTTAGCTTGCTGTGTGCTGGGCACATTAAATCAGGGGAACTTTGTGGTGGATAAATTTGGCACATTATGTTAACCTATTCCAGGAATGAAAAGCACACGATTGAACCAGAGTTTATCTGGTATATTTTTAAAGCATGATTCCTCACTGCAGTGGAACACTTGTGTCATTTTGCCAGTTAACCTTTGAATACTGTGTTCTTGCTTTGAATGTCAGAAGAACTGACTGTTGCCTGAAGTATTTTTTTAACAAATGACTTAACCATTTGAAACACATGGTGGCTTTATTTCTGTGCTCCTATCCCTGGACGTAATATTGATGTTCTGTCCCTCTTGCACACTGCAAAAAAGCCAAACTCATTTATCATAAAGAGATATTAAATGGGTGTTTAAAAACAAACAAACTTGGCATGTTAGACACATGACATTATGTTCATCAGAGATGTTTTGTATGCATATTCAGCCATATGAAGATAATATGTTAGACTGTATTAGACAAGGGAGACATGGCAAATATATTATTCAAGGGGAAGTAAGAGTTAGTTGAGTGAAGAGTTAGGAATAATAACATTTAGCTTTTATGTAGTTAGGATAATTATCCCCATTTTACAGATAGGGAAAACAAAGGCACACAAAACTTAAATGATTTTTAGCGATAAAGCTTGGAGTAGTACTTGGGCATCCTGGGTGCAACAGCAGTGACATATGCACTGGACCATATTGACTTGTTGCCCCAGCTTTGCCACTAACTTCCTCTGTCTCTCTCTCCTACATCACTAAAGGAGGGAAGATATCACTTACTGAACTTACCTAGGTTCTTCTTTCTCAGTGGTGCTATGGGGATAAGTTAGTCAATGCATAAAATGCTTTAAAGATATATCCCACAGAAGTGCTAAGAATAGCAAAATGTGTTGACTAAGTACATCTTTTTTATTAGGCAGAATGAAAGGATGCATGACAGGCTAGAAATAGCAATTATTTATACAGCATTTCCATCTTCAGGTATCTTGATTCACATTTAGAGAATAAGTGTCAAGTAAGACCACTTTTCATTCAGGCCCAAATTGGTCTGAAGCAGCTGGCACTGGCTAATAGAAAAATCCACCTCCCTACCCGTGCAGGTTAACTCTGCTCAGGAGCAGAACAGCTTTCTCATCTGGTCTGTCTGCTCTTGGTGCAAGTAGAGGGAAGGAGCATGGCAAGCAGTGGCAACGCACAGGGGGTGCACGGGGGTGCACGTGCATCCCCTGAGAGTGCTGGTGCACCCCCTGACAGGCTGCACTCTCTGGTTAGGTGACGGGTTGGGGGGCAGGCAGGAGCACTGCGAGCACCGGCTAGGGAGTGCTGGATGACGTGCTGACCGGCTGCAAGGGGTCCTCCCCCCCAGTTGGTGAGATTGGTCATGGGGGGCACCCCCCCAGGTCACTGACTGATTGCTGGTGGGGCACATGACTCCCCTGACTAAGGTGGCACCAGTCGTCCATGATGGCAAGGATTTTAGCACAGGCCAGGCAGAATGTATGAGAAGTGATGAAGTTGGGCTCTGCTGTGCCTAATTGTTCACAATGTTTCCAAAATGTACCTGTCTATTCCAGATCCTTCCCAGCTAAATCTTGGTGTTTTTTGACATTGCATTGTGGGTGTCCGTCCACAAACTTAAGCTCAACAGGCCTTAACCTGAAGCACCTAAGCAGTCATGGTTTCATAGATCTCAGTTTTCCTTAAAAGGACGACCCTCTCCCCTTTCTTTCTTTGTTGGGCTATCTCAATTTCCATCCTCTCAGAAACCAAGTCCCTTATCTGGTTGTCATCTCATGTCATTTTATTCTGGGTGTCTCTTTCAATCACCAAATCCAGGCCTTGTTGAATCTTACCATTTTTTCCCACTTAGCATCTCCAAAATTCAGTTTCCCCTCCCTGTCCAGACCATCATTGCTTTAGAACTGCCATGGGACCTGAATATTTTGATTACAATCCCTTTTAAACCTATTCAAAATGTTACAGCCAAAATAACTTTCCTGGCTTGTCCTTTTGAGTAAGCCACCCACCACAGCATTGCAAATAATGTAAAACTGGCCCCTTCTTCCCCCTAATAAATACAAGCCTCTTGCCTTAGTAATCAGAGCCCCGAAAAACTTAACTCCATCCAACCTGGTTGCTTTTTTAACTTACCACAGTATCAACCACCACTTTCACTCTGCCAGTGCTCCCACCTTCATTGCTTGATGGTTAACTTTTCCCACAAACACCTCCATGTTTCCTTCCATATCTCTATGCACATCTGGGAAAATAAATAAAATCAACTTAGCCACAGCCTTATTTTCCTTAAAACGCCTCTGCATGATGCCTACTAAAAGAGTTTGCCAGCTTACAATGGTGAACTGTTTAGTTTCACAACAGTATGCTGATTTCCAATTCCTCACCTGTCAAATTCTTCTCCACTCCCCCTCACAATACACTGCCATGTTTTTTTGTTGCATCTACTGATCAGGTCCTGCCGTAACCCACCTTGTAAGCTCTTTAGGGCAGGGATTGTTTTTTAATGCTTTTACACAGTGACAAGCAGAATAGGGCCCCAGTCCTGGCCTAAGACCTTTAGGTGCATTAGCCTGTCAAAATGAGAAATGACAAATAAGGGAGCAGTGACCAAAGCTGGAAAAAACAGGATTCCCATCTAGGAGTTTGTTTTCAGATGCTCGTGTTGCATTTGGCTTGCCTTGTAAATTACTGTGGCAACCCCTTGTAAAGCTCTGACTCAGGCCTAGTGCTCCAATTTTGCATCCATCTCACTTTGCTGTATCAAAGAGCAGCACAGTAGTGGGCACTTCGCGGGACCTTTTTTCAGAGTAAGATCATCCATGTTCCTACATCCTTTAGAATTAGAGGTCAGATGCCAAGCTAGGACTGGATCTTTTTTGCCAGCCAAGATACCTCAATGCAGAATCTGGAAGAGGGACAAAAGTGGCTTTATGCTACCTTTCCAGGTCCCTGATCTTGGAGCATCAGGGTTCCTGGCTGCCACTGATGCATTTGACCAGTCTAGCACCCAGGAACATTTAGAATGATCGGGGATCCTGGTTTTCTCTGTTTTAAAAATCTAAAATTCTCTGATGAAAATCCCAAATTCTCTGCTTAAAACCCCCCAAATCTGCATTTTTCTGAAATTAAAATGAAATGCTGCTCTCTCTCTCTCTATATATATATACCTATATATATATATATATAGGTATCATTTGAACACAAGGTGTTATTGATATATTTACAGTTGTAAAGCAATTTGGAAGCCTACCAGTGCCTCAGTCATTATAATAAAATAAATTCTAAATACCTATGCATTTGATTTTTGTTTTTGATCATGGAAAATCAGAGTTCCCCCTGCTTCCTTTGCTCACCAGGATGCAGGTCTGGCTGCGTTTTGTCATTCCCCCATCCCCCCCCCCCCGTTTCCCCACAACTGTTTTGTGGTGCTGAGCAGACCTGATATGTCAGTGCCCTGACCCTGTCCAGGGCACTGCCCCTCACACCCAACCCAATTCCCCTCCCCCCCCACCCCCAGCCCCCCAATGTTTGGGGAAGGAGGAGGTGTGGGCACAGATGATGTGTGGGCAGGGAGGGGGGGCACAGGTGATGCATGGAGGGATGGGGGGTGCATATAGTCCCCAGATTTCTTCACCAACAGCAGGGTATGAGGCTGCAGCCAGGCCAGACTGGCTCCAACCAGAAGCCACCTCCATGGCTCAGTGGGCAGGACCCGGTATGGGATGGAGCACCACACTGCCATGCCCATCAATGTGAGGTGCCCCCTGCCCACCCAGCAGCAGTGGGAGTCAAAACTCTATGCTGCTGTTTCCACTGCCCCTATCCCTCACCTTGGTGGCCATGTTGGTATGATGTCCCCTCCTGCACTGGGTCTAACCCGCTGGGCTGTGGAAACAATTTCTGCCCAGAGCTGGTCCAGCCAGGCTGTAACGTGGCATCCTGCTATGGGTGCAGAAATCTCGTGGGGCATGTGCCCCCCACATTTTCCCTGATGCATTACCTATGCACCTCCAACCACCCCAAAGCATTGTCTGTGCACCCCCTCCCATCCCCTCCATGCATTGCCTATGCCCCCTTGCCCCCCATAGACTTACTTGGAGGGAGCTGTGGGAGCTGCTCTATACCACACTGCCTGGCTGCCACGTGAATAGGTGTGCACACATATGCATGTAGTGCTTCCTGCCTGCTGTGTCCCACTCCGCCCAGCCCCAGGCAGCCCCTTGCAAGCTGGAACTCTGCTAGCCTGCAAGGAGAAATCTATGGTTTCCCTGGTTTTTCTCCTTTAAAGGATTTCTTTTTAGTAGAAGGATTTTCTTTAAAGGAGAAAATCCTCATTTTTCTATGGCAAACAGAAAACCCAGAGCTGATTATCATCTACCTGACTCCTGCTCATCTCTTTCTACTCCACAGGGGTTAAGGACCCACTCTCCTTTTTAATGGTCTTGATGTTCTACTATTCAAACTATTCTTTCTCCTGTAATTCTACTGTCATGTCTCTCTTCTATTTTACAGCCCTGCACTGTTTTAAACTCTAGCTAAAAACCTTAACTCAGGTGTAGTAATATTAATTCAGGTGTAGAAATGACTGACAATGAAGTATTAAAGGCACCATCAAGATGCTCAAGAAGACTAGATTTTGTTTTAAATATATGAATAAGAGATGCATATTTCACTGTAATGACTACAGGATTAATAAGACAATATCTTTTAACTATTTTGACTACTTTTTGCCTAGTTTGTTGTGTTTTATTAACTTAATATATAATCTAGCAAATCAGTGATTTTTGCTTTGATTTTAAGCTGAATAGCATCGTGGTAGGCCCCTAGCACCACACTGCCTCTACCCCCACTTTTCAAAATCCTAGCTCTTCCTGTGTATGGCAACAGCTGGAAGTCACTGCTGCCCCTGTGTGGCAGCTGCACTGGGTTCCTGGCTGTGTTGTTACACCTTTGAAGGATTGGACCCATAACCCAACACTTTCTTCTGTAGCTGGCACTTCTCCGACACTGCGACGGTGTGGCTTTCTATCCCAAAATGGATTACAATGAAGTTACTTGCTCCAGCAGTTTGCTTATTGTATTTCATACAGTCATGCAGTGTTACAGAGATAGACATCAGTGCTTAACTTACGTATTGTCTCAACAGCTGTACAGGGAGACTGCTGTAGAGACAAGTTTAATAATTGATTGCTATTTCCCTGAGACAATGTACCCTAGGTATTCCCAAGGAGCCATTATATTCTGTCTACCAGGAGGAGTGGGAAAGGCACAAAGCAAAGAAAAAGGAAGGAAAAACTGAGCTCTATCAACTCCACTCCCCCTGTAATGGCAGAGGTTGATCTTGTGAGCTATGTTCTCCTGTTCTTCACAGATGCTGGATGGGGGAAGGGTTGAAATACCTGAGTCACCACAGATAGCACAAGGCTGTGACTAGATGCAAGTGACTGACCTTCCCTTCCTCTCCCCTACCTTCCCATCTCCTCTGTCCACCAATATAAGAGTTTACAAGGAGCTGTTCCCTACCTGAATGCTTTAACCCACTATCTGAAAAGGACTTCTCAGAATTGCCTTATATTTATGGTCTTGTGTGTTTAGAACGACAGTTTGATATGATGGTAATACACGGAGAGAAACTGGAAATCAGTGAGAAGAAAAATATTGTTGGTGATAACAGGCCCCTGAACTCTGAATCTTCTCAGTGGCCTTAAGCCAGGTAGTAGGCCTGTGGCACAGGCTGTCCTCAGCAGCAATAGCAAATACAGGCATACCTTGGAGAAATTGTGGGTTTGGTTCCAGACCACTGCAATAAAGCGAGTCACATGAATTTTTTGGTTTCCCAGTGCATATAAAAGTTATGTTTACACTACACTGTAGTCTATTAAGTGTGCAATAGCATTATGTCTAAAAAAAACAATGTACATACCTTAATTGTGAAGTGAGCAAATGCTGTTGGAAAAATGGTGCCGATGGAAAAATGGCGCCGATAGACTTGCTTGACACAAACCTTCAATTTGTAAATAACGCAATATCTGCGAAGCACAATAAAGCGAAGCGCAATAAAACGAGGTATGCCTGTATATTGCTGTGTGCATCAAGTACTCCCTGCTGTCAAATATTATTTACTGGTTTACCAGATTTCTGTGTCTGATGGTAGGATATAAAAAAGGGAAGTCATAGCATGTGTGTGCAGGCACACGCACGCGTGAATCTGCATGCATGTATGTGGGGGAGAAGGAATGGCAGGGGGAGGTATTTGATAGAGGAGGTCAAACAATGATCTGGAGGGAAAGAAGAAATAGGACTCTGGGCGAGATAGATAGGAGGTCTTGTGTGCAAGAGGAATGGGGGTGTGGAAGAAAGATATCTGCATACTGTGGAAGGGGAATTTGACAAGGGAGAGAAGGACATGAAACAAAGCACCTGTACGTCGGAAGTGGAGGAAAGAGAGATGAGGGGAAGGGAAAAGCCTGGGTAGCTATGGAAGTAGGGGTGCATGGGTGGGTGAGGAAGACCATGCATCTATGTTTGGGAAAGAAACTGCATCTGAGGAAAAAGTAAAGAAAAAATTACATGTAATTGCAGAGAAGGTGGGGAGATACCCAATTAATTTAGCTGAATCTCTGTCGAGCTAGTGCTTATGGTGTGACTTTTAAAATCATTCTAAGTGCATAAGCAGACTTAGGATGCATTTACCAGTTCTATATTTCACTGTATTTTAATATAAGATGGAGTGACAAAAGCAGAGGTCACACAGAAAAACACATGAGTTGGAACATCACATGTTAATGCAGAGGTACAGAGGTAACCATCTGGGAAGGCTACTGATAGGTATTATGATTAGATCTGTTTTGCAAAGTCTAATACAGACACATAACTAGGCCCTGATCCTATAGACCCTTAGTTACATGTATAAATTACTCCTGTTCACATGAGTTCACCTGTTAATAGTCTGACAGTGGGATTACTCCCATGAGCCAAGATAAGAATGAATATGGTTTTTACAGTATATGGGCTTTTAATAAACAGTTTTCTGTGTGTGCTGTGCTATGACTTCAGGCTGCTGATACAGCATTTACTTCACCCTTTGTCTGAGATGACTAACCTTCTGCATAAGTTGCAATACCAGTTTACCACAGCTTTTCTGGTTGGTGTGGGCTGAGTAAGAGAGGGAAGATCTTAATATGCAAGAGCTGGAAGGCTTGTAGTAGACGTCTTGTCTGCTCAAATGCATTTGTAAAATGTGTTTCCTCATAAACTGTAGATTGCTCTGGAGCATTGTTGACAAGCACCTTTTACAAATGTAAGTAATAATTAAGGATCTGGGCAGTTAATTTACTTTTACAGACAAATGGGGTTCTTTCAGGCCCATTATCTAATTGATCGAGTGAGCAAGGAAGGAACTCCTGACCTAGAGGAGAAGGGTTAACAGTGGACATTCCCTTTTGACTGGACTAGTCTCTGCAAGAAAATCAGATAATCAGGAATTCACATTTTCCAAGTTTCCAAAGCATCTGTGAGCCAGTTCCTCAATGTGTCAAAGTTGGCTTAGCCAAATAAAACCAATGATGCTATCATAGTTTATACTAGCTAAGTGTCTGCCCCTGTAATTATTAGTCAGTGCTGGGTGTCATAAGAAAACAATGCAGGTTGGAGTTCATTTGCCATCCAGTCTGGATGTCTTTTTTTCTGTCAGATTTTTTAACTAAATGGCTGTCTGGGATACAGTTTGTTTTTAAAAAATGTGTTGGAAGACAGTCTCTGCAGTTCTGAACAGCAAAGGCATGTGGTAGCTTTCATATCTCCAGCACATCTGCATCTTTTGACAGCCCTGGGAGATGCATGTATGATTCCATACTTGGCTTGGAAAGATTGGAACCATTTTGAGTTTGCTGATATTTAACATTTGTCTAGCAGGCTTTAAATAGAAAAAATAAATAAACAAACCCATCATTGGGAAATGTTAATTCATTCCTTCTGTCAACCCACAGCCAGGAGGAGAAAAATAATCAGTATTGTCCTCACATTACAGGTGGGGTTAACAGGCCACTAAGGCTAAGTACAGACAGTCAAAAAGCTCAAGGCTGAGTTAATTCAATCTTTGCAGGCTAATTTAAGCTGGATAGAGTGAACCAATAAGCAAGTGAACAGACATTCATTTTTGATTTTGGAAATGCAGCCACATGCCTGCAGTGGCCCAGACCAGAAGCCGGGGGGGCACTAGGGCATGCCTCCCTGTTCAGCTGAAGCAGACAGCTTGGGCCAAGGCTAGCCCACACACCCTGTGAGGGGGGATTTGCAGGGGAGGTACAAAGCATTGTGGGATGCTGGAGTACTATGAGTTAACTTGAATCTGGAGGGGATTTGGGATGGAAGTCCAATAAACCAATTAAACCTAAACCAATTAAGTCTGATACTACATCCATCCAGATTTACCTTATACCAGTTTTGGCCTTTTTGATAGCAGTTTATGCATACTGAACTACTGTTGTGTTACAGATTTCAGCTGGTTTCCAGTCACTTATACTAGTTTATGTGTAATTTCTGTCCCTAGCCCAGAAGTGATGAGCCCCGAGGGGTACAGGTAAGATGGGCAGAACTAAGGTTGATCATCCTGATTCCCAGCCCTGTGTTCCAATGCTCCTGAAAGGACCTTTTGGAAAGCAAAGAGCGTGACTATACATTGCAAGCCAGCACTACACCTAGATACCTGAGAGAGCTCTACACATGCTAGCTCTGGAACCAGAAGCAGTCTAGCCCAGAAGCAGCGTTAATTGGCACTAGTGCAGTACTGTAGCATTGCGGCTATACTACTTTCAGTCCTGGAGCTCAGATGTGCAAACTCAGAGCTATTTATATGTATTAGCATAGTGCTACCTTACAACCCATATATTTATCCAAAGGGTTCTGAAAACACCATTGACCACCTCACCTAGTTAACTGGCCCAATGTCCACTTTTTGTGCTGGTTTATATGGGCTTGGATGTGTGAAGCAATGGGACTCCAAATCATGGGCATAGTTTTTATTCTTTCACTGCCCTATGTGACATTAATTTTAAAGACCTGGAGGATTTTAAAGAGACTCCTGAAATGGAATAATAATACCCATCTCAGAGGGGATTATGAGGCTTCAGCTGTCCCTGTTTGTGAAATACATTGAGCTGTTTGGATGGAAGGTGCTACTCAGTGCTGGGTCTTGGCATAAAGCAAATAAGGACAACAGAACAGTGAAACAGCTGCTTGTTTAGGTGTTGACAGTACTCATTAATGCTTGCCAAACACTTTGGAGTTTGAAATACTGTTTAAACCAGTGAGTCTCAACCAGGGCGCCGGGGCACTCTGGGGTGCCACGAGGTCCTTTGAAGGTGTGAGGAGATAAGCAGAAAAGGGAAGTGATTCTTCCCCTCTATTCAGCATTGGTAAGGACACATCTGGAGTACTGTGTTCAGTTTTGGGTCCACCACTACAGAAAGGATGTAAACAAATTGGAAAGGGTCCAGCAGAGGGCAACAAAAATGGTGAGGGGGACACGATTCATGAGGAAAGACTGAGAGAACTGGGCTTATTTAGCTTAGAGAAAAGGAGATTGAAAGGGGATTTAATAGTAGCTTTGAACTACCTGAAGGGAGCTTTGAAAGAGGATGGAGCTGGACTATTCTTAGTGGTAACAGATGACAGAACAAGGAGGAACAGTCTCAAGTTGCAGCAAGGGAAGTTTGGGTTAGATATTAGGACGAATGTTCTCACTAGGAGGGTAGTGAAACACTGGAACAGGTTACCCAGAGAGGTGGTGGAAGCTCCATCCTTGGAGGTTTTTAAGACCCGGATAGACAGAGCTTTGGCTGGGATGATCTAGTTAGGGAAGGTCCTGCCTGGAGCAGGAGATTGGACTAGATGTCCTCCTGAGGCCCCTTCCAACCCTAATTTTCTATGAATCTATGATTCTATGAAAAGCACAAGCTCAGTCTTACTGGCCGATCCTCAACCTCCATTGCCTGGCCCTTCTGCAAGGAGATAAACACTGCTATATATAAATTAGTTTTTGATATGGGATGTTACTCAATTCACACAAGTTATGGACAGGTGTCTTGAGTCCACTGAGGAGTGCCTTGAGTCCAAAAAGGTTGAAAAACCACTGGTTAAAACACTACATGTTATCAGGTGCCAGTTAATGGGACTAGATGGTAGAAGAAGGCAGGAAACTGCTCACCATGTCAGCAAGTGGTAGTCATGACTGCCTTTAGGTGCTTGTTGGGATAAAAACAAATGCACGTTTGAAATAGTTCTGACTGATTCAAGTCAAAACCTGCAAGTGGAATATCCTTTACACAGGTAGCTTGTTTCTGGAATGAAGGTCAGTGTACTTGAATTAGCCATAACTGTCTCAGGAAAAAGTATTACTTCACATATTTCATAGATACTTAAAGTGGGCAGTGGGCTTATCTGTAAGATCCCAGGGTAAAAGACTTTTTCCCATACAAATCTGACTGTCTGTTTTAATTGTGAGTGAGACCTGACCAGCAATCATAATGGGTTTACCACCAGGCTGGAAATCTGCTGCCTTAACATTCATGGTCGGTCCAAGCTAATCTGCAAGCCTTGGACTCTATGTTGCAATTTTTCATACACCTACTAGAACTTCACTCCATAGGTTGAGTGGTAAAGTTTGGCTCTTATTTTGCGTAACAATTGAGGCCCTAAAGTTACTGTGGGTTTCAACACATTGCATCCGGGCTCATGACATGATGATGTAAGCTTTGCATATAATAGGATTTGGATCATACAGCCAGCACTACTAATGGGGTAGCCCTCCTATACATCTCACATTCTGGAACACACACACATGCACACATGCCCATTTAGAAGCACTGGAACTTCTCCAAAGTAATGCAGCCTGTTGCCACCTGCTCGTTTTCATATTATCAGTGAAACATGAACTTTTCAAAGTTAATGGCAGTTCCAAGGTCATTTGTCTTTTGCATCTAACCCTGTGTGATGACTCACTTTCTACTCCATTTACTGCTGATGAGAACATATCATTTTTAGGATTTTATTCTCTCTGTGGAGCTTTCTGGGAGCTGGACCCTGTGTAATTGATTTTATTAGGACAATAATTAAAAATGAAGGACCATGTCATCCTTTTTCAGCAATGTTTCTTGCAGAGATGACAGTGCAGTAATTTACAAGCATACAGCAAATTCCTCAATGTGCTGTGCTGGGAGGATGGAACAATAATAGTGATACTAATACATTCAGCCAGTGATGTAGCATGGAAGCTTTACCAGTGCCTTAAATCAGCATCGGGTGATAGACTTTGGATAGCCATTTTTGGGCCTCAGAGCTCATACTGAAATAACAGCCTTTTGAAAGGGCTAGCTACCCTGTGCACTGCACTACTGGAAAAAAAACCTTGTCCTAATATAACACATTTAAGGAAGACAGGATTCTTTCCACTGGATCAAACCTTTAGATTATCAATTTTTTAATCAGAACTTGTATAATGTTCAATTTCTGTTTAGATAAAGCAAAAAAAAAATCCAACAAAAAGCTGGCAACAATCGAAAATTCACCTAAAAATTATTGGGGGGGGGTATTGTTGCACATGGGTAAGAAATATGCCTTCCTGATGTCTCTGGTGTTCAGCTTCTACACTGAAGCATGAGATTCAATTACTGTTACTCCTATTTCTACAGTTGCAGAATTTTTAGATGATAATATTATGCAGCCCTTTTTTTTTGAATACTGGGATACCTCTAATTACCTGGTGTTGAAGCAGCAGTATTCCTGTGGTGCTTGCAATAAGAGACTCAAAGCATTTTAAAGATATTAACAAGAGGAGCCTCATAATGCTCTGTAAGGTAGATGAATGTTGTTTATTTCCTCATTGGTACAGTTGTGAAACAGATTCACAGATTCATAAGTTTCAAGGCCAGAAGGAATTGTTGATGATCTGCAGTGATATGGACTTCATCCATGGAACAGACTGTAGAACTTAACCCCTGGTGCTGTACTACCTGCATGAATCCAATAGTTGGGCTTAGCTGGGGACAGTGATGACAATGGAAGGTGGGTTTCCCTCCCTGCACTTGCTCTTGGGCTGACAGGGAATACCTAGGGGGACCCTGGCTCCCACAATTTCTGCTGCTAATCCTGATGAACAGAGCGGGAGCAGTTCTGGAGCCCACTCCCTGCCCCAGTTCAGTCAGGGACTGAAGAGACAGTAGCAGCAGTGGATGGGAGGGAAGGGGAGTGGAAGGGAGTTGAGGGGAGGAGAGGTGCTACTGAGGTTGGAGCAAAGGAAGTGGGTGTCAGGAGTGAGGGGTGGGATTCTTACCTGATTTGGAGACTTAAAAACAGTCCTCACTTCTGTTCCCATGGCACAGTCTGTCCATTCCAGTGGGAGGGGGTCCCCAGCCCTCCAGAGGTAGTCCTGGGGCCACTGCCTCAGCAGACCCCATGGCACTCCCCAGCCCACGATCTTAGCCAGCTGGAGGATATCAAGCCAGTCCACCTCTGTACAGCCCACCATTGTCAGCTCTCCATGTTCATGCTCCTCACAATACACCATTCCATCCTCATGTCCCACCCCAACAACAAGTGGTGGGACACCCTAGACAAGAGTGGGGGTGAGAGTCCCTGGTGGGCAAGTCGGAATTCAACCCTGATCCCATGAGCCACCAGGGACCTCAGTTTGTAGCTCCTCCATGGAGCCATCACCCAGGCATGTATCTGGTATGCTTCATGGACATCCCCAAGACCTGCCCATTTGCCAACAGAGAGAGACCCTGGCACATGTCTACCTCAAGTGTATCAGGCTGCAGCTTCCCTTCCACCTTGTCCAGAACCTCCTGCTGAGGTTCTGGGAACACTTTTCCCCACACCTTTTCTTTTATGCACTCTCCGTCCATCGCCCCACCAAGTCCCAGTAGCTCCTGGTCAGCCTCCTCCAAGCTCTGGCCAAGTTGGTCACCTACAAGACCTGGAAGGAAGCTCTGGTGAGAAGGAACCCAGGCAAGGGTAGAGCTGTTTTCCTGTTGCTCCTCCACTCATGCATCTGGAAGTTTCACTGGTCAGTGTCCACAGGCTCCCTCAGGTCTTTCAGAGGAAAGTGAGTGCTGGGCAATGTGCTCTGCTCGGTGTTCCCTTCTGGATCCCTCATTTTGAACCTGTAACCTTCACTCCCACTCCTGTTTAACTTTTGTATTTGTCCCAAGCAATCAGTTGTTGCATTCTCAGCAACCTCCCTTTTTAAGGGGGGCTTAGTCCCATGTTCCCTGAGCACAAAAAATAGGCCAGTGGGAGGGGGTAGCTAAGAATGGGGGTTTGGATCATAAAGCCCTGGCTGCATTCCAGAGCAGTTCCATTCCCTGCACATGTTTGTGGGAGTAGAGGGGCAGCTTGGGATGCCTGGAGAACTGACGAAACATTTGTGGGAATAGAGGGGCAGCTTGGGATGCCTGGAGAACTGACGAAACATTAGGCATGGAATGGTCATTGAGCTGGTTCATGGAGGACTGGCTCAAAACAGTCTTCCAGATGTGCTTTTGAAAAATTTCAGGAAGCTTAAATTGGTCCAAGTGACTTGCATGTCTAGACTCTTGGGGTTTAAAGTGTATTTAGAACTTTCTAAGCTAAAAAAAACCATAGGTCAAACTCCCTTCTCTCTCCTTCCTGCCTCCAATTCTGAAGACAATGCCAGAGCAGGCCTGCATACAAACACAAGTTACTGAAGATGCTGTGTTTTGGACAACCATCATCTGAATCCTCATGCAATAAGGGTTCACATGTTCATGAGATCGGGCCTGTTTAAAGCACTCTGTAGTCATGTACTTCAGTTTAGACACAGCTGTAGAGCATTTTCAGGGGCTTGATTGGGCAAAAATTGTCACTTCTGTCTGCGCCTTTAGAAACTAACTGGTTCACAGTCAGGAGCTCCCATAGGCATCAACCTACTTCCTCAGATGCTATGAATGGACTGGCAGAAAGAAAAGAGACAGGGACCCTGCTAAGAGAGGTAATTAATGGGTTGATCTCATCAACTGAGATGAACAAGGCAGCTAGTATCTCAAGGAGCACTGAAGGGTAAAAGCTAGTTCAGGTAATAAGATAAGATTGTCCCATTTGAGTCGATGCATTGTGTAAATTATCTGGGGTGCTTGCACACATGTGGGGGTTTAGTCCTTAGGGTTGCATCCTATGCCCTCTAAATTGAAACAATGTTTTTTTAATTGAAATGGTGGAGTTTTATTTTTTCCTTGACTGTTACAGTGAGGGGCCCAATCCTTTTTTTTTTCCCCTGCAGAGCTTGTCCATGGCCAGGGGGTGAGCTGGTGGTGGGCCAAGTGGCCCCATAGCTCTGGGGGGACCTGGTCCTTCTTTCCATGGTGGCAATGAGCCCAGGCAGGCTGCTAGCGGGCTGGTTGCTGCTCCAACTGGGAGGCAGCACCTGGCCCAATCCAATTCCTCCTCAACCCTGAGCTGGGGTAGCAACTGGCCTGCTAGTAGCCCATTCGGGTGGCCCTGGGGGACACTGCTGCCATGGAGGGAAGCATCAGGGTCCCTCTGCAGCTCATGGGCCACTAGGCCCACTGGCAGCTCACCCCTGGGTGCGGGAGAGGTAGGCAGTCTCCACCAAAAAAAGGGGGATCAGGCCCCTTTGTTTAGGCCTTTAGCAGGTGCCTGCTGAAGGCAGAAGCAGTGAGGGACCTGATAGGTTTTTTTTTTGTGGATCCTGCCTGCCTTTCTTGTGGCTGGGGAGTGAGCTGACTAATAGTTGCAACACATCATTGCAAACTAAACTACATTGAGATGTAGTTTAGTTTGCAACAATGCAAACTTATTTAAACGCCCCCCCTCCAACTCTTGCATGTATATGGTGTGATACCACTAAGCCAAAATTATATTTTTTTCATGTGTACATGGTAATGGTGTCTTGTATACAAGCACCCTTCTTGTTTTACAATTTCCGCCTAGTCTGAGGTCAGTGATAGAATGTCCAGGGAAGTTCAAGTGTTCTTCCATGGGCTTGTGTGTTTTTGTGGAATCGATGTCAAATCAGTGTCCGTTCACTCTTTTATGTAGGGATTGCCCAGTCTGGCCAGCATAGGCAACAGAGGGGCACTGTGAGCAGCTGTTGCTATTGGTGGAGCTTATCTGATACATAAGCTTCCAAGTAGCATTATCACTATATCTGCACATTATACTTACTGAGCCTAGTGATGAAGCCCTCAAGTATGCCATGCAGACTGCCTCCGAAATCAGAAGCAGTTTAGTTCCATCCACGCACAGCTATAGGTGGGCTACTCACGATGGGAGCAATTAACCATTGTCACTCAGCAGGGTGAATTAGTCTGTTTGTGACACCACCGAAATGCTAGCTAAACTGCTTCCAGTTTAGCAGGCAACCCATTCTAAGCAGTGCTGTGTGTTGGAGGGTGCCACTGCCAGGCACAATAAATTTCCCAGGTGGGCTTGGCCTCAGTTACCCCACAGTTTTTTGTTAATTTGAACTGAATGCTGATATGCAGGTAGGCTTTTCAAAAAGCATTACAGCAGGAACAGAAAGTGCAAGTTGCTCCCCTACTTTGTCTCCCCAACAAAACCATTAAAGAAACTGATCCACAATCAGTGGCACATGACATTGTGTGACACAACAGTCAAGTGACACGATCCATATGGTTGTGTGTGTGTGCAATCCCAGACCCGACTTCCAAGTATCAACTCCCCCCCCCACACACACACACACAACAGCACAGATTATTTGTGCTTCTGGCAGCAATAATCTATAGAAAAGGTACTTTATATGTGGAAGATACTGGTAAAGAAAAACACATTAAGTTGAATCTTTTTCCTTTGTCCTTACTAAGGCAAAATGTAATTGATTTGTGTAAGGACATGGCAGTTTAGTTCATCAACAGTGCTTTTGGAGCGCACATGGTACTACTGCCTATTTTGGGGGCCATTATTGTTTGCCCAGAATTTGGTACATCATCTTTAAGGAGAAAATCTGCTTAATGGCTTAAATTTTCTTAAAGCTGCTAGCAAATTTAAAGGAATCTAGAGTGTGACAGATGTGGGCATATACTATCAGGATAACTGTTACAGACATAAAAGAATCATCCATCATCATTGAACGTTCTCCTGCTCACACAACTCACTTTTTACTGCTGTTTGGCAATCCGCTTCAGGCTCACTAATTTCAGTTTTCTCTTTGGGAAGTCCTAGGCTTAATCTTTGCAAGCCTTCCACTGAAGTCTTCCTTTTGCTGCTGCTGTCATGTGGCTGTGATAAGGAACCACTGAAAGAGTCACTTTCTTCTAACCAGAAACAGGGAACTTTGATAGAATTAGGAAAACAATATAATCTCTAAAGACATATGCTGTGAGTCTGTGCTTTGCTGCAAAACTTCTACCCAAATGAGTGGTTCTCAAGCTCTTCTTTACTGAGAACTTTTTTTCTATGTTGGTATCCTCTTATATAGCTGGGATCTAGCTCTGAGTGCCCCTCTCAGGTTTCAGGTCTTTAGCTTCTCTCTGTCCTAAGCCAAACACACTTATCAAGTTAAATGGGGAGGAGGCAAAAATAATCATTAAGAAAAAAGTATTTATTTAGGATATCTTTTAGAAAAATGTCTAATCTTCATTTTAAAATTACTAATGATTGATAAACTACCATGCCCTTGCAGAATTGTTCCAATCCTTAAAAATGTGTGCCTCATTTCTAATCTGAATTTGTCTAGCTGTTGTTTTTACTCATCGGTTCTCTTCATACGTTTTCCTGTTAACTTGAAGAGCCTATTATCAAAGATTGATCCCCACCCCCGTTCGTTGTGATCAAGTCACCCCTTAACTTTCTCTTGATTGAGCTAAACAGATTGAGCTCCTGAAGCCATTCACTCCGTCATATTTTCCAATCCTCTAATCCTCTTTTCTGTACCATCTCCAATTTTTCAGCATCCTTTTTTAATTTAGGTCATCAGAATTGTAAATTGTGCGCCTCTAATGGTCAAACCTGCGGCAAGCTCAGAAGAAATAGAGCCTCCCAACTCTTACTAGAGATTCTTCTGTTTATACATCCAAGAACTGCATTAGTCCTTTTAGTCCAGCATTGCACTTGGGTCCATGTTCAGCTCATTATTCACCAAGCCTGAGTCTTGCAAAGTCACAGCTTCCCAGGATAGAGATTGCCATCCTGGAGCTATGACCATCCCTCCAAGATGGATAACTGTGGATTTGGTAATACTCTGAACAAATTAGTCTCTAAGGCAGTGATTCTCAACCAGGGTGCCACAGCCAGGGTGCCAGGGTGCTTTGAGATCCTTTCAGGGGTGCTGTGGGATGCCACACACTGTTAGATGTGTAAACAGGATTCATAAGATAAGCCCACAGGTTTCAAAATAGAAATCCATAGTAGTGGTCTCTAGTAGTAGTAGTTCTTTGCAACAGAAAAAGTGCTCTACTAGTTTTCTGTCATCAAAAAAAGGTAAAAACTAAGAGCTGGCATTTTCCAAAGTGTATCTCAACTCTCCAGGAGTGCCTTGAGTCTAAAAATGTTGAGAACCACTGCTCTAAGGTACCACACTGCCCTGCTTTCTGCCTGACTTCAGACTAACATGACTAACTACCTCTCTCTGAAATACAAATTGTTCAAAGAAATACTCCTCGCACTGTCTGTTAACAACCCTTGAGGGTTTCCTGAAGGAAGGTTTATCTTAAGCCTTTCTGACAGACCCCCTATTAAACTTAACCAGTATCGTTATAAAATAAACATTCTAATAACCCAGTCACCATACAACATTATTACTTATTACAGAACAGCTCCAAATAAGTCACACCAAAGTATGTACGAACTTTATTTCACAAGCAGCTTCCCAAGAGGAACTGAAGAATTCACTATACCCTTTGTAATAATTACTTCCACTAAGAACACACAATTTATTGTATTTTGAGGTATGGCTGTGTGACAACAGTGGAAAACTACACTGAGAGCATTCTCAAGAGCTAAATAGCTGAGTTCTGGTGCTTTTTTTGGCAGGAGTGCAGGCCAGCCTTTCTTTGGAATTAGCCCAAGCAACCAAATTTTGTCATTGTCACTTGAACAAGAAAAATCTGGTACAGAGGTTGTGGAGGAAGTGAATTAGAAAATGCAAAGAAACAGGCTGAGTATAGACAAGCCCCTGATAGAAGTGCTCTAACTACTTCACTTTACTTAAAGTGCTATAAGTTAAAGCAGGACTGAACCAAACAGGCATTTGCAATTCAGTGGGGGCTTGGTGCCTGCCTGCACTGGTCAAGGCCAGCAGGTGGGGGGAGGCACTTCTGCATGCCTCTGAGGAGGCTTCCAGAGCCAATCAAGCTCTTCCCCACCCCCCAGTTGACGACTGTCAGCAGGGGGCGGCAGGGGAGAAGGGGGAATGGAGCCCCCACAAAGCTTGTTGGCTGGGTCCTGGGCGGGGTGACCAGGCCAAGCTGGGTCCACACAGCTGGGGAGCTCCCTCTCCCCACTACCTCCCCCCAGCCCAGCCTCTTCACATCTGGAGCTAGGAGCCACAGCATGGGGCTGCCCAGCCAGCTTTTCATAGAATCATAGAAGATGATGGTTGGAAGGGACCTAAGAAGGTCATCTAGTCCAACCCCCCTGCTCAAAGCAGGACCATCCTCAACTAGATCATTCCAGGCAGGGCTTTGTCAAGCTGGGCCTTAAAAACATCCAAGGATGGAGATTCAACCACCTCCCTAGGTAACCCTTTCTAGTGCTTCACCACCCTCCTAGTGAGAGAAGGTTTTTTCCTAATATCCAACCTAACCCTCCCTTGTTACAACTTGAGACCATTGCTCCTTGTTCTGTCATCTGTCACCACTGAGAACGGTTGAACTCCATCTTCTTTGAACCACCCTTCTAAGACTGCTATCAAATCACCCCTCAGTCCTCTATTCTCTAGACTAAATAAGCCCAGTTCCCTCAGCTTCTCCTCATAAGTCAAGTCCCCCAGGCCCCTCACCATTTTCATTGCCTTCCTCTGGACTCCCTCCAACTTGTCCACATCCTTTCTACAGTGGGGGATTGGGGGGGATTGCAAAACTGGACACCGTACTCCAGATGTGGCCTCAACAGTGCAGAATAGAGAAGAATAATTACTTCCCTCAGTCTGCTGGCAATGCTTCTACTAATGCAGTCTAGTATGCTATTCACCTTCTTGGCAACAAGGACACACTGTTAACTCATATCCATCTTATAGTCCACTGTAACCTCCAGATCCTTTTCTGCAGAGCTGCTGCTTAGCCAGTTGGTCACAAGCCTATACCAGTGCATGGGATTTTTCTGTCCTAAGTTCAGGACCTTGCACTTGTTTTTGTTGAACCTCATGAGATTTCTTTTGGCCCAGTCCTCTAATTTATCTAGGTCACTCTGAATCCTAGCCCTACCCTCCAGCATATGTACTACACCCCCCAGGTTGGTGTCATCTGAGAACTTGTAGGGGTGCTTTTCATAGAATCATAGAAAATGATGGTTGGAAGGGACCTAAGAAGGTCATCTAGTCCAACCCCCCTGCTCAAAGCAGGACCATCCTCAACTAGATCATTCCAGACAGGGCTTTGTCAAGCTGGGCCTTAAAAACATCCAAGGATGGAGATTCAACCACCTCCCTAGGTAACCGTTTCTAGTGCTTCACCACTCCTGGCTCCAGATTGTGAAGAGGCTGGGCTGGGGGGAGGTAGTGGGGAGAGGGAGCTCCCCAGCTGTGTGGACCCAGCTTGGCCTGGTCACCCCCCCCAGGACCTAGCCAACAAGCTTTGTGGGGGCTCCATTCCCCCTTCTCCCCTGCCACCCATCCCACCTTCCAGATAGTTAATAAAGATATTGAACAAAACTGGCCCCAGGACTGACCCCTAGGGCATTCCATTTGATACCAGCTGCCAACCAGACCATGAGCCATTGATCACTACCCGTTGAGACCAATGATCCAGTCAGCTTTCTATCTACTTTACAGTCCATTCTTTCAACCCATATTTCCTCAGCTTTCTTGCAAGAATGCTGGAAGACAGTACCAAAAGTTTTGCTAAAGTCAAGGTATATCAAGTTCACTGCTTTCTCCACATCCACAAAGCCGGTTATCTCATCATAGAAGACCATCAGGTTGGTTAGGCATGGGGCTGGAATCGGGGCAGGGCAAAAGACGACCCCTGCCATATGAGCCCAGATCTCTGGAGACTCCTCTCTGGAGACTCCAGGAACCCCCACAGCAGGGGGCCTCCCTTCCTCCCACCCACCCATCCCCCCCAGCCTCTTAACAGCTGCAGCCAGGTGCTGCAGCGCAGGGCTACCCGGCAGGTTTTTCACCAAGCCAGTAACTGTGGCTGGGAAGGAAGGGCACCCCCACGCTGCAAGGAGCGTCTCCACAGCTTGCTGGCTGGGATCTCTGTGAGGGCTGGCCTGGGTCCACTTGGCAGGGGAGCTCCCTACTCCCCCCTTCCCCCCCACCTCGAGTCCCAGTTCCTGGGGCAGTGAAAAGCTGGTCAGGCAGCCCCATGTTGCAGCTTCTGGCTGCCATTGTCAGGAGGCTCAGGTTGGGGGAGAAAGGAGGCCCTCTGCTGTGTGGACCTAGCCTTCCCCCACCCCTCCTCCAAGACCCCAGCCAGCAAGCTGTAAGGGTCCCTTATATAGGGGAGGCTTCCTTCACCTGTCCCACCTGAGCCTCCTGACAACAGAAGTCAGAAGCTGCAGCACTGGGTTGCCCAACCAGCTTTTCTCCACAGCAGGAACTGTGCCCAGGGGGAAACAGAGCCTCTTTACCAGGCAGACCTGGCCAAGCCCCACCAAGATGCTCCTGGCTGCAGCTGGGGAGAGCGGAGCCTCTCTGCAATGCAGATCCAAGCTTGCAGGCACAGATGTTGCTGGGGGCCGGGCTGGACCTGCACAGCAGAGACGCTCCATTCCCCCAGCCTCCTCCTGGTTGTACAGGGAGGAGACAGAGCATATTCTGTCTCCTCTCTGTGACAGCACAGGCATGGAGCTGGCCCTTGCTCACCCACAAGCACTGGCCAAACCTAGCAAGCTGCTCAAAGAGGGACCTCTGGGATGGTGGCAGAATGCAATTTACATTGAAGTATGATGGATGTGGTACAGATGTTCAAAAAGGTTCTCTAACCTAAAGCGCTTTAGTTTAATAGCATATCCATCAAGTGTTAACTTAGGATGGAATCCGCCATTTTTCATGCTTTTAAAGTGCCATGAACATCTGTTCTGTTACTGCTTTAAAATGTTTTCTGTGTGCTTAATGCATGTTAAGTGTAACATCTGTACCTAACCACAGTTACACCTTAATCCAGTACCCACTGAAGGCAATGGAAAGACGTGCAAATTTCAACAGATTTTGGTTCAATCATTGAGGCACTGAGAAAGAAAGAGAGAGAGAAAGAAAGGATGAAGAACATGGAGAAAAGGCAAGAGTGAAAAAGAATCATCTGTGGGACTGATCAGACTTATTTCACAGTTCTCACTCCTCTACTATAGGTATGTGTACATTATGTACAGTACATCTATATAATCTGCTTTATTTTTGCTATTTATTATCTGGACTGAAGAAACACTTGGGAGCTGTGGTCATGGTTGAAAACCCATTTGCAATAAGTACTGTGCATGTTACATATTATGTTTCATGCCTCTGTGGAACATAACTGCTATCCCATCTTTATGTTACAGATCTCTCCTGCAACACTTACAAGATTCCCCATATGTCTTCCTGCAACTCTGCCTGTTATCTCAGATCTGCTCCAAAGCATTACAAGAGCTTCATGCCCATGCTGCTGTGTTACAGGCCCTCCTTCCTTCCTGTCTTTCATCCCATTATGAACACTGTCCTACCTCCAAAATGCAGTGTCTCTCCCTGGAGATTCAGGGCTAAGTTGGGACATAATTTGTTAGTATAAAACAAATTAAATTATTGTGCATACAATACGATAAAAGGCTTCTTCCTTTTCTTATTCATGTGACCACTTATCTGCTGGAACAGCTTCCCTTGGCACAGAATATGAAATTAATTTTCAGGTTTATAAACACTCCAAATTTTCCTCACTCCAAACTGAAATTCAGCTCAGGTGGAATGTACCCTGCTCTCTACTATGATCCCCAAACTTTTTTACTGAAGGCACTAAACTGATTTCTTCCTTGAGGCCAAAGACTGTTTTGCATTTCACTCCATTTCCTCCAGAGTTTTCCACTCAGGAGCACTGAAGCTTGCTAAAGTATATAACTGCATATTTCCACTCTCTACTGCCAGAGTGGTTAGCAAATGTGGAGTCTCTAAACATCGAGATCGGTATTTGCAAAAGCAAATTCTGCTTGAAAAAGTTGCATGTTACTTCCATAAATCAGTCATTGGGAGCCTGGGGTTGCTAAGCTACAAGAAAAGTAGGGCAGTCAGTGATAAAGAAGCTTTTGGGAGGTGAGTGTGCTCAGTCAGATCATTTGACATTAAAGTCAGTAGATCAGTGGGTTCTGTTCCCTCCAAGAGGAGCATTTCTTTGCTGAAGAAAGGACTGTAAGTGAAATTAAACCACTTGCCACTGTGGAATAGTGAGATGTTTTCATTTTTTTTACACATCTTCTACACTAGACGTTTAGCAGATGAAATGATATGTGGAATCATGTTAATATGAAATATTAATGAGAGTTGCTGGAATATAAAAAAGAGTCTGCAACTTTTTGTTCAAGGATACAGAAAGGGGCCTGATGATGATTTACTACTCTAGTCTCGGTTGTAGAAGGCTGAATGGGTGACAGTAGAAGCTGAAGGTTTATCCTGGAACTGTAAAATACTTTAGATATTTTAGTTCACTATATTTTTCTCCCCTGTAGGAAGGAGGTATCTTCCAGTCTCCCCCCTCTTCCATTCTCTCCTCTCTGCTCTTCAAATACCCTGCAGCACTGAAAACACCTACTCCTTCCCCCTAATTTGCATCAGTGGAGTTATGCAAACAAGGGATTTGGCCCATAATGGCCCAACCTCTGTCATGCAGGTTTTATGCCTCCTTCCACCATCCACGCCCTAGCCCTCAAACCACTGGAGCATTGTACTCTGTATGAGATTGGAAAAATCCAGCCCTGTAAAGGCAAAGAGTTGTTAGAAACAAAGGAAGCCAGAGAAACTTTAAGCATTGTTCAAGGCTACCTCCATTATTTTAGCAAACCTTTCTATCTAATCTTCAGAGAACATAGATAAATCTAGACTCTGCTGATGAATGATGTATTATACCTTTTAATGGTGTATAATCAATTACTGTAATCTCCATCACTTTGTAGTATTAAAAATAAACAACTCTTGTGATTAAGTGAATGCTGAAGTGAGGTTTGACAAGCTTTAATTAGTTAATTTCATTAATCAAAAAAGATGTTTGTTGTTTCTATGGTGCAGAGCACTGGTACTTTGCAAGAAGACTGCAGGGGGGTTTTTTCCATAAGAAAATTAAAAAATTATGTCCTGTCTAAAGTCTTGTAATTTGTAGTGGTTATTTATACATTTACTTTCAGCTTCTGTCTTACAATGAAGCATAGGTTAAAATCCAGAGTCTCATCTATTTTCAGGACTGTCCTACACTGGCAGGAGAATGGATGACATGATTTAATAGTACTTTCCTATCTGTATGTGGGGTGTATGTGGGGAGAGTCACAATCACCCAGGTCAATTAAAATCTTATTAATATTGTGATAAATCCTTTACATAGCTACCAAAGGTTGAAAAGTACAAAAGGGGCAGGGTTTGCCACTGGATTTATGGACACACTCAGAGCAAAACTGTAAAAGTATTAGTCAAGCTAAAATGAAATAAAGTACCATGAAAATACTAAATCCCTACACTTTGCTTCAGTGCATGAAACTAAGGGAATGTCTGAATTTCAGACATGGCATATTGGGAGGCTGGAAAAAGACATTCAGTTCAGTCATTTTGGATGGTGTGTTTTGTAACTTTCCAGATAAATAGGTCCTCATTTTTAAAAAGTTCTGTTTCCGAATGCTCATGGAAATCTCTCAGTTGGCAGTTCCATATATTAGCACCACGTGGCAGATTTTCCAGCAAGTGTAATTTGTCATAGTCTCACTGAAGTAAATCAGGGTATGACAGTTTATGCCAACTGAGGATCCACTCTTGTCGTTTTACCTATAGCACGGGTACAGCACAGACAGATACAGAGCAAGTTTCCCCTGCAGGGCCTTTCCATCTCAAACACAGTAACGTGTCACTGTCACATGCACACAATTTACTGCACAGTCAATTAGTCTACTACACAGTTAGCTACTACCTGTAAATACAGGTAGTAAACTAACTGCACAGTAGATACTGCGTGATAGTGCATGTACAGACACTGACTGGAAGCAAATTTGCTTCAGGTTAGCTCCAACACCAGGGGGCCATACGGGACAGGGAACTCCTGCCTGGGTCCTGGTGCTGCTCAGCTCTCAGATCCACCCAGAAGCCAGGAGCTGAGCAGCATCAGGATGGGGCAGCTGTCTGCCCCCTGCCCATACCAGCACTGCTCACTGCCTGGCTCCCCACAGGAGCTTGAAGCCAAGCAGGACTGGGACTGAGGAGCTCTCTGCTTCTTTGTGCAGCCAGGGGCTGGCAGGGAGCTGTCCTGTTTCTAGGACAGCTCCCTGCCAGCCTCCAGCTGCACAGATAAGCCCTTCTGGGCATGGGGCTTGTTCCCATGTGCACAGGCTGAGAGAGCTCTGCAGTGGCAGCTGTCTCCCAGTCTCCTGCACATCAGGACCCCTCCCAGTGTGCACAGGGTGAGATCCAGGGCTGTAGGGAAGGGGTGAATCAGGGCAACCACCCCAGGCCCTGCAAACAGTACCATATAGGCCAGGCCCCATAGTGGCTGCCATGCACTGCTGCTGCCAAGCACTGCCAGCTCTGCCACTGCTGAGTGCTGCCAGCTTTGGATCCTCACCAATGCCTCCCTTCCTCCTCACCCCACCAACGCTCCACTGTCTCTGGCTGCTTGCCACCCACCCTGCACCCACTCCACCCTCTCCAGCTGCTCTCCACTTCCCCCTCTGCTCCACTGGCTCCAGCCACTTGCCACCCTTGGCCCCCCCCCCCGGGGCCCCACACAGGCTGATATGCCCCAGGCCCCACACACCCCTAAGGATGGCTCTTGCAAGAAGACAGCTACTGCTGCAACCGGCAGAGCTCTCCTGATCCCATATGCATCAGAACCAGCCCCTATGCTCCCTGCCATCCCCTGGACTAGCACCCGAGGGAAACCTGGAGCTCCCCTGGCTGCTGCAGGGTGCCAGGGGCCTGTACTGGGCTACTCCCATTGGAAGCAGATTTGCTCCCAACAAGGAGCATGTGTAGACATGGAAGGCTCAGTGTGCAGTATTTTACTGTGCAGTAAGGCTGCACATGTAGACACACACAAAGAAATTATCTCTATGAAAAGATTGTAAGAATTGTGGGGCCAGGTTCTGTTTCACCTGTTAGGCCAGTAAGTGGACTTAAAGCCCTAAACATGGTCCTATTCCATCCTGGTTGAGTCCCTGAAAATCCATTCATGCATCTACTTTTGCAACACAGCATCACCTCACTCTTAAGCTCGAGTCACAAAAAGCAGCAAGGATGAGTAGGACCCTTTTATATTAATAGTTTCTCAGGAACTTGAGGAAGGTAGAATAGGATTGTATTTAGGCACCTAAATCCAGCTGTGCACCTAAGTGGAATTGAATCTAGCCTGTATAGTCTACATAACCCATTTAGTCTTTGTTCTGTCTGCTAACACAGGCAAGGGGATCAATGAATGCCTGTTATGCTGAACATTTTCTGATACAGTCACCTGTCCATAAGACATTGGACTGGAAGCATCAGCTCTTTTTACCTAGCATTCATGAAACATTAACAATTTTCATCATTACCAACCTGGTAACCTACAAAACAAATGGACAGGAGATGAAAGGTAGGGAATCATACAGTCAATCACAGGAGTTGTCCAGTCCTCCTAAAATTATATATATTTTTAAGTATTCTCTGAAATAACCCAACTATACTTATTCTTTGTGCATCCCTTTTATGACATTGCCATGGTTAACATTTATTATCTCCATGGGGAAATTAAGTTGTTCTGCCATGGAAGAAACTAACAGTGAACATTTAAAGCAAAGAGATGTTATTGTCTTGTGGGAATGTTGATTGTTACTGATAAGCACAAAGCCAGAGAAATCCCCACAGTTAGTCCAGCAGGAGTAAACATAAGCAGCAGTATAAGCACCTGTGCAGCTCGATTTTTTATTTTAGTCTGACACCAAAGCAATGTTGGCTGTTTGCAGCAGGGTTGAAAGTTGTTTGCTAGTTGTATTAGCACCATTTTTGTTTGATTTTTTTATAAAAATGGTCGTGGGTGTACTTGCTCATGTAGTAATGTAAGTTTGTTATTTAGGATTAGATCCTGAAGATTGAAGTGGGATGTTAATGCCATCATTTCTTGTACTATTCCTTGCAATAAAAAAGAGCAATACTAAAATATGCTGAAGTGTATGATCTCTCTCCATTTTAAGTCCCATATAATCTGTCCAATATGTATAATTCTAAGGCCACATGGTAATGTTCCATCTTGAGGCTGATCAGTCCTCAGACTGCGGACTGCTGATAAAAACCCAGGTTGTTGCTAGAAATGGGACTGGTGATTCAGGAAATGGCACTGTTTCCTCTGAGTGGCTCTAAACTGGGGGCAGGCAAAATACAGCCCAGCACACCATTCAATCTGGCCTATGAGGCCCTTCCAAAAGACAATTACCAGCCCACATATGCCCCTTTGAAAGCCAGCAGGAGGTGTGGGCTTTCAGAAGTCACATGCCCTCGAGCTGGGCAGTGACAGCTCTGTGCCTCCATCTCCGTGGGGTTTCCCTCACTCCAACTGGAAGATGTGAGGAGCCACATACGATCAGGCTGGGCAGGCTCTGTGCCACTGGATGTGGCTCCCAGCACTCCATCCAGGAGCCGCATGCCATCAGGCTGGGCCATGCTGGCTCTGTGCCTCCATGTGCAGCTCTCCAATGAGTGCTGGGAGCCCCATGTGGAGGCACAGAGCCAGCTTGGCCTGATGGCGCACAACTCCCCACTGTGCACTGCTCCTGGCACTCCAGCAGGGAGCCACACAAGATCAGGGCAGGCTGGTTCTGGGCCAGCACTTGGAGCTCCTGGCAAAGCAGCTGGGAGCTATGTGCCTTTGGGCTGGGCCAGGCCAGAGTGGCTCCATGCCAGCATGTGAGGTTCCCAGCACTGCAGGTGGGAGCCACGCACCACCAGGCCAGGCTGGACTGGCTCTGTGCCTCCATGTGTGGCCCACTGGAGTGCTGGGAGCCCCACATGGAGACACACAGCTGGCTTGGCTTGATGGCATGCAACTTCCTCTGGCTCCTGGCACTCTAGTGGGAAGCTGCACGCCATTAGGCCAGACAAGCTCTGTGCCGCCACATGGGGCTCCACCTGGGAGCCACGGGAGGTGCCCACTATCCTGTCGGGTTGGCTCTGTGCCACCATACACAGCTCCCAGTACTCCAGCCTGGCTGGCCAGCTCTGTGCAGCTCCTGGGATTCAGCTGGAGCTGCTGCTGCAAGGGGGCTCTTCCTGCTGCAGGACCTGAGTGCTGTGGGCAGTACTAAATGACTGCATAGTAACAACTGTGCAGTGGGTGTCTCGTATAGATGTGGCCTGTGGAATGTTAATGTAAAAAAAACCCCAACTAGTGCCTACAGATTTCAAGTGTTAGCTGATTAGGGGTTTGAAAGTTAACAGTTCTTGACTTTGGTATCTCAAGCTGGAGTCTCATAGAACTTAGGTACCCGTGTCCTCTTGTGCAAGAGTGGCCAACCTGCAGTACAGGGGCCACAAGTAGCATGGGCAGCATTTGTGTGTTGCATGGGGCAGATCAGGGAGGGGACAGACAGCACAGTGGCACATAGGACAGGATGCAGAAAACAGAACAGCAGATTGAGCAGGAAGCACAGGGTAGGAAGCAGAAAGCAGATCAGACAGGGAACACAGAGCAAGGAGCAGAAAGCAGAACAGCTGTTCTGGCAAGGGAAGGGGATCAGAAGGGAACTTGGAGAGGGTGTGAGGTTAATTTGTGGCATGCCTGCCAAAAATATTGCCACCCCCCGCCACCTGCTATTGTGGATCTATACCTGAGACTATTCACTCAGTTTGCCAGTTGTGCCAAAAAGTTTTATATGATAAATTTCACTTCCTGGGTGAGAGAGCTGAAAGAAAGAGCTGATTGTGATCTGAAGAGTTTTGCTTTCCTATGCTTGTATTTTCTTCTTTAATTCTGTTACAACAAAAACAAAGGTATTAGCAATGTAATCCTTTGCTGCTGTTTGTCTTCAGTAAAATCCACATTATCCATCAAGCTTTGCTGATTGAGAGCCATGACTAAGCTCAAAACAATTTATGTTCCTTTATTCTGGCAAGAAGATTTCTCTCTGCTCAAGGATTTCCTGTGAAAACATGAAGCAATATTGCTAATTGTCTTTTACCATAATTGTGTTTATATGACAATATTACATGGACACTAAATGCAGTTTCTCTCTATTAACTAGCTCAACTGAGTTTATTTAAATTCCTCGCATTGGAATTTTCTGTGTCTGAAGGGACAATCTGTCAAACACTACACCTCCGAAATCAACACTAAGAAATATTTTGCAGTCCCACTTCTGAATGATACCTGGGAATAAAGCCTCATTTGCTTGTACTTAGTAAAGCATTACCTAGCATTATATTTTGAAAGGTTCTTGCTGCAGCTAATAGCATGACAGCATTACCAGAGCATAGGTAAAGTGAACTGAGTACCCATGTGATTCATGAGCATCAGAAATGCTGATCCAAAGTAGACAGTTCTAGCTTCCCTTCCTGACAAAATGAGAGGAGAGATTTTCTTTTCCATTTTTCCCTCCTAACAGATGAAGACAAATGCTAGGTCTTATACACGAAGTTGCAAGGTGCAGACAGGAGTGACAGTTTTCAAGTGATCTGGCCCCTGAGAGTGCTGTACAGGCATGACATAACATACATGCACAGCTGCAGAGCACTTTAAAAATGGCCAGTCATGTGAAAAATTAGCCGTGGTTAAATCAGGGATTACATTAAGGCGCTCAAAAACAGAGCACCCTAGGGAACTTGCGTGCCCTCCAGGGTTATTTTTTTGTGCAGGGGCGGAGGGCCACAGTCCCACCCCCAGCTCTGCCAGGTCCCTCAGTGGAGGGAGCAGCCAGCCTGACCCTGAGCATTGCTGCAAGCAGGTGTGAGCCCTGCCACCGTCCCAGTGTCTCTACCCGGCTGACTTGCTGGGCCACCTTCCTGTGCAGGCCAGTGGGGACAGGGGCTGGAACGAAGCCCAGAGCCAGGAGCCTGGAGCTGCACTCCAAACACAGATACCTGGTAGCCAGGTGCGTGGGAGGAGGGATGGACCCCTGCCGCTCTCAGGAAATGGGTCTGAGCTGCCCTGTGTCCCTCCCCGCCCCCTGCTCACCCTCATGGGGAAACCCTTTCTTCACCTGGGCTCTGGTGGTGGCAGCTGCTCCCTGGTCCAGGCTTCCCTGGGTTGCAAGTCGGGAGTCATTTACACAGTAGACACAGGCAGGAACCAGACACGGGCAGATGGATTCCCGGCAATCTGGGACTTTTGCTTCAGTTTTCTCCAATGGCCAGGATGCTAAGATAGCCTATGAACTCCAGGACTGTCCTGGCCAATCCGGGATGTATGGTCACCCTAAGCCAGGGGCAGGCAATTATTTCAGGCGGATGACCACTTACTGAGTTTTGGCAAGCCATTGAGGGCCACACGACAGGCAGCCAGGGGCAGATAAATATTAATTTACTAAATTTTTTAGGGGCCCCATGGGCCAGACAGAATGGCCTGGGTGGGCTGCATCTGGCCCATGGGCCACATTTTGCCCACCCCTGCTCTACGCAGAGTCCATCTGTCAGGATCACGAATGAGCCAGTGGCAGTTTATTATGATGATATAATACTTACAGCCTATGTTTTAATGGATGGATATTTGAAAATGTAATTGTTTGTCTCCCCATTTCTCTTGTTCATATAATTAGAATTAAGATACTTAATTAAAATGGTAATTTTCAGAACTTTTTGGGCCACAGCGGAGCAGGTGCTTAAAGTGAGACTTAGGCAGAAGCTGCTAAGTGCCACATAAACCTGGAGATGCCTGAACTCTATCAGCACCTTGGTCTGTTATGCTAGAGTTCTCTATGTGCCTACTGGCAGGCCCAGAAATGCCTCACCCAGGAGAGGGCTGAGCAGTTTGGCACCTAGCTTGTGCTTTATATTAAACAGTCATTGCTTAAAATCCAGGGACTGGAACCAAGGCTTCCTGCTCCTAGGTTACTGTACTATGTACTAAGCTACAGACAATGTGTAGGGCAGTGAATCATGAATTGTATTCTGCCAAGTGGAACAGTTTCAACAGAAGAGGTGAGGAGTGCTCTCACTTGGACTCCCTGGACTAACTGATAGTTTTGTTGTTAGAGTACTGTACTTTTGGGAGATGTGGGTTTGAATCTCCCCAGGCAGAGAAGGAAAGTGAATGTCTCCCATATAGCCACCAAACAATTGTATAAATAGGGGGCAGTGACAGCACCACTGATTGTTTTTAAAGTGCCCCGTCCTGTTTTGGAAAGAAACAGCTGCCTCCTGGAGAGTAGATGGGTTGGGCTGTGAGTCCCACATGGAGGTACCTCTTTGGATCATAAAAATAATCACAGAGAATAATGGGATTTATGCTACACACTTCTCTTCAGTATTTCTCTATTGGCTAGCTTAGACCAGTGGTTCTCAACCTTTTTGTACCAGGACCCATTTGTAAATATTAGTGGTCAGTCCCAACCTAGTGCCCCTCACTCCTGACTTACTGCTCCCTGCCTCCAGCCCCCCAGTGTATGGGATATGGGGTCCCCAAGCAGCCCCTTGGAGACTGGAGCTCTGCCAGCCTGCAAGGGAAAAGCCATGGTGTCTCACTTTTTTCTCCTTTAACAGAGAATCCATTTTTAAAGTTTGTTCATGACCCTTTCATATATTCTTGCGACCCACTTTTGGGTGACCCATGGATTGAGAAACACTAGCTTAGCTGGCCCCCCCAGCAGCAGCGTGATGATTTTTGTGAATCCCATTCTGAGGTGCCTAACTCTTTTTATGCCAATTATGCGAAAAAAACTTGGGGCCCATGTACCAAGTTATACCAGGACTCAAGGTATGACTGTGTAGCCCAGTAAGAAGAGAAAGCCCCTTGTGGGAAGAGGAGAGCCCCGGGGTTTTGGTTCCTGTCTTTGGTCCCAACTTTACTGGGAGTTGGGAGAAATGGGTTTGAACCTCCTCAGGCTGAGGAGAGGCCTAGAAATCATGTCTCTGACTTACTGGGCAGGTGCTTTAACAAAAAGATTGGGTCTCTCTGGAACCTTAGATACCTCGCCAGCTCCATCTGGATTGCAACAGATTTTAGGCAAGAGTTAGGTATCTAGCTGTTTAAACTGACTGCTTCTGATCATGCTCAGAAGTATGAGTCTAAGCACCTAGATATTTTTCAGGGCAAAATGAAGATGACTAATAAGCGTAAGTACCTAAGAGATTTTGTGGCCACTGGAACAGAGCTGATCTGGACTACTTTTTGCAATATATAGTATCTAAATGCTGCCTAGGTCCCAGTTAGGTGTTTACTTGACTTCTTTTGAATCTGGACTTTAGCCATTATACCACACAACTTTTACCCTCCAGTTCAACCCTATGAAAATCCTAGGACTTTGTTACAAATAACTTGCATTTTGAGTTTGGTTTAGAACCTCAGCTGCTTGTTTAAAATGGACTGGCTGTTCTAAACCGATAAACTTTATCCCACTAGAGATGTGTTCTTAAATGTTAAATGTAGGCTAATTAGAGGCATCGCCTTTAATTTAGCAAACTGAAGTTATTAGTACAGATGAACAGATAAAAAAATTAGCAGTGGAAAACTGTATATTGAGTCCCTAAGTGGCATCATAACCTATAATTATACAAGTTCTGCTAATAGTGAATAATTCAAGTCTTCAGAGAGTTCAATAGTCTAAGGGGGTGTAGTTATTTCCAATTTACATTATGGTTGCTAGGTTTCATGAAAAAAGAAAATTAGTGTTTGAAGTGCCCATGACTCAAAATGTGAAATGTAGATTAAAAAGTGTCTGAGTAACACAATGACTCCAAAGGAAACTGAGTATTGATAATGAAAGTAAGTGGTCTAGGAATATATGCACCACACAAAGAAATTAAATGGAGGTAGCATCTTCAGCAATACACTCTAATAATATTTTAGATACTGTTATACTGTCTCACGCAACAGATTCAAAATATTTGACCAACTTTAACTGAAACTCACAACATTCCTTTGAGGTATTTAAATGTTGTTACCCCCAATTTACAGATGGGAGAATTGAGGCACAAATAACGTCAAGTAACTTGCCTAAGGGTATACTATGATTCAGCAGAGTTAAGGAGGCCTCATTTTGAGTACCATAGCCTCGCCATTAGAGCACTCTCAGGATATGTCTATGTAGCACTCGCTGCTGTGACTCAGGGGTGTAACAGGGCAGTTTGGCAGCTGGGGCAGTGGCAGCTCCTAGATCAGGGTGGGCAAAATGTGGCCCATGGGCTGGATGTGGCCCACCAGGCCATTCTATCCAGCCTGTGGGGCCCCTAAAAAAAGCAGAAAATTAATATATATCTGCCCCTGGCTGCCTGGCATGTGGCTCTCGATAGCTTGCCAAAACTCACTAAGTGGCCCTGTGCCCAAAATAATTGCCCGCCCCTGTCCTAGATGCAGGTGACCACAGTAAGGCCAGCCAGCAGCAGTGGCTTGGATTTACTCAAATCCAAGACAAGTAGGTTTTTTTCTTATTCAGAATGGTGGCAGGTGGGGAGTATGGGGAGCCTTGTCTTAGATTTGAATACAGGTTCAGGCCAGGTGGCTGTGTAGCTTGGGTTTAGGCTTGGGCTTGAGCTCAGGCTCTGGGCCAGAGCAATTGCTGTTGCTACTGCCTGGCTGGGGTGGCCTGTGTGGTGGTGGGGTTGTTGTTGTATGGCAGGGGTGGTGCAGGGGAGATTGAAGAGTGAAGGGGGAAGTACAGGGGAGACTACGCAGTGTGGGACAGGGCATGGGAAGGCTACCTTGGGAAGGGGGAGCACAGGGGAGATCCCTACTACATGGTTTTCCCTGCGCTCCCCTCGCTACGTGCCTCTTCTTTCCTTACTACATGAGCCACCCCAGCCTGGCCAAGCAGCAGTGGTGGTGACAGCTCCAGCCCGCAGCCACATCGGAGTGTATGGGGGAGACTATACAATGACATGGAAGGTGCTGCACTTCCAGCTCCAAACCTGGTTGGAGCCAGATCCAGAGCTGCCACATAGGATAAGTGATGGCAGGGGGCAAGTAGAGGTAATGGGTGAGGGGCAAAGGATGGAGGGGGTGACAGGTAGCAAGGGGAAGGCACCAGGGGGGCAAGTAGTAGGGTGGACAGGGGCTGGGTAATGCAGACATGGGAGCCAGGGGGTGGGGATCTGGCTGCCTGCTTTCCTACTGCTGCTTTCCCTGCCACAGCAGCAGTAGGAGGGATAAACTTAAGATGACCCTCCAAAAATTAGACTCTATGAATGGAAAATTATAACAAATTTATAGTTTTCCATGAATAGAAGCTGATTATCTGAGGAATTGTCTTAAATTTGAAGTTATCTTGAGTTCAGATAAAAACAGTATTTTTCTGACAGACATTCAGGCCCCTGCTGTAAGTTAGAGTGTCCCCCCAACCCAACAGATGTTCACCTGTTGGGTTGCGGGGGGCTCAAGCCTGCCTGCACTGGCCCCTGGCCAGCAGGCAGGGGCTTCCCCTCTGCCTAGGCCTCCCCCTTCCCAGCTCCCTGGTTGTCAGAGAGGGAGGAGGACGCAAGCAGTGGCAAGCTCCTGGCTGGGCTTTTCCTGGTCTGAGTTTGGGGGGGTAGGGGGCATGGATTGGAGTCCCCATGCCTTGAGGCCCCCATGCCTTGCAGCTCCCCCACCTGGGGTACTGGGGAAAGCTTGGTCAGGCCTGTGAGGCAAGGGGGCTCCAATCCACCCCCTGCCCCTCCAGCTCAGTCAGGCAAAGCACAGAAGAGGAAAGGTGCAACACGAGCTGCTGGCTTGCCCAGCCTGAGCTGATGGGGGTGGGGATCAGAGCCTCCTTGCCTTGTAGGCCCAACCCAGTTCCCCCCAGTACTCCAGCAGGGGGCTGCGAGAGGGCAACATGGTGGGGTGCTCCAATCTATACCCCCAGCTCAGGCCAGGCAAAGCCCAGATGGCCATTCACTGCTACTTGCTGCTGAAGTGCTAGATCTATATAGATGCTAGGGAGCCAGGTCAAACTAATCCTCTTCCACTGAAATGCTGGGGTGGGGATTTCCACAGTTTTCAGTGGCCACTGTTATCAATTTGTTCTAGTGACTCATCTTACTTTGTCTTCCTTCAACTTCAAACTCTTCATGTGAATATCATTTCAATTTTTTAATCCAAATTAAATATCTAATTTGGTCTAAAAAGACTAAAAATACTGTGAATATTTGATTTCAGTAGCTTGAAGTACACTTGTCTACATATTAATAAACCAGTTGCAGGATCAAGAGCTATGGCTAAGTATTTCTCTCCTGTATGAAATAGTTTGCCTCAATATGTTATACACATAGTTGTGCCTTTTCTCCACTTCTGTTTGAAAACAAAAATTGCCTCATATCTGACACTGAACTAAACCCATCAGTTGTGTGACTAAATTTCAAAATATCTGCTAATTTATGTAAGAACCAAGAGCAATATTCTGTGCACTTTTTTTCCCTCTAAATGACGATCATTATAATTGTATATTGTGTAAATAACTCATTTAATATTTTAAATCATAGATCCTGAAGTACTTGAAAGTTTTGTTTGTTGACTAAGTAAGTAAGTATGGCCTGAGGTCAGGGATCAACAGCATTTAAGAATGGTGGGCCTGGGCCACCACTTTCATCCCAGCCACCATCATGGGCCACTGATCCCCTCTTTCCCTCTCTGATCTGTGCTGAGAGCAGCTTCACACCTCATTATTGCAGTCTCCGGTTACCCTTGCCATCAATTTGCATTGCCAATAGCATAAAACAGGGAGGGCTAGGGTGGCAGTAGGTGGCTTGGATGCTGTAGAGGGGGATCAGTGGCATCAGAGAAATTCAAGATCCAGGGTAAAGATGCCTCCACTACCGTGTGCTGCTGATCCTTCCTCCCACTGTCACATGCTGGAACTAATTTCCTCATGGGCCAGATCCAGCCCACAGGCCACATATTGCTGACTGTTGCCCTTAGCACAGCAGTTCCCAAACTGGCTGGCGACCCCATATGGGGTTACAAGATCAGCAGATAGGATCGTGGGGGCAGGGGGCTGTGGGTTGGGAGTGAGGGGGTATGCTGTGGAAGTGGGGCCATAAATGGAGTCATGCTGAGGAAAAGTTTGGGAAGCACTGCCTTAGCGATCCATTTAAATGGGCAAGTTTTTTGAAAACAGGTTTTCACGAGTAGGACACTTAAGTGGAAATTCTTCCCACAAAACCCATTTATAGCTTATCAGAGAAGACAGGGATTCTACATTCTTGGATCTGATTCCCAACTCTGCTGATGATTTGCACTGTGTGACCTTGAGAAAGTCACATTGATTTCTTAGGATTCAGGATTGTAAAATTTAGTTAACTAATATTTATAGAGTATTTTGAGATCCTTGGATAAGAGGTGCTATGTTGGTACAGAGTGGGGTAAAACATGAAAAAATAACAGCCACTAAGTAACTCCTGACACACAATTGCACTGGTGATGATGGGCTTTTCACACATCTCTGGAGCACAGTATAAATTCTCTGAGCCAACACTCAGATATCACAGATGTGATAACATGTGATGTATATACTGCAGTGCAGACCTTTTGCCATGCTATTGAAAACAATGCATTCATCTTCCCAAGCCATATATGCATGAGGACATGGCACATAACAGTTTAAGAAGCAGAGTGGGAAAACTAGTCTAGCAGTCAGTGCAGAGGCCTTGGCACTGTGACTCCCGTATAGCCGTAAGGAATTCAGCTAACTTCTCTTTACGTAAGTTTATCTTTCTGTAAGAAAGATATAATTATATCTAATTATTTAATGGGCTTTTGTGACATTTGGTTAATGAATATTTTTTATAAAGTACTGTGAGATCCCTGGATAAAAGTTGCTTTTATTTAAGTGTTTATTATTAGATTCCTTTCTTACATTTTGGGGGCTTAATCCCCACGTTTAAAGGAATTCTTTCCGCTGCATTTCTTATTTGTGCAACCGTGGCTGCTGGTGTCAAATGCCAGCAAGTTTGCAGGGCATAAACCATCTGTTTTCACTGAAACTGAATAGTCTTATGTTTATATATGAAAATGAACACATTTTCAACTCCCACAGCTGTTCCCTTCTGAGAAATGGAGGGGAGGTGGGCAAGAACATTTTTCTGTAGTACAAAGGAATGGTAAGTATTGAATGTAAGGCTACAGAATGTAAGGCCAGAATCATTTGCCATGTTTTCCTTCAAGAGCCCTTCCCCCTTCCTGGCTTGGGGAATAGCACAGCAGCAGGTGTTCTTTATGCTAATTTGTGGGCAGTACAACAAGTTGGCAGAGGAATTGAGATTGTACCATGGTCTAATAAAAAAACCCTTGTCACACTTTTAAATAGTTCTGACATTGACAGATGAGGTGCCACATGATATGTGGAATTGTGTGTGTGCCTTAGATGTGAGCCTCTCATTGTTTTGTAGGAGGCTGCTGGGAAGTTTCCTTCATCCCTTCAAGGTTTTGATTCCTTAGCTGAGCCTCTATGACTATCTTGGAAATATTACGATAGGGCAGGAATAATTGTGTAGTTCAGCCTTTTCAGAGTGAGATTTACTGATGCATAACTAGATAGAATGAAACCTCCATTTTCCCTTTTTGTTTTTTTAACTCTTTCATCTGTGCTCCAGGATAGCAGCTGTCATTCTGTTAATATCCTGTAGAAATAATGGAATTTCTAGACATATCTTTCCGATGTGTTTGAAAGAATAAAAGGAAATGCACATGGTTCATTTAGCAGGAAGAAAGGGAAGATGGTATTCTAGTCTAGGTATGTCTTGTTATCAACTTTTGTCTAAGGATCCCCAAATATTTCTCAATTAATTTAATGCTGTCATTTAATTGTCTTGGAGGTTTATGTATCTTATTATCCACATCTTTCAGCAGAGAGAATTGAAACAGAAAATTTTAGAGACTCCTTCAACATCAAGCTGCTTGGCATGGACAAATTTACAAACGCGTCCCTGAAAGTCTGAACCCCAGTACCTGTTCTAATCTAAAAGCAGCCTCTTTAGCTCTTTGATGCAGATAAGGTAAGTGTAAAATGTAGTTAGGACATGTATACATTTTGGGGTTTAATAATAGTTGGTCTCTCTGGATTAATGAATATTAAATTATTTATACAAAGTGCAACAGCTCCATCAGGAGAATCTGAGAGAATGATTCTGTAAGTCAGCGGTCAGGATACTTCTCTGAGATGTAAAAGATCCAAGTTCAAGGCCCTGCTCCAATGAGTATTCAATTATTTATGCAAAGTTGAACTATCCTTACAAGTAATATTGAGAGAGACATAGCCCAGCATAGCCAACAGCCTGATGATCAGGGCACTCAGTGGGGATGTGAGCAGGGATCTGAAGCTGCCCCCTGCTTCCTAAGGATAGAAACAGATGTTGGGCTTATTCCAGGTCTGACTGTCTTGGGCTTTGACTTCCATCAGAACAGGCACAGGACCATTGTTTAGGATAAAAACAGATGTTGGACTTGTGTCCCGGACAAAGCCTTTGCCTTTTATCCTATGGATTGCAGCGATTTTGAGTTAATTGCTATTCAGACTGCCTGTGACAGGTTGACTGTCCCTTGCCTCTTGAAGTTAAAGTTAAAAGCCAAGGCAATTAGGTTTTGGGTGGGATAAACCCAACATCTGTTTTTACCCTTAGAAAGCAGGGGGAACTTCTAAATCCCTGCTCTGATTTGCTTGTATCTGCCATAAGTACTCAGATCATCAAGCTATATTGGACTATATCTCTCTCAAAATTACTTATTGGAACTGTTAAACTTTGCAAAAATAAGTGACTATTAATTGGAGCAGAGCCCTGAAATAAGAATCTTAATCCTCAAACTACTAGCTATTTCTGGGGCGGTGGGAGAGAGAGCGAATCTGTCTCTTTCCAGTTTCTCATACAAATACTTTGAAATGCCATTATCCCAATGTAGAACAAGTTTTTTTTTAATCCCAAGAAGTTTTGCAGGCTGAGAAAACTACTTCTTGTGCAGCCCTAGTAGATAGAGGGGATGGGACATTGACAGTGTTTAAGCCAGTGGTTGTGTGAATTGGACAAGCCCTGGAAAGAAACAGACACAAGACAGCTGTTTCTTAAAATAGGCCTGTGGTGCCTTATCTGAGGTTTTTGCAAAGGTTGTTTTTGTGCAGTGTTAAAAACAGACTTCAGATTTATCTTGGGTGTGACTGTCTCTGGCTTTGACTCATCAAAACAACCCCTGGACAGATCTTTCCACATGCTGCTGGAATGGCAATTAACTTGAATTAGCCCTCCCCCATTGTTCCAGAAAAAGTGTTCTCTTAGTACTTCATAGGTACTTAAATTGGGACAATGGGCTTGTGGGTCTGTAGGATCCCAGAATAAAAGCCTTTGTCCCAGGAGAAATCTGACATCTGTTTTTAGTTACGGATACTTCACAGGTACTTAAAGTAGGACAATAGAATTGTATATCTGTAGGCTTTCAGAATAAAAGACTTTGTTCCAGGAAAAATCTGATCTCTGTTTTGAGCCTCTGTTACTACCTCTATTCAAAGAATAAAAATCTCTGTGCATTTTGAAGACAAAGTTCTTTGGGTAAATCCGATATCTTTTATTAGACCAACTAAAATAGTTGGAAAAATTCTTTTTAGCAAGCTTTCAGCCATTCCATCCAGGAAGAGCACAGACCATCTGCAGATTCTTTCTCAGCCTGAGAAAGTGTGTTTGTGCCCAAAAGCTCGTTAAGAAGAATATTTCCAACTATCTGAGTTAGTCTAATACAAGGGTGGGCGAAATGTGGCCTGCGGGCCACATATGGCCCGCCAGGCCATTCTATCTGACCTGCAGGACCCCTAAAAAATTTAGAAAATTAATATTTATCTGCCCCTGGCTGCCTGGCATGTGGCCCTCGATGGCTTGACAAAACTCAGTAAGCGGCCCTCCACTCAAAATAATTGCCAGCCCCGGTCTAATAAATATATTGGATTTACCCAAAGAACCTTATCTGTGTATGTCCTTAGACAATACAGTTACAATTTATACCTCTGTGTATTTTGAAGATAATCATCTAAGTGAATGCCTGATTTATCACTGACTTTTGCTCCATGTAAGAAAGTGACCTACACGGCCCCCAAAATGTACTTGTGCTCAACAAACAAACTACAGCTGAAACATGCTACAGCATTTTGAATCATCCTGCAGAATGCTGTTGCATATTCTAATCAGGCAGATGATAACAGGGTTAAGGGGATGATGCAGCTGCATCTATTTTCGTTCAAGTAGCAATGGAGATTGCCCTGCCAGCTCTTAACCTTGGTAGAATTAGGGTAGCTGTAGGTGAAAGTAAGTCTGGACAAGCCCGAGTAATGCTTATGGCAATGACTAAACTGATTTGAAAAGTTGAAGAAATGCTCTGGAAATCGGTATAGGATCAGTCTTCTACAATATCTACAATAGAGAATGTAGAGAGGTAACATAATTAAGGAGCCCCACCTCCCAACATACATTTGTTTGTCTATCTCATTTGAAATGCTGAGTCCTTTGTGGGCTTATAAAGCCCAGAGCACTTGCTAGTAGAATAGGGGGAGGGAAGGACGTTGAAACAAAGGACATTTACAGTAGCAGGTCATACAGTTGAGAAGAGATAAATAAAGAGAAAAAGATGACTGGAGACAAAGAAGGAAATTTCAAAATAACAAAAAGGAAATCAAGAAAGAGGAGAATGATTAGTGGCACCAGTGCATGCTTAATTCCACTCAGAACACCAGTAAGATACCCTGGGATTCATCCTTGTTTGCTGTAAGTGGCTTTTCATGTCTTCCTGGTCAATGAGAGTGTTCCTTTAAGTCCAATTGCAGCATTTCTTTCTGTTTTGTAGGAGGTGATGAGCCTACCTACTATGTGTACTGAGTTAATTCCACTGATTTCATGCAATCACTCCATTATAAAACAATTATGATACAAGAGTAGAAAATCAAACCCAATGTACTTAACTGAGCTTTTCAAGAGTGTGTATATATTAGCTATTCAGTTTAGCACATGATACGGCATTAATATAAAAAGGAAGATAACATGAGAAGAGAGTTTGTAACTGAAATCAAGAAAATAAAAAAAGCAAGGGATTTACCCGTGCACCTATCTTTAGTCTTTATTGTGGGTTCTCTGTTGCAGCATCTCTGCTTGTCCTGTCCTTTTCTGATTTTCTGGCATTCCACTGAAATGTTGAAGAAACATCTTAAAGGGCCTACTATATAAAGCTATCATGATTTGGGTTTTGTCCAATGTACCTTTAGGTTTGTTGGCTTTCGGATTTTGTACTTCTGGGCTCTTTGTACCACCGTGTCACAATGCAACATCCCTGTCCTGTTGCCATACAATGGTCTATTACCAAGCAACATCATCATGTCACAGCTTAATGTCATGATAGTTTAAACCATGGGAGTCAAATGCACCCAGTCTCATGGGCCAGAGTATGGTCGTGGGGCCAGCCTGCATGCTGGATTAGCCTCACAGGCTGGCCCCATGTGCTGGATCCAGCTCTCATGGCTGGTCCAGTGCAGCCTCTGCACACAGCATACACTGTGTGAACTGCTTGCAGCACAAACACTGACTCCCAACCTGCATGATGCATGCAGCACACATCTCCTGGTTCTGTGTGCAGCATGCAGCATGTGGGGCTGGTCTGCTGTGCCTGCTACACACTCCACACACAGTGCTGATCTAGGGCATATGCCACAAGTGGTGCCCACACTGACCCAGTCCTGTGGGCCAGATTCAGCATGCAGGGCTGGTCTGCGTCCCCACAGTGACTGGCCCTGGATCCAGTGCGGAGGGCTGGTCCAACACAGATGCTGCATGTAGTGCATACCCCAGACCAGTCGCATTCTACGTGCAGTCCGTGCCAGACAGGCTGTGCACCACATGCAGCTTACAAGGCCAATTCCAGTGCATGCTGCATTGTAGCAGGAAGCACTGCAGGCCAAATGATCCAGCTTCATGGCCTGGATCCAGCCCATGAGCTGTCTTTGACATCCCTGGCCTAAACTAACATTCAAGGAGTTTAGTAGCATGAATTGCAAAGGTGACAAAAAGATCGACCACTGGTAGCACATCTACTGCATTTCATAGTTTCATAGTTTCTAGGGTCGGAAGGGACCTGAGCAGATCATCTAGTCCGACCCCCTGCCATGGCAGGAAAGAATACTGGGGTCAAAAGACCCCAGCAAGATGTTCATCTAACCTCCTCTTAAACACCCCCAGGGTAGAAGCCTGCACCACTTCTCTTGGAAGTTGGTTCCAGACCCTAGCCGCCCTGACCGTGAAGTAGCGCCTCCTGATATCTAACCTAAACCTACCCTCTGCCAGCTTGTGACCGTTATTCCTGGTCACTCCTGGCGGTGCTTTGGGGAACAGTGACTCCCCCAATGCCTGCTGATCCCCCCTGACTAGTTTATAACAGGCCACAAGATCCCCCCTCAGCCTTCTCTTTTGGAGGCTGAACATGTTCAGGTCCTGTAGCCTCTCCTTGTAGGGCCTGCCCTGCTGTCCCCTGATCATACGAGTGGCCCTCCTCTGGACCCTCTCCATGCTGTCGACATCCCTCCTGAAGTGCGGCGCCCAGAACTGGACGCAATACTCCAACTGCGGCTTGACCAGTGCCGCATAGAGGGGGAGGATCACCTCTTTGGACCTGCGCGAGATGCATCTGTGGATGCATGACAAGGTGCGGCTGGCCTTCCTAACTGCCTCCCCACACTGCTGGCCGATGTTCATCTTGGAGTCAATGATGACCCCCAGATCCCTTTCTGCCTCGTGCTGACAAGAGGGGAGTTCCCTAACCTGTAGGTATGGTGCTGGTTGTTCCTCCTGAGGTGCATCATCTTGCACTTGTCTGTGCTGAAACCCATCCTATTCTCATCCGCCCACCCGTGTAACCTGTCTAGGTCTGATTGTAGCCTGTTGCATCGTTCCAGTGTGCCCACGTCCCCCCACATCTTAGTGTCATCAGCAAATTTGAACAGGGTGCTTTTTACCCCCTCATCCAAATCGCTGATGAAGATGTTGAACAGTGCCGGCCCGAGGACCGAGCCCTGTGGAACCCCACTGCCCACGTCCCTCCAGGTTGAGAAGGACCCATCCACTACCACCCTCTGCATGCGGCCCTCCAGCCAGTTGGCAGCCCATTTGACTGTGTGGGTGTCTACACCACAGCCCCCCAGTTTCTTAATGAGAACGGGGTGAGAGACAGTGGCGAAAGCCTTCCGGAAGTCCAGGAAGACTATATCCACTGCTACCCCTGCATTTAATGATCTGGTGATCTGATCGTAAAAGGCCACCAGGTTGGTCTGACAGGACCATTTGGTAGTCATGAACCAGTTTAAAAAAAAGGCAGCTGAATAATCAGGCTTTCTAACTCAACAAAAAATGAACAAAGATTTCCAAGTGTCATTTAGCCCCCAATGTTAATATAAAGGGCTAACAAAGAGTTTGTATATGCATATATGCTTTCATCAGATGAGCTGAAATGACATTTTGGTATCTGCCGTTTGCTAATGGGAATCAAAAGTCAAAATTGGAGTCTTTTTATAATTCCGAATCCTCTTGTTTCAGTGTACTCAGCAAAAATATATCATCCTCCTACATATCAAAAGATCCTCTCCTCATATTAGTGTTTGGGCACCCTGACATAGTCTCCCACCTATTCATCACCTTGCCTTAAGGATGTTTCTTAAAATGTTGCTCAGACTTCCTTTTCCCTGATCGTGATGTGAAAACTGATTCTTGAAGATTTCTTAAGATAACATGACTTTTCTGGTTGGTGTGTGTTGATGGAAAAATTCGAATGTAAGTTCCTAGAGACATCTAGTCTGATTCTATATTTAGGCATCTAAATAAGTGATTTGATATTTCTACCCAGGTGAACTTTTACAATTTTTTCTCCAATGCCTGATGAAGCGTGTTTTTGCCCGAAAGCTTGCAATTAAAAAAAAAATTTTTACAAAAATCTGGTTGGTCTAATAAAAGATATCATCTCTACTAACGAGTCCTGATTGATATTTCTAGACAATTTGCAGTTTACTCAGCACCAGAAAAAATAACTACTTTTCAGCTGGCTATATCTAGATGAACATGTTATGTCTCTTTTCATGAGAAGAGTTTAACTGCTACATGTGCATATACTTAAATGGTTTTCAAGAATGAATCTTGAAAAATATTTCAGGAATTGGAAAAGAATATAGTGTTTAAAGGTCCTTGTTCACACTGAAGCCCAAACCTTTCTGATTAGGCTATAAATCTCGACAACTGTGTTAACCATGGGTTTAGTGATTAGCTTGGCATTCCAGCATTAACAATTTTTTTACAACAGACTATGAGCTTTGACAGGTGCAGGTGCAGGAGGAAGGGTGAGGCATGCCAGTAAGTAGCCTGTTGGGGGTCTCATGTTCTAACATTTCCAACCCTTACGCTTCAAGGCAACTTCTGTTTAATTATAAGCAGAGAGTCTCACGCAGTGACATTTTTAGGGGCTGAGGTACTAAGGAAAGCACCAAAAATCCCTTGCACCACATAAAGCAGCTGATTGTGAGCTTCCACCACACTGATCGCATAAGAGTGAATTTACCTTGCATATAATACATTTTTGGTATAAAAAAGGTCATCGTATGGGAGTGAATTTGCACATAGAGAACCTGCATAAAGCAGGGAAAACCTGTAGCGTGGTTCTCTGCACTAGATCAGGTGCACTGGGTGGGGACGGCACAGGGCTGGATCAGGGCACCTGCAGGCTGGCCCCATGCCACTCATCTGGCTGACTGAAAGGTTGAGCACCCTTGCATGTACAACAGGGGCAAGCAATTATTTTGGGCGGAAGGCCGCTTACTGAGTTTTGGCAAGCCATTGAGGGCCACATGACAGGCAACCAGGGACAGATAAATTTAATTTTCTAATTTTTTTAGAGGCACCATGGGCCCAATAGAATGGCCTGGCAGGTTGCGTTCTGCCCACGTTTTGCCCATCGCTGCTGTACGTGTGCGTGAACATACAGCCAATTTCTGCGCTCCAGCCGAATCAAGTGCGGTATACCGGGATACAATGTATACCCTCAGGACTGGCCCTATCCAGGATATGCAACTTATCTAAACAGCTCCTTCAGCACATGGACCTGTCAGGGTTTGCCATGAATGGTCACTAAATTGACCGTTCCCACCATTTTGAAGGCATCTAATAGCAGCATTTTGGCAGCAACTTCCCATTCCCCTTTTCCGGCCCAACTAAATGGAACACAAGTAGCCACACGATGCACAGACATGGTGCCAGGTCACAGGATCAAGTCAAGGAAGTACCACTGTCAGGCATCATGGCCACCTTGCATGGGATCACAGCTGGGTGCTGCAGTGCGAACAGAAGGCAACAAACCGGGCTGACATTATGTTATGCACTGATACTACTAACTGTGCAGTCGGCCTGCCGGCAGAGCAGACAACTTCCCCGCCCCGCCTGTGCAGCAGGGCTAGGCCCCCGTGCTACCAAGAAAATAAGGAAAAGCCGCACACACATGCGCACTCATCCTACTACAGCGAGCACAGCAGCCCGCCACGCCTGCGCAGTCGGCCCTCAAGCAAAGCTGGGAAGAGGGGGGGGGGGGGGGGGAAAAAAAGGAGCCCCGTGCGCCTGCGCAGTCGGCTCTGAAGCGGGAAAGCAGGTGGTCAGGGAAAATCCCTCTGCGCCTGCGCAGTCGGCCCTCAAGTGAAGCGGGAGACGCGCGGTTAAAAAAAAAAAAAGAAAAGGAGCCCTTTGCACCTGCGCAGTTGGCCCTCAAGCGAGGTAGCCGCTAGATAGGGAGGGAAGACTCCCCCCCGACACACACACCTTTGCGTTTGCGCACTTCTGTGAGCGCCTAGAGCGAAGCAGCCGCGCCAAGAGATGTGGGAGGGGATTGTGCGGCGCATGCGCAGAGGTGGCCTCTGAGGCGGGGAGGAGGTGTAGCCGTTTTTTGTCGCTCTCTTTCTCTCTCTCTCTCTCTCTCCCTCCCTTCCCCCCCCTCCCGTCCCCATTCCGCGGCGAGGGCGCGAACCGGGCGCAGTCGGGGGCCGCGCGGGAGCAGCCGGGCGGCTGTTGGTTGTGCGGGGCGGGGGGAAGCCGCGTCCGCCGAGGCCTCTCCACCCCGCCCGACGCCGAGTCGGCTGGACACAAAATGGCGGACGGGGAGCTGAACGTGGATAGTCTCATCACCCGCCTGCTGGAAGGTGAGCGCCCCCAAACGCCCCCTCCCCTGTGGGGGCGGGGCTGAGAACCCCCTCCCCGACCCCCTCGCCACACCTGGGGGGCAGTGTGTGTGGGGGCGAGGGGCAGTTCGCCAGGGAGATGGCGGGGCGGGGGGGACCTCGGTGCACGAGGGAATAAATCCTCCAAGAGGTGGTGGGAAATTTGTTGCCGTTTCCCCTTTGCCGAGGGCGACCTCCTTGTGCCCTGAGCATCGTCAGGGCTGAGTGACCGCCCAGGCACATGCCTAGGGCCCTAAGTGAGGGTCCTGCTTGTGCTGCTTCTATACCTATTATAATTCTAGAGTGGGAAAATTAAAAAGTAATATACACAGTATTAAGAAGCGGCCCACGAATTTGTTTGTGTAGAGTCCACTAAAGGGTTAAATCCAGCCCCCAGGCATCCTTGTTGTAAAGCTCCCCCTTGTCCTGGGTGGGAGCGCAGGTTTTGCCTTACACCACGCCACCCACCTGCAAGAATAGGCCACTGGGGTGGAGGGGTTGGGTGCACAGCTGCACAGGGTTGGGCAGTGCATGGGAGTTGCGGCAGGGCTGCCAGGGGTGTTGGTTCTGCCTTGGAAAACACATAACGCCAGCAGTTTCCCTCTGCCTGAAGAAGGGTGTTTGTGCCCAAAAGCTTGTAAAGAACAATTTTTCCAACTATTTAGGTGGTCTAAAAAAAGATTTTGCATTTACCCATAGAACCGTGTCTGCCTTTGTCCTTAGACCAATGCGACTATAATCAGCAACCACAGAATTTAAGATGTATGCAATAGTAAATTCTTCATAACAGATTTTACATTAAATACTTATAAACCTCATGTGTCCATTATATATAAATGCAAAACAAATTGGACACAAGCTCGTTTGCAGGTGATTTTAGTTTGATGCCACGGACTAGGTTGCGGTACATCCCAATAAGTAAAAGATCTGGTCTCTGTACTCTTGAGCCCCTGGCTGTAATTCATGCCCCATTGTGTTGGGGCTGACATGGGGGAACTGTGCCAGGTGTTGTCTGACTTCATAATGAATAAACAGTGAAAATCCCGGGGTGCTGAGAGATGGAGAGTGTGTGCCTGGCCACAAGAGGGTTGTTGGGGGTAGTTCTGCTAATATGTTTGTGCTTAGTGCATTGTTGCAGGAGGCATTTCAGATGCTTGTATTTGTACCTCGGTGGAGTGTAGATTATATTTGTTGACTGGCAGGTAACAACTTACTTACCTTTTGAGTTGCTTGAAATCTAAGAATGTTTATCAACTAAGATTTGCTGTACAGGCCCCTCTGTGATCACTTAACATGCACTTTCCAGCATAAGCTCCATTTTTAGGGATGAAAGACTTTCCGGCTTGCTCGCGTGTGTGTGTGTGTGTGTGTGTGTGTATGTATATGTGTGTGTGTGTATATATATATATATATATATATATATATATATATATATATATATATATCTTCCATATATAGGGGCATTGCGAAATCTTGTCCAGGATAGTAATCTATTTTTTTTTCTAGTTTGCTTATTTGTATTGCTACTTTAATTGATATAGTTTATTACAATATTGTAGAACCACTTTTTAAGCACTTGGTTGTCTTGTTTCTCTTAGCTATTAATTATCTTAATAAAGTAAACCACAAAACTCCATGTATACAGTAGCTGTTCTCCAAAGGAAGTGCATATCCATGTTTAAAATAGTTGGTAAGACTTACTGTTTCCAGGGGTTTCATATAACAGCTAAACAAGAGTTGTTAGTGTTGGATCATAGCCATCCTAGGTTTGGGCCAGTCTAGACTGTATTAAGCAACTTTGTGTTAAAAAATGGCAGTGTATTTGTTTGAAAAGATTACATTTTTAAAGACAGATTTGTTCAAAAGTGTGTTGTGCTGTTTGTAGGTAGTCAGTGTTTTCTAAAGATGTTTTTAAGTTTAATTTACTTAATTTAAATTATGCAAAAAAGGTAAGGAAAACCTGTCTGGCTTGTAACAGTAGGATTTCCCCCCCCCATTTTTGTTATCATACTGCTAACCATGGGTTCTTTTAAGTTTCCTCCTTGCTTCAGAAAGAGAATCTGTCCTGAGAATTTGTCATGGTATCATCTTTAGCTTTTAAAATTACTTGGTGTGGATGAGGATTTTTTTCTTAAACTTCTGTTTTACACTTTCTGTGCTACCAGTATGCCATAAGATGAGTAACAGTTTGGTAATGGCATCTTAACTCAGAGGTTTCTTTTATGTAATCAAAGATGCTTACTAAGTTTACAGTTTTGTGTGGTGTTGCTGGGTATGCTGTTTTTTGTTTGTTTTTTTTAAAACACTTTGAGTGGGGAAAAATGGTTTGTTAAATTAATCTTGGGCTGAAATGTTTTTTGATACCTCTTCATTTTTTTAATTGGCTTAACTTGTAAACACAGAGTTTTAAGGCTGCTTTTTATCTGTTGAAAAGGGGGTGTTTTACATGGCAGCTGAATTTAGAGCCCTGTCAAGACCATTTGCATTAGACATATCAAAAAGATGGTCTTTGCCTCAGAACTCAGTGTAGCTTCAGGCTGTACGCTTACTGGTTGAAATCTGTTGTGGTTTTTCTATGCCCTGTCACAAATGTTAAAAAAAAAACCCCATGTCTTACCAATGTACTTCCGTTAGCAGGAGCCCCAGTAGATGCAGTTTTGCTAGCAGGAGTGGTTATGTAGTTAGTTGTATTAGTTTGCTCAGTGTAATCTGTATTTCCAATAGAAGTAGCAAGGATTTTTTTGGGGTGAGATCTTTTTATTTGACCGACTGCGTAGAATAGATTTAGACAATTTTTCAGAGGGATTCTTCAGGTTCAGAGTGTCCTGGTTAAGCTGTATCAGCCATATGTGTTGTGCTGAGTGCAGACAAAGCCTCCCTGTTAACCCAGTTGCATTGACCTGATTGTTTTTAACACAACTTTAGCTAAATGTTCTCTAGACCAAGCATAAAACGACAGTGTTTGATCTTGGTCTTAATTTTTTCTAGTTCTGGATAGTACTAGACTACCAAACCTGTTGCAGATCAGCAGTCCCAGAATGGGTGCTTCATGTGGTGCAGATCCTGGAACAGGTGGAGCAGGCCCTGCATGCCACATAGTGGCAGATCCTGGGTGGCTGGATTGGGTGTTGTCTTCAGCACACATCCTGGGCCCTTTTGAGGCTGGCTTGGTGGTAAATGAGCAGGCTCCATGAGCTGGATCTGACCCCTGGACTATATCTTTGACACCCCTCACTTTATCTTTGACAAAAATTGTCTTTTTGAGCCAGAAGTACAGATGAGGTCACAGACAAATGGACAGTTATACAGTAAAAGCTCTGTTACAGCATTCATGGAAAATGGAGGATGTCGGTTAATCAAATATGCCGGTTATCTGAGAGTTATCACTGAATCTCTCGCCCAGTATAAAGTCACGATACAGCACAAGCACAACGTGATCATGATGGTGGATGTTTACGGTTGAGACTGCCACTAGTGACACTGCTCAGCATTGTCCTGAAGCATCGGTAAACAACAGATCTATGAGAAGCACATGGCAAGATGCCAGATGGCTATCAGAATTTTTCTGGATATCTGAAGGAAGATTTTGTATTGCTGTCTCTGATAGAGCATTCCGGATAGTAAAGTGCCAGATAACACAGCTTTCACTGTACCTGTTTTGTGCAAGTCCAGAGCAAATGAGATTTGTTAAAATATGCATCTAAAAATGCACAGCAAAGAAGGGTTTGACAATTGAAGTAATTTCAAATGCTTGTCCTAATCCTAGTAACAAGACTTAGGTAATAATGCCAGTATGGTTTTTATTTGGTTGGTTGGTTTGGTTTTGTTGATGTGTTTTTTTTGTGAAGCTTTAAACTTTGTATAATTAGCATTATATAACAAATAGTGTTTTGTTCTATCAAGGTTACACCATCACTTAAATGTAATTTAGGTTAGCTGTTTTAATCGGTTCAATTTCATAGAGCTTTTATGTTTGTAGGAACTTGAGCATTAAACATGAATGTTTACCCCACTGAAAGTTGACATCAAGACTTTTTGGAATATCAGTGCTGCTTTCTATATAAAAGCTTGCAAGTGACCCACTAAAATTAGATAGGAACTGTAAATGTATAAGAGGCAAAGAGAAAACTTACTTGCAGTCAACTAGAGCTGAAACCTCTTTCTCTTCCAGCTATTTGATAGCACTAATTTCTATCTCTAGTGACCTGAGATACTATTTCAAATAATCACTGGTTCCTCTAACAAGGTAAAAACTATGCCACTCTTTTTTGGAGAGGAGGCTTTTAAATTCAGTTACCTTGATGTAGTCAGCCCTGCTACCACTAACTTGTAAAGAATTCTTGTCTGTCAGAATGTTGAATTTTAAATAGACTTGGTGTATTGCCATCACATGCTTGCAGTGATGTGGAAAGCTACATGATAAGAATGCACATGTTATTATGTAATATTGGGGTCTAGTCCCACAAAATACTAAACATCTTGAGCTAGTGTAGGAATTGGTTGGAGAGATGGGTAACTTACTGGAAGTATTCTGATATTTTCAAAATGAAAGTTTGGAGTTTAATTCAAAATTACCCCCCCCCCCATTCAATATTGGAAAAATTATTAACTGTCTCTTCATTTTTGAAGTATCATTTCTCCCCATTTAGTATTTAAATGCAAGGCAGTTGGAAGTTTTTCTGTTTTTGGCTCGTATGGAAAAGCAACCCAGAGAGCTGGGTTAATATGCATCTGCTCTGTTCTATTCCACTAAATAGATAAATGTTTCTCAGCTCTTTCAGACTCAAGTCATCCTTTGTTAGATCTAACGCACCCCTTGAAAAATGTTCTGTCTCTTAACTTTTGCTCATTTCTTGACCACAGAAAAACGAGTGTGCAGTTCTTATGTTGCCAGGAATTCAAAGACCAGAATATTTTTCTGAGACTGGATTCCTATAAAAGTCTCTGGGTTTATCTTGTGACTCATGAGTAGGTGTTTGCACATCTAACACTGCTAATATTGGACAGCACCTCATAGCCCTTTAAAAATATCTTGCAGCTCTCTGGTTGAGAACCATTTGAGTAAATCTTCTTAGAATGTTGGAAGGAAGGACAGTCACAAAAAGAAGAAAAGCAGGTCCATTACAAGGTTACATAAATAGGACTATGTAATTCTGCAAGGAATAAATGTGGAGACTGAACTGAATCCAGAGATGAAGTATCACAAGAAAAAACCGAGTTGAAGAAAATGAACAAATGATTATAAGAAGGAATAAAAGAGGGAAACGACTTCGTTGAAAGTGGATTATTTTACGGCACTGTCAGAAGGTTGGATAGTTTATTGAAATGAATTTGGGGAGGAACACAGTAATATTGGATTTTAAACAAAAAAGCACTTAGGTGGTAGATCAGCTCGTTTGTTAGCCCTCTAAATACAGCAGACATTTTAATTGGTGATGAAGGAAAAATGTACTAAAAACTTGGGTCAATCAAATGGATGGAATCAAACAATCTGAATGCTAACTTCGTGTAGCTTATATAATCTTTGATATGCAGAGAGAATGTTTTTACTTGAATTCTTTAGCTGTTTCACATTCAGAGAGCACAACTACATTTTAACACTGATAATGAAAAACTATTTTAGTTACCATAATTAAACATGTTTGTTTAAAAATCTTAGCTGATTTTTTTTTTTAAATTTAACAGTGATTTTTTTGCCAATTTTATGGTTGTGTAATTTATTAAGAAAAAAGCATGTATGTTAGTACTGTGTGTTTTTACACTCAAGCTTACTATATTTGGCTGTTGTTTAGTGAGGTCAGATTTTTTTTCTTTCCATGCCAATTTTAATATGGAAAAAAAAAAATCTTTTTAACTATAACCCATAGGGCTTCAGCAATGCAATGCTGAACTTCTTTCTTCAGAATTAAGAGCAAGAAGAACTTCTTAAGCCAGTTGGAATGCTTTTGTTATATGGTTTCACATGTTGCTAAGGTAGACAGATATCTTTTACATTTTAACAAACTTGCAACACTTTTGACCAATGGTAACCTTTACATAAAGCTTCTTATATTTCCATTACCTAACATTTTTCTGAACTTCTGCTGCCGCCTTGCAGTTACCTGAGAAATGGAAGTACCACAGGGGAATATCTTTTATCAGATCTTTGGGGATGTTGTAGCTGTGTTTGGTCTAAGACAGCTGTTCCCAAAGCGGTGCCCAGGGGCACCATGGCACCACCCAGGGTTTATTCAAGTGCCTGCATGTATTTTCTCGATCAGTGAAAATCATTATTCCAACAAAAAATGCTGTCATATTGGCTCCCACTGCTTTTTCTTTTAAATTTGAATGTGCCATTTGGCGCACAAATGTTGGGAACCCCTGGTCTAAGGTTCTTTGGGTAAATGTGATTGATATCTTTTATTAGACCACCAAAGTAGTTGAAAAACTTGTTCTTGGGAAGCTTTCAGGTACAAACACCCCTCTTCAGGGAGACAGAAAGTTTCCCTATGCCTGAAGAAGGGTGTTTGTGCCCACAAGCTTGCAAAGAACAATTTTTCTAACTACTTAGTTAATCTAATGAGAAACATCCCACTTATCCAAAAAACCTTGTCTGCCTCTATCAAATCTTGGCCTTTTATTTAAATGGGCACATGACATAACTTCTCCGTAATTGTCTTAAACCCAGATAAGTAGTTTTCTTCCCTAATTTGTATTTTTTTAACTTTCACTTTGTGACTATATTATAGTCTCTCCCATACTCTGAGAAAGTAGTGTGAATTGAGCCTTCATTTAAAAACTTTGAATGTTACCATATTATTTTTATATTTTTATGAGATAGCTTAATCTTTATACTTTTGAATAAAAAATTGTCTTGTTTGGCAACATGTAAAACTGAGGAGGGGGTGGGTGGGGTTTTGGTGCTTTCAGCCTTGTCATCCTATTACTTGTAAGGTAGAAGCCAGACGGTGTAACACCACTAAGCTAAAAACTGATGGGTGTTTAGATTTACATCTCATCTCCAAAACCCCAGACCTTCACCTGATGAATAAACCCAGTGTCCCACATTAAGTATCTGTAAAGTATTGGAATAACACTTTGTCTTGAAACAGTTGTGATTAATTTGAGTTAAGACTTAAATGGCAATTGTATATAAACAGTTGTCCCACCCCTGTTATGATGCAAATCCCCAGCTAATCTGCTGTCTGTCTAACAGAGAGGTCCTTGTTATAGGGTAATTTGGGTAGCTTCTAGAGCTCTTAACTTCTGGATTGTCTGCACCTTAAAATGGTTTCAATCACTTGACAAAGTTATGCCACTCCATGGCAGGGTTAGCTCTGACTCCCCACCTACTACCCAGCTTCTGTTCTATTTAGGGTGTGGCCATTCCCCATATATGTGCTGCCCAAGCTGAAGTTATCCAGTATGCCAGGATCTGATTTCACCTTCCCCCCCGCCCCCAACCTATACACTAAGGCTTCTTGGAAGCCTGTCCTGGCTCAACAGGCCTCTGGTGGCAGCTTACAGCCACAGCTTGTAGTCCTACCCCTGCTCACCAGGCCTCCAATGGCAAGTCACAACTGTGCAGGTGGGGGACATGTCAGAGAAAGTCTATAGATGAAGGCAGTGGTTCCCAAACTCTGACAGACTGCGCACCACAAATATAAAATGATACAACCTTAAGTACCACCAGCAATTACTTCAGTTCAACCTTAAGTACCACCAGCAAATTTTTGTCATATAAAGTAACTATAATGAATCTGTTAACATGTATCACATACAGTGTCTGCGTACCACTGGTAGTACCCATACCACAGATTGGGGGCTTCTAGACTAAGGGTATGACTGCTACAAATGCCAGGCTAGCGCCAACATGGGTCAACATTTGTGCAGCTCATAGTGTAAGGTAGGGGTGGGCAAAATGCAGCCCGCAGGCGAGGTGCTGGCCTGCCAGGCCATTCTATCCAGCCCATGGGGCCCCTAAAAAATTTAGAAAACGAATATTTATCTGCCCTGGTTGCTTGTCATATGGCTGCCGATTGGCTTCTCAAAACTTAGTAAGTGACCCTCCACCCAAAATAATTGCCTGCCCCTGGAGGTGTAACAAGACCCAAAGTCGTCCAGAGAAGCATGGACTTTCCTAGGCTACTTCAGATGCTATGAAGTAGGCTGACTTTATCTATCTGCTGAAGGGAACTATAGCATATGAAAGCTCATACCTCTCTGAATGAGTTTCTTTTTAGGTACCACATTGTCTTGCCTTCTGCTGAACTTCTGACTAGCACAGAGAGCTGCTTCTTTCAGTTCATTTTAAGCCTGCCTAAGAACAATCTAACAAAGAGCAAACCCTGAGAGTAAAGAGGTTGCCTTTAAAAACAGAAATTTCAAATGTAAAGAATCTGTCTTTTAAGTATCTTTTGATCATTTTAAATCTTGAATCTTGTATGGAAGACTAAAACATAATTATATTATCTTGACTCTTCCATTAATCTGGTTATAACTTTATTGCTTATAAGTTAAAATGCAGATGTTTTACCCAAATAAGTCCAGTATGGCTGTGTGAAATTTGTTTACTATTCACTTTTCCTGGAGGAAAAAAGAAATGGTCAAGAACCCACTTGGCAACTTTGCCTCATGCCTCAAACACTTGCTCAAAAGTCCAGGCACCTATTGGGTTATATAGAGGACACAAACATTGAACTAAAGCTTTTATTTCTTTTTCTTCAAGGAAGCTTTACCCTTTCCCTTCAAAATACAGTTCTCTAATTGAAACCCAAAACATTGCAACAATGCAGCCATTCCTTAGTAATGTCACTGTAAGCTTTGAGAAGAAACTCCTGGGTTCCCACGAGATAAAATGCTAGACCACTTGGATAACTGTCTAACGCATGTTGATGTGGCGGAAGTGTAGAATATGATTGTGGTGAGTTTAGCATACATTTGGTCTGTAAACATTGGTGTTTTGGGGACTTGTGCACTGGCTGTGCCCCATACATGAAATTCAGTGGTATATCAGTTGAGACGTACATAGATATATTTAACTATATGCATGTGCACACATGCTATTTACTGCAAGCTGATCTTAAATACAGTTGCCAGTCTGGCCCGGATTGGATGCTATCCTTGCTTCAGTTGTAGAGTTCCTGTTTGATGTCAAAAATCTCTTAAACTGAACAGTCTACAAATAGCTATTAATAGTATGCATATACAGTGCAAGCTAGCTCCAAAACAAGTAGTTTAATCTGGGTCCAGAGGTGTGATCATACAACTATAATTCTTATGGTTGTAGAGTTGTACCTGCACAGTGCTGAACTGGACTTTTGGACTCCAGAATGTAAGCTATTGCATTCACCATTAGTGTGGAGTAAATGTGTGCTTTGTGCTATGTAGACAAATCCTAACTCTTCCTCATTAAAATGAATATAATACAATCTCTTTGCCCCAGGAATTTTGTGAAGATAAGCTTTATTAACATTTATGAAGTGTTTGCCTATGACTGTGAGGAACTTCAAACTTCTTGAGCACCTGTACATGAGCAGTGAGGCTGATCTGCCCTGCTATAATTCCAGTGCATCGGAGCAGACTCGGTTAATTGAGTCTTCTGGAGCATGGTAATTACTGCACTCAAGCAGCCTCCAGCATCTTGTGTATCAGCATCCCCATGCTTAAAAATGGTGGCAGGGGCCACTCGATCTACAGCTCAGATGAGCTTTAGATAAAGCACTCCTGCCGCCATTTTTAAGCATGGGGATGCTGATGCTCACAGCATCTTGTCCTCTTAATTGGGGTGGCTCTTGTAGCTGTCTAATTAAAGCCCCCTTCCCTCCCCCTTCTCCTGGAGTATATGTATAAACACCCCCTTGAGAGTTAGTAGTTCCATATCCAGAATTGGGTTTGAGTGTTGTGCAGTAAACAAAAAGTAGGGGTGGGGAAAAAAAGTAGGTGGAAAAAATGGAATACAAATTGGAGCAGGGTGGGAATGAAATAGGACAAGTGGTGAAAAGACAAAGTTTTCTTTCTTGTTTTGGATTAGAAATTGACTCCACATTTTCAAGTTTAATTTAGAAGAGAAAATGCATTCTCCTCCCCTCCCTGCTCCCCCCCAGTACAAACTGATAACTAAAGATAAGGACCTTCAGCTGGTATTGCTCTTTCAAAACTTCACAGAAGAATCCGAGAAAAGACTGAAGGGGTTAACTGACTAAATTAAACTGCATTGAAGGAAAAAATGACATATAATTCTAATGTCATAGACAAAATACTGCAAGTAGAAAAGTCAAGACTGTAGCAGGTCCTGTTTTATATGCAAGGTTGACAAATAACTAGAGCAGTTCATGCCCTTTTTTGAGGGAGGAGGTAGAGTATACATCAGAACAATGCAGTAAATGTCTACTCGGTTACCCATCTTGTACTCTAAATACTAGATTTAAAATCGAAGGCTTGTTTGAATCCAGCCCTGAATATTATAGGGTTCATATTTCTCCTAAAAAGAAGGGAGTAGAAAGTACATGACCCTCTGAATTGTGTAGCTGCAGTGCGAAGATAACCTTTGGAAGTATAAAACTTCAAACAGTAAATGAATAACTAGATTTGTTCATATTCAGTTTTGAAATCAATATTAGACTTAGGAGAGTTGAGTTGCATGTACTGAATGCATTCCAGCAAAGGGGGTAGTTGAATTCTTAACGACAACAAAATATTTTCAGAATTCAGTGACTTCTGTGGCGAGAAAACTGGAGGTGCCTTCTGCAAAACTTGACGCTTGTGTTCTGAATTGTGTCTTGAGGAAAGAGGCTAAAGGTTAAACGGTGTAGAACTCTAAATAGCATTAACGCCGCAGAAAACCTGAAATCTTCCAAGATCCAGGGTGCTGGTGAACAGAAGAATATTTCATTCTTAACACCATCCATAATTGCTCAGGATCATGGCATAGAGGGGTTTTAAAGGGACTATGAAGGTTCTGTTAAGAGATCAGTGTCAAACTCTTACTATCTACAGAGAAGGCAGGTTAGGGGTGCACCTTCAGTAGACTGACTGAATTGGAGATGCATACACTTTCATGAGCCACATCTGATGATGCTCGTGAAAACTTACGCATCTTGGTTAAGTTAGTCTCTTGAAGGTGCACCTCTACTTTGTGTGATGCCTGACTTCAGACTAACATAGTGACCTACCTCCTCTATAGCTAGAAAGAAATGCTAGAAAATTTCTTCCAGAGAACAAGGTTGATTAATTGGTAACTCTCCTGTTCCATAAATGGGGCCATACAACAAGAAGCAAGGGCCAAGAGATTTTAAAAGAAGCAAGATCAAAGACTGGCTGTCTTGAGGTGGTGTGTTTCTTCCTACCCCCTTTTTTTTTTTTCTTTGTTGTTGCCTGAGCCTACTGATTCACTCCAGGGAGTGAACTTGGAGATAAGGACTTTATTATTATTCCTAGCTAAAGCTTGGTCATAAATGTGGGAAGAAAACACTTGGGTTCTCACTATTTAGGACTTACTTTGGAGAATACTTACAAAGCCTCTGGATGTGGAGACCCATCTCAGATTGGCTGCCAACCCAGTCACATGCTGTGTCGGCTATATCTTTCAAAACAAGATAGAGATGGAAGCATAATGCCAGTGCACCATTCTTCCTCCAGCCCCTCCTTGTCTCTTGCTCTAACTCTTTTTGTCATTCTCTTGGGGACAGAAGCCTTTTTTTTTTTTTTGGTCCAAGTCCCTTGTACCTGTATGGCTCTGTTAGTAACAACAGAAGCTTTGCCAATTCCCAGAGGACCTCTGTAATAAAACCAGTTTTGATTTGTATAGTCACCATATGTAAAATATCTAACAATTATTTTTGTATGTCTAGCTCTGAGGCACATCTCTGTTTATAGCTGGGAAATGACAGCCATTTTCAGAAATAGGTTGCTTTCCAAGTGTCAGTGGAGGCTTTTCTGCAAGCTTCTAATTTAGGAAGCAGTTGCAATATTTGTAGTATACACAGTGGTTACCTAGTCAGCTGCTTTTTAATAGGTTTGCAGCTTGTAAGGTATTACAAAATGCTTGTATTCTTGATTTAGTTATTCTGTCTGCTTTTAGTTTATTTTTTTTGAGACTTTGGTGGGACAACTAAATAAAAACATTCCTGGCTGTATCAGAAATGCTCACTGTCATTTTGGTACAGCAGGGTGTCAAACTCATTAGATTTTGCAGTCTGGATCTGACCCATAAGGCTTTTCTCAGCTTCTCCCACGGCAGCTGTGTTAGCATGGCGAACACAAGGGGACTAATGCTGACACTGTTCATCCCCCTGCCACTGCTTTGTGTCCCCACTGGTGATCACAAACCAAAAACTTTTGTGGCAGCAGAGGTGGCGTTAACCTGTCTGGGTGCTGGTCTCACTGATGCAGCAGCAGCTGTGAGAAGCCTTGCAGTCTGAATCTAGTAATGGGTCAGTTGGCCCACAGGGCTATATGTTCAACACCCCTGTGGTACAGTATTGACCCAAAATGTTACTGATAACATCAGTTTATCACTAGGTAAAATATGACATTGGCATGTCTGTACTGATGCACTTACTGGTAAGTTTGGGTTATTGATATTCAGGTGTGACAATCTCTATTGCAGAGCTGTGTTTTAAAGGGGTTTGCATTGGTGCTAGTCTTGATGAGCAGGGATCCTGGTTTTTAATGCTTTATTGATATATTTCCAATTTTTAAGCAGTTTGGAAGTCTACCAGTCCCACAATCATTATAATAAAATAAATTTGACTTTTTTAATCATGAAAAATCAGAGCTCCCCTTGCTCCCTTTATTCACCAGGCTGTGGGTCCAGCTGTGGCTGTCTTCCTGCTGCTTTGTAGTGCTGAGCAGCCCTGATATGCTGGTGCCGTGCCCCACGACCATGCTGTTGCCTTACTGCTGACACACTTCCCCAAGGCCCCAGATCCCTAGCGTGTGAGGAAGGGTGATGTGGGCATAGGCAATGTGGGGGGAGGTGGAGAGGCACATGCCCCTCAGACTTCTGCACCCACAGTGGGTGTGTGGAGCCTAGTCAGATCAGTTCAAGGCAGGAGCAGTCTCCACAGCCCAGCAGGTGGGACCCAGTGCAGAAGGGAGCACTATGCTGCCATGGTGAGGTGTGGTGGTGTAGAGTTGTGCTTTCCTGCGCTGCCGCCGCCCCCTCCCCCCCCCCAGTGGGCAAGTGGGCATCTTACCTTGGCATCCATGGTAGCACAGAACTCCTTCCTGTGTCGGGTCCTGCCTGCTGGGCCACCCGCAGAGGCAGCTCCTGCCTAGAGCTGGTCCAGCTGTGGGTGCAGAATGCTGGGGTTCCCCCCCATGTCATGTGTACTTCTCTTCCCTCCCTGCCCCCATATGTGCCTGGAGGGAGCTGTTTCCCACCATACTGCCTGGTGTGCACATGCCTGTGTCGCCCCCTGTGTCCTGCTCTCCCCAGCCTCTTGCAAGCTGGAAGTCTGTTGGCCTACAAAAGGAAAGTCATGGTTTCCTGGGTTTTTCTCCTTTAAAGGAGAAAATCCATATTTTGCTGTGTTTTTCTGCACCAAATGGAAAACCCAGCTTCCTGTTCATGATTAACGTGCTGGGACTTGTGAAATTTTATTTCCTAGGAGTTGCCTATGTCTGCAGTAAGTTGTGCCACTCTAATTCTTTCTAGTGAAATTGTCCTGGGAATTTGTGAGACTGGCACATGAATTCTTTCAGTATTTAAGTAGCTTAGTCTGTGATCAAATCTCAAAAGGGTGCATTGATAGCTTGTGCAAAAGCAGCACCCTGACTTTATCAAGTGCCGTAGGAAAGGCCTACTAGGTCAGATGTAGACCACCAACACTCTATCTGTGGATGGAAGCAGAGTTGGAACAACACAGAGGAGAGCCAGAGTTAACTCCTATAACAAAAAACAGTCCTTAGGTGCGTCATGTCCCTTATTCTGTTGAGGTATCTATCTGACGCACGTACGGACTGTTTTTTGTTATAGGAGTTAACTCTGGCTCCTCTGTGTTGTTCCAGCTCTGCTTCCATCCACAGATAGTGTTGGTGGTCTACATCTAACCTAGCAGGGTTTTCCTATGGCACTTGATAAAGTCAGGGTGATCCATAGCAGAAATACTTGAGGCCACTTGCTGACAAACTGTTCAAGTAAAGAGTGGCCCCAGAGTACAGTAGGATGATGCCAAACTGTCAATCTGCATCATAGTCATTTTATTTGGTTGTAACAGGTCTCCAAGCTTCTCCCAACACATTTCCGTGTTGAGGATGACTACTAGGAGGGAGGTGTGTGCTATCCTGGTTTCAGTTGGAGTAAATGCTTTCCAGAATGCTTACACAATTTCCCCTTTTCCCACCTCCGCACACATGCATACACTGGATGCTAGCATGGGAAGGTAATGGGATGGGGAAAGTTTCTGACTTTTTATATTGTTGAATCAAATACAAACTTATGTTTAAATCCTTTGCATGGGATGGGACTTATGGGTTTTTATGCTTCAGAATCCTTCATAGCTGTAATAGACTTCCAAATAAACTAACAGTAAATCCATTTAATAGAGGAGCAAATATATTGGAATCCAGGTCTTTCAGTACTGTATTTACTTAATACCTTATGCACCCTTACCCCCCCCCCCCAATAGCCCTCAAACTAGGGTGCATGTTTTAAGGGAGAAAAATGCTTTTTTTTTTTTTTCCTTGCCAAAATGGAGGTGTCCATATGCTGAAATTGCTGCTGGACACTTTCTCTCTTCTCCCCTCCTGCACGTAGCCAGGGAGTCCTGTCCTCAGCATTACTTGCCTTCTTGCAGCTGCAAAGCTACAAGTTTAAAACCCTGTCAGAGCCATGGTCAAACTGGGACGTGTCAACTTTGCTACTCAGCCAAAAGCTGCCACTAATTTGGCAATGGCTTTGACAAGGTTAACCCTGTAGCTGTGCAGCTGCTAGAGGTTGAATGAAGCTGACTACAGGCCTACCCCCCTTCTGTGTGCTGTCAGCATTCAGCCTTGGCAACCCTGTGCTGTGGAAGCTAAGATACTAGAAAAATCTTTTCTCTTTGTCTTACTTTCCCAAAACAAGGTGTGTGTCTTATTTTGGAGGGGGGGGCGGGGAAGGAGGGGAGAATGCAAGAAAATACAGCAGTTCCACAGCATCACTAGTTAGGACTGTTGGGTTTTCTCCACTGCATTTTTCTGAAACAGTAGTTCTCAATCTTCTGACTTACGGCACCTTTCCATAACTTCTTGGAATTTAGCGACACCATATTAATTTAAGAATAATTTATTTCTTACCTCCTTGTACTCTGAAACACCCTTTTAGAGGATTTCATGGAGTGCTAGGGCAGTCAGGGCACCACTGATAGCATGGCAGAGGGATGGTGCACAGTGCTCAGAGTTGGAAGTGGCTTCTAGGCAGAGTAGACTGGGGAGCTTGGGGCTGGGTCATTAGACTCCTGGAGGAGGTTGCTGTTCCTGCAGGGAGTGGGAGGGGATGACTGGTTACTTGTGCAGCGGCTGGTGCTAGGTGAAGGCAGTGGGACAGAACTGTGCTGTGCCCTTGTCTTTTTTTGCCATCTGCTTCCTCCTGGTCCCCATTTAGGTGAGGGGGACAGCATGGTGCCTGCTTCTAAGAAGACCATGCAGGAGTCCCATTTCATGCAGCCCCTCTCACCAGTTCCTAGAGTCTGGGAGGACTGGGGGAATGAGCTGGGCTGAATAAGTGCAGTGTTCTGTTGCTGGCTTGTGGCAGAGCTTGTCCTTGGAGCATTGGGGTGGTCAGTGCAGGAGCTGTTGGGTGGCAGCCATGCTTTTCAGCCTGCCTTGTTCCCTTGTTCCTCCGATGCTCCCAGCCAGGACACTGAAGTAGTGAAGACTGCCTGGTATTTGGAGGAGCCAGCATGTACCCTTTTCTCATAGGGGCCAGGCACCATGGTACCCTTCCAAGGAGCTTGTAACACCCAGTTGAGAATCATTATTCTGTGTGTTGGCTCTGCAGTTCATTGTTACTTGTGTGATAGTCTGTCCATGGCAAGCAGTGAAATATTGAAAATGGGATAGTAACGTGTTGAAACCCATTTTGCTAATAAACTAGAAAAGGGTGGAAAATGACTTCCTTAATATTTTTGTCAAAGCAGACTAAAACAAAGGAAACCAGTCTGTAAAAGGAAAATATGTAAGTGACTCAGGGAAATCATGGACTGTATACAGCATGGCCTCATTCCTGGACAGTTCTTACAAGTAGAGCTTCAAAATTGAACTCCTTTTATTGGTTTAATGAAGTAATAAAATTATAAATGTTTTATTAGCTGGACTATAATGTCTTTGGGGTAGGGAATCTTATTTGTACAGTAATTGCTTAAGCTACCACAATGTAAATGGCATGTCAGTCCCCAACGCTTGTCAGTATTTCAGTACTATGCAAGTAGTACCCTCAATACTAGGGGTGTAGACTGACAATAATAAGACTTTTTTGATACAGTCTCCCATGATATCCACAGGAATAAGGAAATATGGACTAGATGAAAGATCTTTAAGGTAGATAAATAACTGGGTGGGTCATCATCATACTCTGAATACTTCTCAATGGCTTGGTGTCTAATTGGGAGAAGGTATTAAGTTGGAAGGGATGGGGGGTGGGAGAGGGGAATAACTAGAGGAAATGTGCTCCATTCAGTGAAGGGGATTTAGCCCAGCTGGTAATGCTCCTCCACCAGTCTAGCTGGGAAATGTTGATCTTTCTTCACCTTGCTTCTGAAACTATTAGGGAAATAGGGATTTAACTCTGGCTGTTTTCCCGTGGCTGTTCCTTTTTTTATGCCATTCCACAAATACCCCTCAGACACTCTTGGGACTTGAAACTCCTTATCTTTTAACTTTTATCCCTTGTGTGAGATCAAGTAGGAATCTGCTTTGGACCTGTCTGTGCCCATTTTTGACTTGCTCTTACTTATTGCCGCCCCCCCGTTGCCAGCAGAGAGCCCCGAGGCCTGTGAGCTGGATGGGTGCTGGATGCCAGTGGGCAGGCCTGGGTAGGTGTGGTGCTGGGCCCCAAGGCCTGATCCAGCTCAGGGACTGGCCTCTGCCCCACTCATCTGGCCTTCAGAGCTGAAAGGCTGAGCACCACTAATTTTTAAATCATGACTTAAATCAGCAAGCCAAAAACCTGATTTAAACAATTGAGTTTATCAACTTCCCATTGTGTATATTTTTGGTTTTTTTTTTTTTAAAGAACATTTTATTTTCATTGGTTGATATAACAAAGCAAGTTGAATAACAGTGAAGTACAATTTTTACAGTAGACTTGGTACATAAGTTTCCTAGGTACACAAACTAGATATATTTACATTTTGTAAATATATTTAACATACGAAGTATGTTAAGAAATATATTATCCTTTTAGTATGCTATAAAATAGTGAAATATATGTGTTTCTTATTTACTAGATGACTGACTTTTGCACATATTTGTATCAGGCTGTGTTTAAGATGGCACCTTGAATTTAATTCAACATGTGCAATTAGCCCTTCAGATTTATTAAACAAAGCTAATGTTTTGGATACAGAAAGTTAGTTTTTTGTTGTTTTTTTGGTCAAAACATGATGTACATTTACAGCCAACTACTTTATTGAACACTAATACTAGCTGTTATAGTATTAGAAGTATGACCTGTGATTAGTGAATTAAACCAATTATTTCAGGTCACCCTGGGGAGGATTTTTTAAACTGCCTAGGTGAAAGTCATTTCAGCTTAAGTTCCTGCTTGCCTAATTCCCATTAAAATAAGATGGTCTTCTCCCCCGCCCCCAATGCTCTTTGAAAATGTTTACCCCCCTTTCTTTCAAGTTTTTGGAACTTATAAATCTCATCCCCCTTTTAAATCATTGATTAAAAGGGAAAATGAGCTTCCTTGCTTTTTTCAACTCCCAGTCAGTTTCTTAGCTTTGAGTAAACCAGTCCAGATGAAGAAAATATTCTTTCTGCACCTGCAGAAGAGGCTACTGATGGTAAAAGTTAGTTTAGCATTTACAACAAACTGGTTTTAGGTGCTTTGCCAGTGGCTTCCACCAGTTCAGCAATGTGACTACCTTTTTAAAACAGCCTTAGAAAACGTGTATTGTTTGATTAGCTCACCTCTAGCCCTGAAATCTATTATGGTTGGTGTGATTGGGTGGTTAATAGATGCACAGCAGCATTTTCTTCTTGGGTAGTTAGGCATCTACCCTGTATGTAAATATTGGCAAGAAAATGAGGTCAGGTGCTTGATTTAAGCACTCTCCTGCCTGCAGTTTCACTTTGCTGCTGACTATTTCTTGCTTTAATATTTCCAGAGTTTCTTTACAAATTTCAGCAGCATCTGCAGTATAGCAGCAATCTCTTTGTAGTTTGTTCAGAGCTATGGAAATAGGTTTTTAGTGTGTTCAGCATATCTTCTACATTTCTTTTTAGTCCAGTGTTGACTGCTCTAGCTGTGATTATATCCATCAATTCTGTTGCAAGTTACTTCACACAGTCATGTGACCTAGGCTAGCTCCTAATAAATAGCTTGGTCAACCGCTGCGTTCCATTGTACATCTTGGGGGAGAATTAACTTGTTGGTTTCTCTTTCAGTTTCCAGGTGTTGAAATCATTAGTTTATGTGCTCCATGGGATATGGTTTCTTTTTTCTGCACTGTCTTGAGCCCAGCATAAGTACTTTGTTCCATGGTGCTCCTTACTCTGATCCCTCTCTCTCCTCTCCACAAAAAATTGACAGAGGACCAAAATGCTGCCCACTGCCCTCTCCCCTCCCCTCCCCTTACAATCCATAATTTCTGCTATGGTAATCCCCTGGCTTTGCATGCTACAGTGTTCTTGTTCAGAGGCATGGATAGAGCATTTTGGAAGTTCAAAGTTAACATCTCTGTACATACAGAAAGGAACCAAAAAGGCCATTTAACTGAAATGCACAGAATCATTCAGGAGCAGTGTTACTAAACAGGTGGTTGTTTTTCTGTGAGCTGGAGACTGCACCTCCATTATGGGTGCAGAATTGTAAATATTCATTATTTGAGAGTTGAGCTAACCAGAGCTCAGGTAGAGAGAATAAAACAGGAGTTTGATACCACGCAGGTGGGCTCAGTAGATAATCCTGATCAAGGAATACACACAATGGTATCTCCTACCTAAAGCAGTCTTTAGAAAGCTTAATTACTGAAACTTGTTTAATGTTCCTTTAACCCAAACCATACTAGAACAGATAGTGTAGGTTAAAGGTAAAACAAATACAACTAAACTGTTTTTTCTTGAAGTTTTTTGTATAGCGAGGGTGTCTTCATACTCTAGATATCTCTTTAAGACTGCTGCACCATAGTGATGCACTGTATAATGATAAGAAGCACTTATATAATTCTTCACCCTAAACAAAGCTATATCTTGGTGCTGATTCCATTTAACTTTTTTTTGTTGTTGTTTTCAGTGAGAGGATGTCGTCCTGGCAAGATTGTGCAGATGACAGAAGCAGAAGTTCGAGGCTTATGCATAAAATCACGAGAAATCTTTCTTAGCCAGCCTATTCTCTTGGAACTTGAGGCACCTCTCAAGATTTGTGGTATGTAAATTAGTTTGCATGTCTTGATTTTCATCTTGTAGTTACTGAGGATGGAGCAAAGAAAATTTGAGGGTTTTATGGGCAGATGTTTTGCATTTTTGCTTATGTGAATGAACTTGTCGTGCTTGGTATGGATTGAAAAGATGAGCTGTCTCCAATAAATAAATTTAAAAAACCCTAAATTACTCAGTGCTGAAAACTTAATTGACAGTTGAGTAGCGTGTTCTACATAGATTTGTGGTTTTGTCAACATTTCAGGGCAGAGTAGTCTCTTTATAGTGCAAATTGTGCACACCCTGAAAGAGGAGAGTTATTTGTCTGGAGTGTTGATCTAACTTAATAGTTATGTAAGCAGTGAGTCACTTTTTTTTTTTTTTTTAAAGTACAGTAAATACTTCTGTCTAAAACTTCTATCTAAAACATGTTTGCTGCAAGGTCTTCTCACATACAAAATGCAACTTCCAATCAACCCCCAGAAATTGGGCAGGGTGGAGGGGAAGTGTTTCTAGTGAAGAAAGCAGCTTTCCTGTATAAAGAAGCACTCCTGGAAGCACCATGCATGCAATGCAGCCAAGATAGCTGCCACTTGTGACTCTAGCAAAGTAAATGGGCGATGTCTTGTGGTTTTTTTGTTTGTTTTTCTTAACTCTGCACAGCCACAGCTATTAGCTGAGTACTGTAGCTTGTACCCAGAGCAGTAAGGGAACGTTTAGTAAGATTTTGGTGAATCTTGTGATGTGGAAGCTTGTATAAAGAACTAGTTACGGTAAAGAGGTAAGTTTGCTACAGCCCTTTGTAAGGGTCTGAGGCGTAACCTTGTGTGGCATGGAGTAAGTCCTCTTGGAAACTGTCCAGGAAGTGGGGCATTGTAGGAGACAGTCTTCCACACCAGGATGTTAAGTTCCTGATGCTGTGCTTCCTGGACACTTTGTTTGCCAAAGGAATTACTGTCACAGTTGGCCATGATGCTGGAAAAATCTCTTCTGCATTCTGTCTTCCAGAAACAAGGTGCACTGTTTTTTTTGGTGGCATGTATATGCACAAAAGAGAAAAGCATGTGAAAATGCTAGAATCTTTTAAATAATGTAAATCCTGCATTTAATGATTCATGGTAAAATTGTGTTCTGTTTCCAATGTTTTGCCATTCACTAAAAAGTTGTAAAGAAGAAAATTGATAATTCTCTTCACTGTTTAATATGCTTTAATTTTAAATATATTCAATTTACTGTATTTATTCTTATAAAGTGCCCCCCCCCCCGTTTAGATTCAGTATGTGGAGAATGTATAATTTTTCCATAATTTTGTAAGTATAGAATACGTATGGATCTGTTGGAGATTTGCCTTGAATTTGCCCCCCTCCTACTCTCCCTAAGCACATAGAAATGAGGGACAAATGTGAAAATGCTGACTTAGTCATTTACTACAGGTATGTTAATTTCCTATGTGTACCCATAAATGTAGTTCATCCAGAATTGATGCACTTTGCTTTTTGAAACTGCTGCAGTTTTTAGCACCAGTACTCCATAAGCGCACTTTTAAGCAACACTTCTGTACCTACTTTATATATACAGGTTTCACTCTGTTTTATGCTGTACATATGTTCCCAGAGAACAGTGTATAAATTGAATTTGCATAAAGCGAGCCCACTTTACAATGTAACAAATAGGTATAGGTTCCCATGGTGGTGAGGGTGGCTGGGACTAGGGAAGGGTTGCCACTCCCAGGGCTGCACAAGGCAGTAAAGCAGAGGGAACAGAGCAGCACTCATCTCACTGGCCAGCGCCAGCTGCCTGCAGCCACTGGGCTGCACTGTGCTCTGCCTGCCCCCCCTCTCCTCTGCTCCTGGGTTGCATTGTCCCCTGGTGCAGGCAGCTGGTGTCAGCTGCTCCCGGGCTGCTGTAGCTGGGGTGAGTGGGCCCATGGCCCTTTCACCTCCCCCACAGACTTAGCTGCTTGGGTTGTGGGGGGGCATCTATGCTGGTTGCATAAGAGTGAATTTGCCTCGTATGTAACAAATTATGGGTCTAAATATGCTCATTACATAAGAGCAAATTTTCCTATAAATAACCTGCATAAATCGAGGGAAACCTGTAGTACAAACAATGCGTGCATGATGCTAGTCCAAAGCCAAACTGCTCATGATTTTACCACAGGGGCAGGTAATTACTTTGGGCAGAGGGCTGCTTACTGAGTTTTGGCAAGCCATTGAGGACTGCATGATGAGCAGCCCAGGGCAGATTAATATTAATTTTCTAAGTTTTTTAGGGGCCCTGCGGGCTAGATAGAATGTCCTGGTGGGAAAATAAGAATTTTCCCACTCCTGTTTTACCATATAGTTCATTTTCTTGGACCCCAACAGAACCAATAGCGTTTCAAGCCATGTTGAACCCACAACTCAGCACTGCTCTCTGTGCATGTACCCTGGAGGACAACCCCCCCCCCGGGGTCAATCCTTTTGCTATTTAGCCCTCATTCATGACTGGAACTAGGTGTTCTTGTCATGAGTACTGGGATCCTCTGAAAATGTATTTGCGAATGAAGTGTAGCTTCACTTCACAGACTTGGTCTGGCTTCACTTCATGGAGGGGTGAGGTCACATTAATCATATGCAACAGGCTGAGAGAGAGGGTGGCAGAGGGATTTGGGGCCCCATGTTGGTGGTTTACTAGACATTTAAGGCTGGTGAAGAAACAAGGATCATTACAATGGGAAAGAAAGGTGCAGCTCAGGTGTGGGAGTGAAGAAGAAGATTAAATGTATTCCATGTAGTGGCTCACTATAACTTGGAAAAAAGTTTCAGTGCTGAGGGAGGCTGCACTTAGGAGCACTAGCGGCACTAACCTGTCCTTATGGTAAATTCCCATCAGGTATGTTTGTCCAATATGGGCCATGTGTCTTATAGTTATGCTCAGCACTGGTTGCATTTAATTAGCTTCATAGCTGGTTTTCAATACTGAGCACGTGATGCTTTTGGCAGCAGACAGACTATGTATTTAATCAAGTTTGTTTGTATGTGAACATGATACAACTCACCCCTGCTGAGTTGGGGTGGAGAGGCAGTGAGGGCTTGTATTGTATTTGAGTAAATACAGTATATCAGATCTTTTTGTTCTATATCATAAACTTCAAGCTTTATAGAAGTCTTTGGTAAACTTGTTATTGGTCTCTTCCCATTCTTTATGAACCTAAAATCCATTTAAGATTTTTAACTTAAAGAAGTGAATAAAGAATTAATATTATGCTAGGCATTTAAAAAATATTATTTTAATTTGAAACCTGGGGAATTTGTACTAATTGGTATATTAAACACAATACCATATAGTTGCAGGTGCTGGTTAGTGAACGATTCCAAGTCTGTTTTGTCAGGGCATGACGTACTAGGGGGGTGGACACTGTATTTAATGGGAAGTATAATGATGCTGTCTCATAAATAAATCGCATCTTTCTTGAATTTCTTGGCTATGTAAATGTTCAGTTTGAATTTGTTCATATGCATACAACTAAATATGCTGTAGCCTGTCCTTTGGCTCTCTTGTAACAGGTCAGATTTAGCAGTGTTCCTAATATCTGCTGCTTGATCACACAAGTCTTCTTACATTGTCAGTAATAACTTGATAATAAGTGCCCTTTGTCTGTCTTTTTAATTCCTACTGTGGTGGGGAAGATTTGCCTATTATATGTTGGCATAAAACTAAAACAAAGTTAGCTGCTCCACTTTGCTATTTAGTCTTTTCACTATGACAGGCTAACTGCTTTAACTTTTGGTTTTCTTAATCTAGTGAAATGTGGTACAAGCTGACATTTTAATTCCAAACTGTACTTAATTGAAACGGAGTATACTTTGAACAGGTCCACCAGTGCATCTTCTAACCTAAACTTTTCATCTAAACTGTCTAGGAAGCAATATAAAATATTTTCTAAACAGAATATTAAACAAAAGCTGGAGTGCAGTTTGGCAGAGTGAATAACTACAGCTTGCAAGTAACCAAGAAGCATCACAAGTGTAATTAGAATGTTTCTGTACCAGATTATGTCCCAACAAATGTTTATAAGGAAGGAGTCCTGTGCAGGCACTGGGAATGAAGAGGAATGCTCATACATATATAAATCTCTTATTTTAAAAAGTAGATAGACTAATCTGATTTACTGGATTAACTTTTTTATTGAGGAATGTTTCTTCAGCTCCTCTGGGCTGACAGTATATTTTGGTATGGTTTAGTAATTGGGTTAAACTTGTAACATTCACACTTTGTACACTCACATTACAAAAGTGCACTTCACTTTCATTTTATGCCAACTCTCTATAGAAACACTAGTGTGGTTTTTTTCCTGTTAAGTGTTGCAGCTGATATGCAAGCCTGTGCTAAATGTATCCATGTGAAGAAGCTTTAACTTGCCAAATGTTTTTGATAAACTTAGTATTTTGGAACAACCAACTTGTACCTCTAACTCTCTCTAAACTTAACTCAGACTTCAGCTTTATGTGTAAACTGGGTCTGATCCCAGACAAAGTAGGTACTGAAAATACTACATTCTTGATACTTTGTTTAGAGCTGATCCCGGTGCTTATTGTTAAAATAAGGTTTGTTGGGAGCACTGATAGTGTACCTGCAGGGCTGTCCACTTGGTGGCCCTCAGGTTCCATGCTGCTCCCACGGGGTTACATTGTGGTCCCTAGGCTCCTGGCCAGCCTGGGAGTGTGGTAGGACAGCAGGAGGTAGAGAATTTGCATGGGGCACTGATTGAGGGGAGGGATGTCCATGGGGTGCTCAATCCAGGGGGACCATGGCTCACCTGGTGCACCCTGTAGCTCGCAGCTGCCTAGAAGGCAGACTACCCTAGTCTGATGCAGTGCTTTTTTCCCAACTTTAGGTTTTGTTTTGTCAAGAAGTAGGTGCCTGTATTTTAATAATGATGGTAGAGCTGCTGACTAGTCAACATGCAGTGAGTGATGGTGTTGCTACATGTTGATATGGTGTCAACATACTTCCTAAGGAATGACCATGCAAAGATGCATTGGGTGCAAGGAGCACACAAGCAGCAATGTTTTGGGTAAAAGGTACATGGGCCAGAGCTTTGAAAAACACTGGCCGAATGGGTTAATCATATCCCAGAATGACTCTAGCATAAATGCCAACATGTTTTCCGTTTCTAGTTGTCATGTTCTCAGTATCTGGTGCATGTATTCAGACAGTCCTGCCTCTCTCATGCATCTGGAAGTTCCTTAAGGATTAGGGTTGCCAGCGTGCTGTAAATATATAGACACACTGTTTAAAAAACAAACAAACAAAAAAAGAAGCAGAAACAATGTTGAAAGATGGACTGAGCACAGTGGTGCCACCTGCTCGCTGAGCAAGAGCACAAACTCCTGCATTGAGCTCTTATTGCTACTCATGGGAGCCTGCTAAACCCTTCCCTGCCTGTTTCCCCCCCCCCCCCCGTCTGCCACTAAGGCCTTCTGCCTCTGACAGCCACCTGCATCAAAGGTACAGGGGTGGGGGCAGCACAGCAGGGACAGAGCTGCATCATCTTTGGATGACAAAGGCACTGAGTGGGAGTCCACATCAGGACAGAGGGGTTGTGGCGGGGGCAGGCTGTGCAGGGGTCAGAGGGGCTTGGTAGTCCAGGTAAGCGTAGACATGCCAGATTGTAAAGGTAGCTTTTCTCCTATGTTGTGTGAGTTTTGCCTGATTAAAGGAAGATTATTTAGTTAACTCCAGTCTGTCCTAAAGTTTTGTTTATGGCTGTTTAATTACTTGCAGATTTGAAATGGAGAACTTAGATATGTATATGCATGCTTAGGCCTTTCAGAACAATAAATTACAGACGAATTGAGGCCTACACAGGATTATGGAATACATCTGTTTTAAAATCTGATGGATGCCTTGCTGCCAGCAGCAGAATTGTAGGTTACCTGGAGGTATTCCACATCAATCTACATTTAAATAGATTAAGGGACAGGAGTTTAAAATGGATCACATTGTATCAACTTAAAGTTAAATTGGTGCACTCTGTAAAAATGAGTTAATAGTATGATTGTGACAAATGGAGTGCTTACAGATGTAGGGGGAAAAAAAACAACGTTTTACTTTCAAATCACTGTCCCCCCACACTGAGTGCAGCACAAGCCCACATGAGGAATCGTGCCAGTTTGACCTGGTTCCCCAGTCTCTGTACAGCTCATCTGCTTCAGTGGGGCTTCTGGCATTTTTTATTTAATAGCTGATTGAATCAACTATTAGATAAGTGCCAAAAGCCCTGCTGAAGCAGACGAGCTGTACAGACACTGGGGGGCTGGGTCAAACTGGCGTAGTTCCCCTTCTGGTAAAGTGGTGTTTTGGGTTTTTTTGTTCTTCCTTGCCATGTCTGTCAGCACTAGGGTTGTGCAAAGCTTTGGTCCCTGATTCAATTCAGTGGCCAAATATCTAAATCAAATCAGAGGACCCTTTAATCTCTCTGATTTTGAATCGGAACCCTCTGAATTGATTTGGACATAGAAAAAACACTTAAAGCTGTCTCTACATACTTCAAGGTTCCAGACGGGTTGTGAATGCTGGGGTGCTTGGGGGCTCCTCTGCATGCTCAGCAGCAGACCCAGAAGCACTTCCAGTTCTGCCAGGGAGCACGTTTGTGCCCCCCAGACCCAGCTCAGCCACTGGTGCCTTCTAGGTCTGGGGGGTGGTACCCAGGGTCCTCCTGCAACTGATCACAGAGCCAGGGGGTGCAGGTCCCCCTGGCGTGCTCCCCAGGAGACCCGGAAGTAGACCAGAAGTACTTCTGGTCCACTACCAGTTTTGCTGCCAAGCACATGGGCTGCCGCATGTGCTCTCCCTCCCTCCCCACCCAAATCGAATGGGGGTCAGTGATCCAAATCAATGAATTTAATCACTGTCCCTGATTAGGGCTGAATCCGAATTGAATAGGGCCCGCTTCGCACACCCTTAGTCAGCACCCATACTGTTTAAAAAAAGGGTGGAGGGTATATTCTCTCCCTTCCCCTGTTCCTCCCCTTTTTGAATTAACAGGTTATAGAGTTGCACGTTAAGTAGTGGAGTTGAATATTTAGGATATAATATTTTAAAGTTTCTGAACTATCTAGCAAATTGTAAAATACTGTGCTAAAGATGACACTTATTCAGAGTATTCTGTTCTATGACTTTATGTAGTAGCTGGAATGACCAGCATTTGACCTACTAGGGTTTTCAGATCTAAAGATTTTAGAATAGCTTAATGTTGTACAAGCCTCTAATCAGTCTAAATTCTTTACTGAATGCTTTTGGGATTACAGCTTTTACAGAATTGTGTGCCAGACTTGCTTTTTTGTTTTTTGTTTTTATACATAGATTTTGTTTACCAACCTCTACTGAATTATTGGATTAAACCAGTTTTTTCTGACTTCAGGTTCTTTGTTTAAATTTAGAACTAAAATTCCCCAGCTTCCTAGAAACTGTTTTAGTTGACAATGTAAAAAGAATTCTGTACCCTTTCAGTTTTTAGAATGTTTCAAACAGTGCTAGTCCCTCATAAAACTTGTACTTAATGTCTTTGTTTCAATAGACAGTTTAACAATTTTTCACTGATCTTTTTTTAATATTTCTCATCTTGTAGGAGATATTCATGGCCAATATACAGATTTGCTTCGATTGTTTGAATATGGAGGATTCCCACCTGAAGCTAATTATCTCTTTCTCGGAGATTATGTGGACAGAGGCAAGCAGTCTCTGGAAACAATCTGCCTATTACTGGCATATAAAATCAAGTATCCAGAAAACTTCTTTCTCTTAAGAGGAAACCATGAGTGTGCTAGTATTAACCGTATCTATGGATTCTATGATGAATGTAAGTAAATTTTCTCAGTTCAGTTCTGAAAAGTCATAATTGTGGGTATTTTGAATTATTATTTCTTTGTATATTCTTTTGAAACGTCTTTCTGTAAGTAACTTTGAAACACTGTATGCCACTTTGAGTATGAAGTGTTCTTGCTTTTAGTAACTAAAATGTTTTAACATGGTGGTTCTCAACCTTTATATACTTAAGGCAACCGTCATTAGACTCAAAGCACACCTCCATAACTAGAGGTGCACTGATACATCAGTCCATATCATATTGGCACAGATAAAAGAAAAATTGACATCATCAGTAACTGGCCCTTGGTTGATGTGGCTTGTGTTGCTGATTTAAATCTTGCATGCATACACCCAACCACAGCATGCGTGCAGCCTGGTAGCGTGGAGAGCAACATACAGCTGGTAAGTCTGTGGAGCAGAAAGGGGCTTGGAGGAGGGAAGGGCCATGAAGGGGGCAGATTGAGGTACCCATGGTGAGGGAGGGAGTAGGGCTGGGGCAAGCACAGGTGCTGTCCAGCTGGGGCAGGGCATGGGACAGCTGCTTTTGGGGGGCACAGGAAGGTGGGGGTTGGCTCTTGCTACTGTGCATACCCCTGAGGGAGGTATGGGGGGTGGGGAGGCGAGGGGGACATGCATCTCCCAGATCTACATGCATGGTGAGGGTGGGCAGCTTGTTGTATGCTTGGGGCCAGAAGCTTGCCAGCCTCTTCCCAGTGGGAGCTGTGCTGGGGTTGCATGTGGGGTGGGTGGTGGTGGTGCTAGGAGGGGAGGCTATGACAAATTTTGGGGTTGCTGTCACCCCCTGATACTCTTCTCCCTCCCAGTGCTGCCACTGACTGCCCCAGGCCCAGCCCCCACCACTTTAGCATGTAGCAGGCAGCCCACCTTTTGCTCCACACACAGATTGAAGGGGCATATGCCCCCCCAATGCCTTCCTCGGTGGTGTGCGCAGCAGAGGGAGGTGCATACCCCACTGCCCCTGTGTGCCCCCTGGAGCAGCTGAGGCTCATTCCCGTGCCCTGTTCCAGCCCCACTCCCTCCCTTACTGTGGGTGCCCTCCATCTGCCTGCACCCACCCTCTTCCCCTCAACAGGCGTACCAGCTGTACACTGCTCTCCAAGCTGCTAGGCTGCATATTGGCAATTGGGCTGGTATCAGCCGATATGGCTAGCTAATCAGCCATTGGTATCTTTATCATTGCACCCCTGTCCATAACTATCATGAGCTGGGCAGTACCCTGTCTCAAAAACTAACTTTTTATTTATCACAGTGCTTACTTTCTAGCAAAGGAGCCAGACAGTGGGGGTAGGGGAACAGCCAGGCATGGATGAGCCTGAGCCTGTGCTTATCTGCTTATCTCCTCACACCTCAACGCCCTTCAAAGGATCTTGGGTCATCCTGGTTGAGAATCTCTGTTTTAACAAGTAACTTCATTGTGGGCTTCATTCAAATTTCGTACCTTAGACTTAACTTCCTTTTCTTGAATTGTCAGAGTATAATGCACATTGCAGGATGCCTATGCGCTCTCCTAATAAACTACTTTTCTGACAGGCAAACGGCGATTCAACATTAAACTTTGGAAGACCTTCACCGACTGTTTTAATTGTCTGCCTATTGCAGCCATTGTGGATGAGAAGATATTCTGTTGTCATGGAGGTAAGCTAATGAATTCATCCAGAGCATAGTGTAGCTGCATTTTTCCATGTCAGTAACACAGTTGTGTTTAGATTTTGGCTTGGGATCTGAGTTTAAGGGAATACCCAGACATTTACATCCTAACGTGATTACTTCCTTGGATCAGTCAGAGTCAACGAAATACCAAGAATGGTCTGATTTTTCTTAACAAGATAACCCTCCCCTTATTCTGTTTCTCCTTTTTTTCCTCCTTTTCCACACACTCATTGGTGCCATGTGTATAAAATGTACTCTGTTTAGCAGGCTGTTATCCTCTGGTTTAAATTTAATTAAAATGTCTCTTTCCTGTTGTAGGTAGTATTTTAATCACTAATTTAAATGGAACCATGGAAAATATTTAGTATTTTAACGGGTTTGTCTCTTTGTTCAACCTGTCCTCTTTGCTCTGTTCTCCTTTACATTCCTTGCTCAAGATGAGTGATCTTGTATTATCCTGCCATGTTTTGTACATCCTGATATGGTATCATGATCTCCCCCGGCTCTCTTGTCCAACTCCCTTTTTCAGTCAGTCTGTTTAATGTGAGCCAGATCTTTTAAATCTGATCTTAGTCTACAAGGACAGTTTTATAAGAATTAAGTAATTTCCTGATTGTAGGATAAAAAGATTTTCATAGGCACTTACTGGGTCAAAGTCCAGTTGCCTGTGATATCAAGTATCCATGGCTGCTAACAGACGTGGAAAAAAATCAAACAAACCAGAAAAGCGTTTTACTTTAAGCACAGCATGTCCCTGCAGTGGGCACAGTGCATGCTCAGAAGAGGCATCCTGTTACTTTGACCTGGCTTGCCTAACGTCTGTAGGAATTACCTGGTTCAGTGAGGTTTTTTGGCGCCCTTATTTAATAGCTGATTGAATCTTTTATTAGATAAAAGCACCAAAAAGCCCCACTGAAGCTCCCAATCTCTACAGATGCTGGGGGGCCAGGTTGAACTAATGCATTTCTTCTAGTAAAGCACTGTTTTTGTGGGGGGGTTTTGTTTTGTTTTTTCCATGCCAGTCACAAGCCTTCATAAATAAACATTTTTCCAAAGGGTCTACCAGAACTTTCAACTCTAATTCTTCTTCTGTGTCATAGCCACAAGGCACCTGGACATTGATATAGAAAAGTCTGTTCTCTTTTTTTGTCCAGGTGACTTGTTACCTGTTTACTTTTGCTGGGGATTGCAAAACTAAGAGTGAGCTGTTCAGATGTTTGCTGCACTTCTTACTTTAAAAGTTACTGCTATCTTGTCATAAATCTTCCTCTTCCATGTTTAACCTGGAATAATTTGACCATTACCTTCGATTTAAACCCAATAAGGACTATGGCTTCCACTGAAGAAACTTGGCTCAGAAAAAGAGAACCTTGCAACTGTACACTATGCTAATACAAAGGACAGTTTCTCTCCCAAACTGGGAAACCCCTGGGCATTCCTGTTCAGATTCCTTGGTCTGGATTATCAGAGTAGGAACAGATTTTTGTTTTTTAGTATAGGATTTTTATAATGGCATTCAGTTTTCTTCCAGACTTGGCACTGGTTTTAAAATAAAAAAAACCAACAAACACCACCCTGCAATCTTTATCTGAACTAATCAAATTGATTTTTGCAAGCGTATAAACCAGGAGTCAGTCTAAATATAAAAATTTGGGAGCCGACTGTCAGCACAAAGATGACAATAAATCTTGAAAACTAGGAACCTGTCACTTTGCTTAGTAAATTTGAACAGCTGAAGGAAAGCAGTTAGTTCAGTTTAAATGCTCAGTCATAATAGCCTGGTCTTCACAGAAGGAATCTTGACTAGTTGTAGGTGCAATCTTTCAGTTACTTAGAACCTGGTATAAAATTGGGCTTCCTTTTTTTAGGAAGGACAGTAGCTCCATCTTGACATCAAAGATTGTTTCCATAGAAGCGTATCGTTTCTAGGCAGTTGTCTCATTTCTGTATACTTTCTCTACATTTTTGTTTTGCTTGTTTAAAAATCCTGGGGTGTGAGGGGGGGAATAAGAACTTTTGGGATGGCTTTTCTTCAGTTTCAAACTCAAATCTGCTAGATAGTCTTGGTACTAAATCATAAAATGTACTGTTTTTTTTGGAACATCCCTTCATTTAAAATAGCTCAGTCTTCATGTAGAGACTATGGCTGAAATGGTTCAAATTGAGTATACTACAGGTCTAATGATTTAAAGAATGGCTTTCTAGTATTACTAAGTCCCATAAATGTGTACTGTATGGATTTACACAGCAACAAAGAAAGACATTCGAAAGATTCATGCCCATAGATAAACATGTGAGCCTCGGAAAACTGGTTTTCACTAATCCTTTCAGGTTTTAATTTAACAGCAAATGAGCTTTTTTTTCTTGGAATAAGATGACAGTATTCTAATATTTTATAAAAGTGTGCCATGTGAGTGCAAATAACTGTTCAGACAGGTGATGGCACAGTGGAGTGCTACCATGATGGGGACACAGGGGATGGAGTTGCGGGGGGGGTAAGGACAGCACAACTAGCCTTGCCCCCCCGCCCTTGGAGGCAGTAGCAACAGAGCGAATGGAACTGGGGTGGGGAGGCTAGTAGTGCTGGCCTTGCCTCCCCTGCCCTGCTCCATGCAGGTAGCGATGATGAAGCGGGGGTAGGGGCCGAGGCCACCAGAGCCGGTCTGTTTTCCCCCTCCTTGCTCCTTGGAGGTGGTGGTGGCAGTGCCAGGGGGTAGGGAATGGGGTTGGGACACTGCAGCGGGGGGGGGGAAGAGCAGGTGTGCCACAGCAGTGGGGGAAGGGGAGGAATGGGCCTGGGCCCAACTAGAGTGGGGTGGGCAGAAGCTGCTCCACCACAGCAGTGAGGGGGAGTAGCAGGCTCTGCCTGGCCTGGCTTGACCGGGAGGGGAGAACTGGGCCCACTCTTCTCTTCCCCTCCCCCTCTTCTGTGTCAGCCCCGAGCCCACACCTCCCATTGCCCTGGCTCTGCTGCTGCCAGGTTGGCCCCAGGCACTCTGCTTCTCCCCCCACCTCCAGTCTGCTTCTCCCTACCCTCCGCTGAGTCCTCCCCAGTATGGGGCCCCGGCCCACTTCTCCCCTCCCCCTGCCACTGCAGTGGGGAATGTGGGAGCAGACAGGAGGGAAGGGGGGAATACAGGGCTCTGTCCCTGTCTGGTGTCCCACTCCCTCTCCCTTCCCCCCCACCACCATCATTCTTGATGGGCAATTGGCTAGTCACTTTTTTAGAAGAAGAAGAAAAAAAAAAGTATAAATCTGTGCACATTAATTGAATCATTGTGTTTTAAAGTAGACTTTTCTGTAGTTCTTCAGATGCTGCTAGCAGTATTTCTTTGGACTGTTTGGAACAGCTGGTATGCAGCTTAAATCTGATCAAGATACAGCAGAGACAAGTAGGGATTTCACTCTGGCATAAGTATGGCAGTGGATTTTTAGGTATTCACTTAACTTAAAATTCAGTTAATTGGAATAATTTCATTGTAGAAATTGTTTTGGACAGTCCAGTTCTGGACCATAGGGCCCTGTCCCCACAAGCAGGAAAGTGCCTTCTGCAGCTTTTGAGATGCTGATAAAAAGCGCACGGTGCATTAAAAGTCCAAAAAAAAAGAAAGGGTGGTGCACATGGCTACAGCATGCATTGCCCCAAACAGGAGCCTGGCTGGCCAGAGCCACATTCTGGCTGCCAGCCAGGCTCCACACACCCAGATCACTGCTGCAACAGCCCCAGGAGGACCCCAAGACCCCAGGTAAGGCTGCTTGGGCCAGGCCAGATGCCAGCCCAAGCCTCCCGTGCTCCACCCAGGATAAATTGCCACATGCCGGAGTACACGTGCAGGGGCGTTCTCTGGCACCAAGTGGCAGTAGCACAGCTATGTGCTGCTGCTGTTTGTTCCCAGGGCAGTGCACGTGCACACTTGAGGAAATGCACCCTAGGTGGGACACCATGTTTCAGGATCTACCTCAAGCAAAAAAGCAGCAGGAAAGCAGTATTGCCACTTTTTTTTTATCTCTGTTAAAAAATAAGTTGTCTCTTGCGTTTTAGTAACCACATGCCTAGAAGGAGGAAGGCCCTCTTTCAGCCCTTTCAGAATGCTGTAGGGGGAGAGGAAGTGGCTACGGTAGTCATCTCCCTTTTTGGTGTGCGAGGACAAGGAAAGAAAGAAGTCAATAGAAACAGAGGGGAGGCCGTAAGAAAATTACAAGCTTGCTTTTAGACAAAAGATGTAGTAATTTTATCCTCCCTGACGTGCTGGAAGTGTAAGAGGCCATAAAGGATTAAGGAACGCTCCTCTAATGTCCTTTCCAAATCCTTTTTTTTTCCAGGAGCCAGGCAGTAAGGGTATTCAGGCCAGGAGTAATTAGGGATTCTCATTACTTCCAGTCCTTTCTGCAGAAGCAAAAGCAAAGGGATGAGTTGGAGTAGAACCAGTTGGTGTACATGTAGCCCTTGGACTCACCCATGCTCCCTTTCTACCAAGACCTATGTCTAAAGATGCCATTTCTACCAGGTTCTGGCTTTTGTCTCATTCTTGGCTTAAGCAGGTAAATTTTGTATTTCTTGCCTCAAGACACGTGTGTGTCTGTAATGGGAGTAAAGGGCTCTGGGTTGGAGCAAGCTGGCTTCTTGGTGATCCCATAGCACCCATTGCCATTGAAACCTTTTGGCTGATTCATTTTGTGGAGCAGATCTGCTACACCAGCTTTCTTTTGGTCTAATCTGCATTGTGTTGGTTGTTTACTCGTTAATTTAGTCAAGTCCAGTGTTTGTCACTGTCACCACCTCCCTGGCTTGGTTTCCATCAGATCTTATATAACTTGATGAAGGGGGCTTGTGTGAAATCTTTACAGAGCCTTCAGTTCTATGGTTGGTCCCTTAGTTTAAATGCTCTGTTTACCATGTGTCAGTACTCCCCTTCATTGATGTCCCTGAGGCTTCTTGGTGCCATGTTGATACCTTGACACTTCTTCTCTCAGCTCCCTTTACAAATCTTGAGGTTTGGACCCCCTGCCTCCCCAGTTCTGAGGCCTCTCAGTACTGATCACCCAGAGTTCACATGCTGCATATGTGTGCAGTGGCTTGGCTTAAAAAACAGAGCAATATCTGCAGCAATGCAGTAAATGTGTTCATTTCTTTGAATTGTTTATTCTTTGCTTGGACCTCTTGGCTGTATCTGCAAATTTTGAACCAGGCATCCAGACATTGAAGGGAGCACTGCCAAGTTCTTAAGACATCCTCTTCAGACTGTTAATCTAGCATGAGGCTGGCATGGAGTATTTCAGTGGAAGACTCTTGATGCATAAGACAGTATTGGCTTTTACCAGAAAAGGCCAGGAACCCCCAGCCACTTGCACTGCTGTAGAACCAATTCTGTAGCTCTGTCATGTTGCCTGACCTGTACCTGCCAGAAACTGCAGGATGCTCAGCTTCAAAAATTATTCAGGGCTACAAATGTAAAACCTGAAGTAAATAAACTTCCTTTTAAAAATAAATTGAGTAGTTTAAATGTTCCTTTGAAAAACTAGATCATGTGCATGCTCCTAAAATAAATATAAATATATATATATACTTTTTAAGAAGCTTGTCTATTAGAGATATCGGTCAGGGGTCCCTTTTTAAGAACTTTTTATTCTTCAAAATAAAACCCAAACTACCAGCACCCATCTCTAATTCTTTAATTACATCAGCTTTATAAAAAGTGAGAAGGATAGCAGATGTGATAATGCTCAAAATAAGAAGTGGATGTGAGCGTTCAGCACATTTTTGGTGGTAGATCTTTCCCCCTTTTTCTCTTCTCCAACCTCTTCAAACTGCTTTTCAGATCCCCCTGAAGTCACGGATTGTGAAATACCTACTTATGATGCTGCCGTAGTGTGTTTTAAAATAGTAACAACACAAACCGTGGAATCCTGTTGGAATTTGGAACTTGCCTAATGGGACAAGGTAGGTGCCTGTTTTACTATATTGCGTATTTTTGCATAGTTTATTTTTAAAATATTGCCCTCTGGGATATACAATAAAAACTTTGCAAAACCGCATAACATAGTAAACAAAAGGCACTTAACTTATCCCATTAAGCTGGCTCCAGTGTGGTAAAATCCTCATTTCACACCTTGTTCCTTTCCTGCCTAGACTTCTGCTCTCATCTTCCTTATCTGCAGTCATCTTCCATATTCATCACTCTTAAAATGATGTTTTTGCTGAAATCTCATTGTTCTAGTTCTGATTATTCCCCTCTTTTACTGGTTTTCACAGTGCTCATTAAGGTCAAAACATCTCATCCTTTTATTCAGGATTCTACAGCTCTGTGCTTGCTGTTTCATTTATATTCTCTATATAATTTCAGCCTTCCTCCTTAACTATCCCTGGTTTTCTCCTTGTACTGTTTTCTTTAAAGCCTCTTCTATACTGTTCCTTAAACTCAGAATGGCTTCCCACTTCCCTCTTGTTCATGAAAAGGATCTGAAGCTGCAATGTTGTCTTTGAAATTCTTTTTAAGGGGATTTTGGTGATCCATGTCAAATTACTGCTCTAGTGACAGTCTTATCTTACCTCTTGTATTGTATGTAGAGTTTTATCTGCCTAAACTAGATTCAGGTTCTTTCTGGTGGCTCCATGGTACTTGTGTGCTGTCAGATGTACACATATGGGGCATGTCCCCACAAGCAGGAACGTGCATTTTCCCAGGGCAAGTAGCAGTGGCACATGTTGTACTGCTGCTCCTTGTCTCTTGGGATCGCCTATGCTATGTATGCTCTGGGGCACAGCAGGTTACATGGGTGGGGTAGGGGAGGTAGCCCCAGCAGCCTGTCCTGGGGGCCTTCAGGGAGCTGGAGCCACAGTACTCCTGCAGCAGGGAGCAGAGTGGGGGTTTTAGACTTTTTTTTTATAGACTATCCATACCACCCCCCCCCCCAAAGTAGCAGTGCAAGGAACTCCTGCATGTGCATGTCTGCTAGTCTGGATGCACCCATGGGGTTTAAATGCCTGTTTTCTGTGGATAGTGTGATTATTGCTAACATACTATGTTCGAGTTCTGTTGAAGGGAAATGTCAGTATAGAAATGCCAAAAGATGACTTCAGGCAACATGGAGAGTAGGGCAGTTTTGATTTAAATCACTGGTCAGGATGCCTCAGTTTAATCACTGCTTTCTACAAAAAGTGCATTCTTGTTGTTTGCTATAACCTTCATAAAACTATTCCCAAATATTTTACGGCCTTGCAAGTCTGCTACCATGATAGGGTTTCCCTTCTACCATACCATTCCATCACTAGATTGCAAATCTGTGGAGAAGTTATACTCAGACACTTATTCCTCAAGACTTCTGGAATAGTCTGCTCAAAATGTTTCTCTTTCAGTTATACTGCCCCTCCCTCCCTGCATTTATCTCCATACTCCTCCTTCTTACCCGATCTACTCCACCCCCAACAATCCTCCATTCATTTAACTTCTAGATTCAAAACTTTACACTTTTAGAGAGAGGTAAGGGCTTGACTCTGTGTACACAAACTTGCAGAGAGACAATAGGGCTGAGGGTAGATAATTAACTCTGTTATGTCTCATCTCCATATTCTGCTGTTAAAAAAGACGTTATCTCTGGAGACAGGCAGATGGGGTTCTTTAGGTAAACCTGATATTTTTATGAAACCAGCTCAAATAGTTGGAAAAACATCCTTCATCAGGCTGAGAAATCATCTGCTAGCGGTCAGTGCAGGTGCTTCCTCTGGCTGACTAAGGGTGTTTGTGACTGAAAGCTTGATAAGAAGAATTTTTCCAACTATTTGAGTTGGTTTAATAAAAGATACTGAAGTTACCTAAAGAACCTTGTCTGCCTGTATCCTTGGACCAACACGGCTATAACCTGCACCCCTGAATCCCTGGAGTCAAAAATCAAGTTTTGAGAACTGATACTAAGCGTCATAGAGAGGCTTAATTGGAACTTTTAGACTGAGCACCAAGTCCCATTGGGTAGAGTGATTTTTTTTTCCTTTAATCTTTACTAATCTGTGGAGGAGCTTCGGGGAACCCTGTAAGATTAGGCCCCTAAGATAGTCAATAGCCTATTGTGACCTATTTATAAAACTTTTCTGAAAACGTAACATGAATATATTGTCTCAGGTGGCATAATTAAAAGTTATATTCCCTATTCCACGATATCTTTGAGCTCTAATATATCATAAAGTAAAACAGTCTTTATCACGGTTTTTTAAAAGGCATCGTAACACAAAAAAATACCATTAAATCATAAACCTGATTTAAATAAAAAGTAAGATTTTTTTTTTTGTTATTATTTTCTAAAAATTATCGGTGTTTTTTTGTTTTTGTTTTGTTTTTTTTATCGCCCTGATAGAGCCATCAGTTAAATTACTAATGTGCAGACAACCCCAGTTACCTTACAGTCTCTCACTGTTGACATTTTTTCCTAGTTTACCAAAACCAGGCTTTGACCAAATTGAGTCCCATTCATTTTCATGTTTTGGTCTGCTTTTTGTTTAGACTAAAAGTGTATTTCTCTTAGCTAAGCATTTGGATTCATAAAAGCTTGTCACTTCTGCAGAGGTATTGAAGAACGGTTCCTCGTACTGAACTGCTACCATGGTACTGGTGGCAGTTTCTTTGTGCAATTTTGTAACTTATTCATAACATGCATAGTACTGAGTCAGAAGGTAATCAATCATCTGTCAAGGGGATCTGTTAAAAATGGCTTTTTCTAATTCATATTAAAACTAGTTTATACTTTTTCTTATGCATTTACCTTTATGGTGAAGTCATCTCCCAGTCTTTTCAGTCTGGAATCTAAACCTTTGGTTACTCAGCCCCTGTTGTCTACTTTGGGGGGAGGGGGTTAGGGGAAAGGGTAGGATAGAAAAGAGGAGGAAACAAAAAGCACTTGCCTTCTTGCAAAGCTAGGCCTATACTTCTAGGAGTCTAGAACTTTTCCAAGTTTAAGATGCTGCAAGTAGGAGCATAAGCATAAACTCCAACCATATGTAGCCATTGGACTTAAGCTACCATGAGCAACAGTGGGTTTTTTTAACTGCTTAAGGTTGGAATTTTTTAACAGAAGCTATGTACTTAAGTTCCTTGGCATAACAAGCCCACAAATTGGCCAGGCTTATTTAGTGCATTGAAATTGCCTTGTTATCATATCAGAATCAGTTCTTGGATAACTTCTGTGGATCAATTCCAGAACAGATTATTTTGAAGTAAACTGCCAGTAAACGAGAGGATTTTTGAAGGAAAAGTAGCTGACAGAAGGTATAGATTTAAATCTAGTAAGCTACTAGAATTCTATTACTTCTACTTTTTACTAATGTGTAGATAACTACTTTGGATGCAGTTTTTAATAGACTACACCGCTTACATGTGTCTCTTAAGAAAATCATTTCAATATTGTTTTAAGTTGCTAAGACATTTAAATATTGAACTGGGAACAAAAGTAACCTATCTTAAAAGCCAGGTAAACTGTTTTAGTCATAACAATAGTCTTGCATTGACATGATCATGCGTCTATCTTCAGGTGATGTGGACAGGTGCCACCATCTGCATAGTCAGTTGAAATAAAGATTTAACAAAGCAGCTCTTCTTTAGTGGAAAGTTCTTTCTGCCTGTTTAGAGCACTGCACTTAACAAAATGGATGCTGTTTATTTCGGTGCTGAGCCTGTATAGGTGAAGACTCTTACAAGTTTAAAGCTTCTAAGTTGTGTTTGTACATTTGTCTCGACTTCTTACGTGATCCTGGACAAAGTTGCTCTTTTTCTCTGGATGAAACTATTCTTAATGTAGCTAGGCTTGCCAGGCTTCCTTGCCACCTTAAACTTTGCTGTGGTACTGTAGAACAGGTAGGTTGGCACACCTGCATGCGACAGGCTATTCCATGGCCACAGTATCACTAGTACTTTTCACAAGGCAACATGAGGCAGCTGTGACTGGGGTTGTAGACCAGACCTCATTTGAGAGACAGCACTTAAGATGGCTTCCCCAGCCAACCTGTGCTACATCTGTAAAACAAATACTTTGGGCTTGCTCAGAGACACTGACTACTTCCATTTACCTGTTCATATAAAAGGAAAGCAGCTGTGTGCTACCCCTATAGTAAACCACTGACATAAGCAGCTTCTCCAAGCGTTGCTGTTATACAGATGAACTAAGTTGCTAACCTCATTTTATGCTGTTACTCCCTGTTCATTGTGGAATGTATTTTAACTGATGTAATACACAAAGTCAGTTTTCTACAGTGGAAGTGATGGACGCTGCACTACTTTGAGCCTTCAATTGTACATTTTCTGGAGCCCTTTTAAAAAGTAAGACTAAGCTGCTTTTTCCCCTATCTTCTTATATTTATAGGACTGTCACCAGATCTGCAATCAATGGAGCAGATCCGGAGAATAATGAGACCTACAGATGTTCCTGACACAGGTGAGCATTATAGAATTTACTGTGTCTAGAAGCAATGTTGCCATAACAAACTTAACAGTAGTATTAGAATTGTAGGACCACTTTCTGTGTAAATAGATTAGTTCTTCAATGCAGATTCAACATGTGCTTGAAGTGTATAACAGTCTGTCCTGTTCTTGTCTTTACAAATGCTTCCTGTGCTCATGTGCACATCATCGCTTTCATTATGCTTCTTGGTAATTTTCAGCTCTATTTTTGATCTTGGGCAATCTGTCAAGAGTTTGTGCCATCTCAACTTCTGCTTCTTTGCAGGAGTTCCTATTCCTTATTCTTATGTAGTTCCTATTCCTTATACCTCAGAATAGCCAGTAGCAAATTATCCTGGCTGTTTTAAGGTTTAGTAACCAGTAAATTGAAAGTCAAAATCTGTGAAGTTAAATTTAATACCAGTTCTCACTCTATAGCCTGAAAAGGTCTAAAACCACAAGTTAATAAATCTGCCAGAATGTACCATTTTTTTCCTTTAAGTTCTCTTGGTTTCTTGAGCTTCTGTTTCCGACCCTTGCATCAGAAATCTAGTTGATCTGCCATCAATATTTACTTTTCTTTCCTTGTTACACAGACCTGTAAGTCAGCTCCTTCTCCAGCTACTTTTCTATAGCTAGAAGTTGGATATGCTTGTATCTGATGTTGTATTCCTAAGTATCTTTTCCACTAGCACTTTAAACTCACATACATGTTAAATTGGGAAAGAAATTGACTTGTTTCTCACTGCTATAGCAACATCTGTCAACAAAAGCTACCACTGTCTCAGAAATGCAAGTATTATCTCTTATTCCCTAACATTTCAGCCAGTCTTAATTCTGTGTATGTGTTGATTTTAGAGAGATTTTGCTTTTAAATCTCTAGATCTGAATTGCATTCAAAAATCAAGGGAGTTTTCACTGTAGGCAGTTTTCTGTTGGTACACAATTTTCTTTGATAAACAGGCTATGGAAATAGATATTTTCAATCCAAACCTGGAATAAATTTCAATTGATAGTATTATCTCTCTCCCTATAAACAAAACATATTGGGGAGTAAATTAATATGTAGCAAAATCACATTCAGACACTTTTTTAGGCAAGTAGCTGAGTACATTTCACAAATATAAATCACAACACTGAGTCTCAGCTAAAAGTTATGTAACTGATTTCTTCCCTTTTATGTCTTTATCCATATTTCAAAACCTGGCTCCTATCATACTTTTTTAAAAAGATGTCTCTTCATGTAATCATCTGGTTTCGCTATTAAAACAATTTTAATCTTGAGAGTGCTCATATAGAATTGAGTGAGTTTCCATTTAACAGGGGCTTCTGTCTTCAAATTGTGCTTCCATCTAAAATGTTTTACCTCATTTTGATGCCTGTTTTCTTGGTTCATGTAGCAGTGTTCAGTTTTTAATTGTGACTATATGATACTACCATTGCCAGTATATTTCCTTCTATAGCTTGGAAATACAAATCTGAAAGGTGGATACAAAGTGTAGAGAGAAATGTGAAGTTTGGGATTTCAGGTCCTAAGCAACTTCTTAAATAACATGAGGGACTGGAAATCCCATTTAAATTTGTTTCTAAATGATTCAGAGTCAGATACTTGAGTCATGCTAGGAAGGCAACATAGCCAGTTTGATCTTGAAGTATTGGTTAACCACAAATGCAGGAATTTGTGCTAATGCAGGGATTATTGGGGGAAAGTCCATGGCCTATATTAGCTGGGAGCCAGACCTGATCATTATGGTCTATTTTAACTTTACAGTGTAGTTTAAAACTGCCAGGTAAAATACTATATTTATGGGGCTCTCAAAGATGAGTTTGCGCAAATATAAAGCTATATCTTCTTGTAATGGGTATTTTTAGGAGTATTTAGCCTTCACATGCTTGATTTGGCAAAATCGTATTTAAGTAGTGTGCTCTGTGAATGAATAATAAGAATATTTGCTAGAAAATTGCATCTGTCTTATTTCTTTGTTTTGTGTTTCTTGTATCTGACTTACTGGTGTCCTAAAGATCTGTCTATACAGTTCACAGAAAATGAGGGTTAGAAGGGACTTGAGGAGGTTATCTAGTCCACCCCCCTGCTCAAAACAGAACAATCCTTAATTAGATAATTCCTGCTAAGGCTTTGTCTAGCCAGGTCTTAAAAACCTCCAAGAATGGAGAGTTCACAACCTTTCTGGGTAACCTGTTCCAGTGCTTTACTACCATCCTAGTGAGTTTTTTATTAATATTCAACCTAACCCTCGCTTGCTGCAACTTGAGACAATTTCTCCTTGTTCTGTCATCTGTCGCCACTAAGAACAGTCTTTGGAACCATCCTTCAGGGAGTTGAAAGCTGCTATTAAATCCCCTCTGTCTTCTCTTCTTCAGACTAAATAAGCCCAGTTCCCTCAGCCTCTCCTCATCAGTCATGTCCCCCAGCCTCCTCGCCACTTTCGCTGCCGTTTGCTGGACTTGCCAATTTGTCCACACCCTTTCTATAGCGGAGGGCCCAAAACTGAACTCGCAGTACTCTAGATGGGGCCTTGCCAGTGCTGAATAGAGGGGAATAATCACTTCCCTTGACCTGCTGGCAACACCTACCAATGCAGCCCAGTATGCTGTTAGCCTTGGCAACAGGGGCACACTGCTGGCTCGTATTCAGCTGATTGTCCACTGTAACCCCCAGGTCCTTGTCTGCAGAACTGCTGTCCAGCCAGTCGGCCACCAGCCTGTACCAGCGCCTGGGATTGTTCTGTCTTTAGTCCAGGACTTTGCACTTGTCCTCGCTGAACCTCATGGGATTTCTTTTGGCCCAGTCCTCCAGTTTGTCTAGTTCTTTCTGAATCCTAACCCTACCCTCCAGCATATTTTCTACTCCTGTCTTCCCCCCTTCGACCCCAACCTCCTCCCAGCTTGGTGTCACCTGCAAACTTGCTAAGGGTGCACTCTGCCATTTTCCAGGTCATTGATGAAGAGATTGAACAAAACTGGTTCCAGGACCAACCCTTGCGACACCCCACTTCATACTGCCTAATAACTAGACATTGAGGCATTGATTACTACCCTCTGAGCCCAGTGCTCCAGCCAGTTTTCTATCTACCTTACAGCCCATTCATCCAACCTGTACTTTCTTAGCTTGCTTGTGAGAATGTTGTGGGAGACTGTATCAAAAACCTTGCTAATGGCAAGGTACACCAAATCCACTGGTCTCCCCGCATCTACAGAACCTGTTACATCATCATAGAAGGCAATCAGGTTGGTCAGGCACAACTTGCCCTTGGTGATGTTGTTCTCATAGTGCTTGGATCTTGCGCAACTGTTTATGTTTTACTAATATGGATCGGTTTTAATTTTGGAGGTAGGCCCCAAATGTTGCAGAGTTTTGGGTCTGTTTTTTTCCTGTAAAGGGTCTTGAGCCAGATCAGTCCCACAGCTGCATACAGTTCTAAAGCAGCTCTCCTTGACTGGGAACAGGCATAGCTAAAAAGTAAATCAGGGCATCCTGCTGTTGAATTCTTGGTAGAATGCCACTGGGGGAAGGTGGTATTGGCACTCACTGATTTACGTTCAATTCTAGGTTTGTATGTCTGAGGTTTTTAGTGTTTTATTTTTAAATAGTCACCCATTTCCTGATGGATACACGCTGTTCACTGCAGGCAGTTCATTTTAGCATTTCACATGAATGCTTCAAAAACTGCATTTTTCTATGCACCTTCCAGCTATGCTTTGTCAGTATTTTTGAGTTCTTGCCCAAAGACGAGTAAATTCTAGTGTTCTGTGCTAAGCAGAAAATGCCATATTGCTACCTACAAATGCAACATTTTAAACTTTTTCTGAATGGATTTCAAATGTGTTTTAATCCCAACCTGTAGATAACAGATTCCATTAAAAGAAAGACCCTAAGTTTTCTAAATACACCACATAATTGAAAGCTGTACTGCCAAGACCAAGGTTTATTGGACTTGGTAGTTGCTTCCTGATCTGGAAATGTTCTGATTCTCCTCCCCCCCCCCCCCCCCCCCCCCCCCCCCCACCATTCCTCCCTTTGGTAATTTTGCCTTACCCCCATAAATATATTGGTAAGGCAGTTGCAAAAAGAACGAATGCTTAGGGTATTTATAAAAATCCGCTTTCCAGAAATATCTTTATAGAATGAGCGTTTTGGTTTGTTAATACTGTAAGTAGTCAGCTTGGTTCCCTTTTTCTCATCTGAAAGCTGTAGGTGAAATGCGTATATAACATGCATTTAATATGAAGAGAAGAAAACCTGATTTAATTAACTTCCAGACTTGTTTTAATTTCATTAACAATTTGTGCCTACTTCTAAGTACAGTACTCTCTGCATTTACAACAAATACGGCTAGCTTTTAGAAGAACAAAGAAGAGAATGGCTCTTAAACATAGTTAAAATAGTAAATATGATTTTTGTAAGCAAAGCATAACTAATAACAGTTTTTGCAAAATCTTTAGGTCATCTTTAGCACATCAGTGTCTTTTTTCAGTTGGTCAAACTTAAAAAGTTTTATGTAAAAAGAAGTAAGGCAGTTTCCTTTCTGGCAAGATGAATAACTGCACACCATAACCCTAGAAATTATCTCAGGAAGTCTTGAAGAGAAATGCAAAAAGAGGCTAAGAGGTATGCCCAAGATTTTTGGCTGAAACTGATGATACTCAAAAAGCAGCCGACGCAGGTGATGGCTGTGAAACATACGAAGGCATCAAATGAGCAATTGATCTAGTCATGAAGAACGCAGCTCTGTTGAAAGACTTGAACAGAAATGTCATTACTGATAAACAAAAAGAACTTGAGAGTTGAATTGAACACTGTGGAATTATACTCCAGTGAGACTTGAAATCAAAGACAAAGAGCTCAAAGGATTGATGTTTGACGTTATGATGGATTTAGACAGTGAGCCTACATTAGGAGATTTGCAGAAAGCCATTAAATCGATTCCTGGGAACAAGTCATCTGGCAACAACTGTTTGCCTGCTGAAATCTATAAATGTGCCAATGATGAATTACTTCGAAAGCTTCATGAAGTTGTACTGCTCTGGAAAGAGGAAGCAGTACTGCAAGATTTCAAAGATACTTGGTTTGTACAGTCATGCAAAAACAAAGGTGATGGAAGTGACTGTGACTGCTATAGAGGTATTTCCCTTTTGAACATTGTTAGAAAAGTTGTCACTTGGATCACACTCCCTAGGCTGCAATCTCTAGGTGAAAAAATCTATCCTCAACGTCAGTGCAGTTTTTGCCCAAGACATTCCACCATTGATATGTGATATTTTTGATCAAGCAACAGCAAGAGAAGTGTAGAGGAAAAACTAATATTACCTGTACATTGCCTTTATCAACATGACAAAGGCCTTCAATACAGTCAGGCAGGGGCTTTTTACAGTTCTGAAGGGAACTGTAGTACATGGAATCAAAAGCCTTTGACATCAACAGGGTGAAACAGGGTTGTGTCTTGGCCCCCATGCTTTCTAACATCTACTTTTTATTCCTGCTTCATATATTCAAGGACAGCAGTGATGGCATGCATCTTTGAACCAGACTGGATGGAAGCTTGTTCTACATTGCAAGGTTTAGAACAAAAACCAAGGTGCGAGAGCTAGTTCTGAGAGATTTCCTGTTTGTGGATGATCTCGCCTTGGTTGCCCACAGTGAATCTTCCCTGCTTAATCTCTTGGGGCAGATTTGAGTCATGCAAGAGTTTCAAGATGGTAATCAGTCTCAAGAACACTGTGATCATGTACCAAGGGGTAGAACTAATATATGACGTTGCCCAAGAGGATAAATCTCTTGGTGGTGTTGACAGTTTTTGCTGCTTTGATTCTACAGTCAGCAGGAATCTCGCCTTCAGACTGAAATGACTAACAAAAATGGAAAGCAGCTAAGAATTTTGGGCTATTACAGAAATGTGCGTGAAATAACAGAAACTATCAGCTAAGGTGATGGTACAAATCTGAGAGTTGTATGCCATCATCCCTGCATTATGGTTCAGAAACATGGATACATCAAGAGACTGAACAGCTTCCACATGATATGCCTGTGTAAGATCCCAAAAATAAAGTTGGAAGACCAAATACTGAACCCAGAGGTACTAGAGTGTGCAGTATTGACAGACTTAGAAGCCACGATCAAGAAAAGGAGGTTGCAGTGCATCAGCCGTGCCAGAATTGGACAAGACTGTATCCCCCAAGAATATTTTGTACACTGAGCTTTGAAATGGCTCTAGAAAATGGGGTCATAGTCTATGGTGGTACCACAATGTGTGCAAAATTATATGAAGTAATTCAGTGTCAATGTAGAAAGCTGGAAAGAGTGCAGAATCCCATCCAGTCTAGAAAGAATATGTGGCACTAAGTGTAGCTCAACACACGGCAGCTTTGATCCAGAGGATAGAAACAAAGTGAGAGAGAAGAAAGCAGCTTGCTGTAAATTTGGACTCCCAATTTAGACAACATGCAGATCTGTGAAACTAGTAACAAGCTGTGTCGCTCTCAAATTGGGTTTGTTAGCCACAAATAGATTCATCAGGCATCTGACTAGACCTCTTGTATGTACACCACGATCCAGAGGATTGATGGTTGCCTACTACTAGATCCTAAACCAGAAGTATTAAGGGCAGAGCAGAAAGGAAAAGAGGAATTCTGTACTTAAAAATACAGACTTATTCCTTAGCTTATGGGTAAATGAAAACCATCTGGATAAAGAAGCTCTTGTACCAGAATTGAAATTTTAATGTGCAATAGCAGTATGTCCCCATCAAGATGGAACACTGGACTGTAGCTCTGACCATTTTCAATTGCTAGCCAAATTTGTTCTCTTTCTCAGTGTCTTGCTCTAATTGCACATTGAGTGCTTGGGTATATACAAATTACTCAGTTTTGATTATTATGATTATTAAGTATGCTAATCATTCCACACTTTTGCTATATTTATGTTTTGTTCAAGATTTCAAATGGGGGGTGGTTCCACATGAAGTGCATTTAACAGGCAAGTTGAAATCACTTCTGGAAACTGAAGCCAGTTAGTTTTTAAGTTCCATTTGATACCTGTTTTTTCAAATTGCCACTAACACAGCAGAGTGCACAATTTTCAGCATTCAGCAGGAAGGCCAAGTTCTTGAACATCTGACATGGCCCAGTATTGGCCTGTTAGACTGCTGCAAACTTAACTGGGAATACTAATGTGCAGGTCTTGCCAAATATTGTAAGGCATAAGTATACCTATTTTGTTATTTCATTGACCTAGACATCTGTAAAGGTGGAATCTTTTGTGAAACCTTAAGCTAAACTTACTTGTTAAATGTAAAGTCTGTAGTGTATTAATGTGAAATATGAGACTGATTGAGGGTATTGCTGCACGAAAAGGACTGGTTGCTGTCTTACAAGCATGTGTATACAGCAGGGCTCTTGAACTGCCCAAATGATCACAGGAAATTGAGTGTAGATTTATTTCCTTTGAAATAAAAAGGCACAAAAGCAGTTTCTTTTTTTTTTAAGCTCACCCAGTTCCACAGGTGTTTGTAGATTTTTGGTTTTGTTTAAGTCATCCTGGACCATCTTGGGTGGGTGCTGGGATTTGTGGAGCTAAGAGCCTTTTCTAACCATTATACTTGCATTGGTAATACCTTGTGAGTTGTTGTGAATGATGTAACAGGACAATATTTTTAAGACTGATGTCACTTTTTTTCTTAAAGGCTTGCTATGCGACTTGCTGTGGTCTGATCCGGACAAGGATGTGCAAGGGTGGGGTGAAAATGATCGTGGGGTCTCCTTCACTTTTGGTGCTGATGTAGTCAGTAAATTTTTGAACCGTCATGATCTGGACTTGATCTGTCGAGCTCATCAGGTATGATACCTGTAGTAGGGGATGGGGTGCAAATTTAAAGTGATCCTCCAATAATTAGATTCCATCCATGGAAAATTATAATTAACTTATAAATTTTCCATGTGTAGAATCTAATTACTGAGGGGTCATCTTGTATTAGGGTAAATATGGTGCTCGGCCCTCCTGTCTAGGTAGGCTTTCCAGCAGTTTAAGGCAAACAGATGTCTAAAATCAGAACAAACTGGTGATGATGCAGCAGGTTGATTGCCTATGAATGTGAAGGGTTGTCTTTTTTTCCAGGGAGGGCAGGTTTGCAAAAGCTGCCATGAGTTGCCTTAACTATGTCTGGGGAAGCCTTTTCTTACTGTAGCTGGTATTATTTTTACCTTAGTCTTTAATAAGAAAAAATAATTCAGCTTTTTAATAAGGGTTGTGCAGCAGAAGCTAATTCTAAGTGTTGTTGACCTGCTGTAACCAAAAAGGGTGGGGGGTTTTTTTGGTTTTTTTAAAAGAACATTTCAATGGCCGGGGGTGTATATCCTGATGCCAACCATACTGCCTATGTTGCAAGTGAAATGAGCTTTAGGAATGCTTAGAGTAGAATGGTTTCTGAAACTTCTTTTCTTTAAAGCAGATTTAAATGAGGTGGTTACAGCCTCAGGGCCTGTCATACTTTAATATTTATGTGAAATTACTTGTGTATTTGATTAATAAGTATCTGGACAGCTTTAACTGGTAGAAAGTTTATCAAAATCCTTACTTTAAGATTTTAAATGATCCAGTCATGATCTTTTTAACCAGACTCTTCTAGATGCTTGTAATATTTTTTATCTAAATGAATAAAATGAAGGTATGATGCGCTCATGTATCCTCCTGGTACTTAGTTATCTCTGTAATATATGCAGGTGTTACTTCTTTGATCAAAGAATTTAGGTAATAGAGTGAATCTAATTTCTGCATGATACTTCTTGTTTAATACATGAGCTGCATGGGCTTAACTGTGTTGTGTTGCTTTTGATAGGTGGTTGAAGATGGATATGAATTCTTTGCTAAACGACAATTGGTCACCCTATTTTCAGCTCCAAATTACTGTGGAGAGTTTGATAATGCTGGAGGCATGATGAGTGTGGATGAAACTTTGATGTGTTCCTTTCAGGTATAGTATGTTTCTAAACTTTAATGTTCTTTCCTTAATGGATAGACTTACAGGAATGATCAGTTAATCTACCTATGGTGCATGGTTATAGCCAGTCTGTGAGAATATGCCTGTGAGTTACAGAAGACAGTGCTGTATAGCAAGTGGGTATTTAGGGAAAAGTGAATGACCTTTACCCCAGAGAACTAGTTTACATGAGCTCCTACTCCAGGGGTCAGAAATGCTTTAGGGCAGAGTGCTAAAATTCCCACAGCCTCAACATGTAAGGTGTTGGTGTGCCAGGGGCAGAGGGTGATAGAGCCATGGGGGGCCCAGTCTTTGTGGGAGCATAGCCCTGGCCCTTTCCCCAAGGCACAAGTGCCAAGCAAAATGCCTTTGTGTGTCATTCTCTGGCATCTGTGCCGAAGATTGCCTACCTCTGTCCTAGGCTCTTAAACTTACTGTGTTCCAAATGTCTTCGTACTAGACTGTTTTAGTCTGATTCCAGTCATCAAAGCAGACTTGACTGGATGGCTTTCTCTGTTGTGATTCCTTTACTCAAATGTGTTTCTCAGTTTCGGGTAAGTTGCAACACTCTTTAATCCGACTAAAAAGCTATATTGAAAACATCTGGAAATAAGTCCTTTCATGTATGGGTATAATATGTTGAAATTGGTAAAATAAGCAAATGCGCAGTGTTGTGAAGTTTTGAGTGCTTTTTGAGAAGTCGACTAAAATGCAATCTTGTTGAATCCAAGTATGTATATGGAACATTCCAGTTGCAGTTGACTTAGGAGAAATATTTCTTTTTTTCTTCAAAGATACTGAAACCATCTGAAAAGAAAGCCAAGTACCAGTATGGTGGTTTGAACTCCGGTCGCCCAGTCACTCCACCACGCACAGGTAATCCACCGAAGAAGAGGTGAAGAAAGGAACAGCGTAGAAATACCATCAGATCTGTCAAGGACAAAACTCCATATACAGTATATAATAAGTGTGCACTGTAAAACCATCCAGCCATTTGACACCCTTTATGATGTCACACGTTTAACTTAAAGAGACGGGTAAAGGATCTTTATTAATTTTTTTCTAGTAGAAAGATGTGCGACACTGTATTGTAACAAACATAGCTCCAACTTCTAATATCCAATATAGAATAAAATCCAAATTAAAAAAAAATCTACTGAGGTTGCATATTCACTTCCCACAGTTTTTAAAATTGACCAACATCCCACTTAAAAAATAAAATACAAACTTGATGTTAGTTAAACCAGATGAGAGCATGATGTTCCATTTGTGTAACGTGGTCTTATTGTTGCTTGATCGCTTTTACTTTGGATATTATTTTGTAGCTAGAATGATGCAAATACGAAATCTAGTCATGTTCCCTCACTTTTTTTTTTGATTGAAATATGGGAGGGGCTTTTTAAAACTACCACTGATATTTTTTCCTTTTCTTTTCTCCTCCCTATTCTTTGTAATCTTGCTACCTAAAATGTGTGCCCTATTGTATTAAAAAAGGTTGTAGGGTATTAGTGAATAAGAGATTAAATTCCAGACTAGTGACCTGTTAAAACACCATGACTGGACAGCCGAGAGAGGTTTTCTGTCCCTTAAACAATCCTGACCATTTTTTTCTTAACTTAAACTGCCACAGAATGAATTTGTGCACTACACTATTTTAAATTATTGACGTTACACTGTGCTATGGCACTTCATTTAACTTAGGACAAAAATGGTATTGCCTATTAGTTGGTAACTTGATTACGTGGTACCTTGGCTTTAGGTTTTATTAGCATGAAACACCTTTGGCATGCTTAGCTTCCAGGTAATGCCCTACCTGCATCAAAATGCATCTTGCATAGTTCCACAGAACATGAAGATCCTCCCTTAATAAGCCTTGGAAAGCTGAAATTTGTTTTTCTCATAAGAGGGTGTATTTTAAATGGATGTAGATCAGTGAACAGTAGGTTAACTGACTAGTGGTGGTTGAACTGTCTAATATTGCCATGTGAATGTTTTATATGATTGTAAGGCTTATGTCACTAAAGATTATATCCTCTGGATTTTCATGATCAAAGTTCATATAATATTGTATAGACTTCTGCTTTGTAGTGTACTATAGTAGCAATAATTTCTGTACATGATCAAGATTTATGCAGTATTTCTTTCCTGTTCTCTCCTTTCCTTAAAAGGGTTCATATTGACAAATGGCAAGGTTTGAGACGATGCAAAATTTGTAATAGGGTAGAACTGCAAAGCACGTGTGTATTGCTTTAAGATGCAACACATTGGATGTGATTATAAAAGTTTTTATTGGACATTGTCAAATTTGTAAGATTCTTTGGGGTGGGGGGGAGGCCTCAGATTTATCCCTTTCTAAATGTGCATTGATAGATGTAAACTCTTCACTTTACTATTGTCTTTGAAAATGTTAAAATTGAGGATTCTGGTAACTTACATTTTATGAATTGGCACATGACATAATGCAAGAGTGATTTCTGACACAGTGAAAAAGTTCTTTAAAATGGATTTAAGTCTCTTTTTCTAATTCCATTTTGTTTTAAATGCATATTTTAAATGTAGGGTTTTTTTCATTTAGTAAAAGTTGTCTAATTGATTTGAAGTCTGCCTGGTTATTTTAATTTTCTGTTGCTAATCAGCAAGTAGTTAACCCTTTTGCAGAACCAACTTGTCTTTCTGCCCTTGAGGCTTATTGGATCAGCTGATGTTTGAACAAACCCTAAATACTTTCTGCTTTTTTTTTTTTTTTAAATTTTAAAGCAAGCACCAGTGATCAGTTCCTGGTTCAAAATGGAACACTAAGCATCAGAAGAACTCTATGCTGGGTTTTTTCTGACTGACTTAGTGACAATAAACAGTGACTGGCCATAGATCATCTTTGGCAAGACAGCAGATTATGTTCTGTAAACCATATGAAGAAGGTAATTTGTTCTCTAGACCAGTGAAATTTTGATGTGGTGTTTTACAGTGTCCAAGTTCTCAAATGTTGGTTTTCAAGCCATTATTTAGTAATAACAATATCTCCATGCCAAGTAGGCAGACTAACACATCCACAATTTCAGCAAACATTGAAAACTTAAGCTGTCTGTATTTTTAAAATATCAGTATCAACAATTGTATGTTTCATGGGTAACTAACATGCTCACTTGTATTGCAGATGCTTCTTCAGAAGAGAAATAAAAAGTTTTCAGGTCTTCTGTGTGTCATAAAGAAATAGACTTTTTTTCTATTTCATTTATATACTAAAAATGCACATATAGTCTTCTACTGAAGAACTGCTTTTAATACCTGCATATTGTGTCACATTAGAGCTGAGAGAATGATCATTGTACTACTTTGGGGGCAGAGAGTGGAGTTGAAGCATGTAACAAACACTAGCTGACAAACCACAGAAGAAACACTGTGATATATTTTTTTTATATACAAGTTTTGAGTTACAATGTAGAACTAAGCATTTCTACTTTTTATATTACAGTATAAACAGTGAGGGGGCAGAAAACTGAGCAAAGGAAAAATTCACTGTGGAAAAGGAAAAATTCACAGTTATGTCCCAGAAACATGATGTATCCAATTCTATTCCTCTGTCCAACTCCATGAAGGCTTTTACAAGCTCTCTTTAAAATTAATCTAAGGCAAACATATGGATGCTGGTATTCTTTCTGGGCAGAGGTGATTTAGGGTCAGTTGAACACTGCCCTACCCTTCAGCCTAGTGCAGTGGTAGCTCAGTCTTCCAGCCCTGCAGACAGGATGAGTGTACCTGTAGGCCTAGGCGCACCAGCTCACTCCACACACTAGATCTGCCACAGAGTGACCCTGTACAATGGCATTATCCAGCACCTAGAGTCATGTCATCCAGTCCACAGGACTCCCCCTGGGCTGCATGGCATGGTCCTGTGAGCAAGATTCAGGTTGGAGGTTGAGCACCACTGATTTGGTACAAAAGACTTACATTTTGATGGGCCCAAGTGCCTTTTCTCAAAAAATGGTCAAAATGTGACAGTTGTTCCTTTATGGTATTTTTCTGACCTGTTCTGTGAGAAAATGACCAACATCCAGATGGTATGGGAATAAAGCACAAGTCTTATCCTGCCCTATCCACCAGTAATGAGGACTTCAATATGTGGAAATCCATGGCAGGTGAATTTGACAACTCCCTCCACTTTGTTTTTTTGTTAAGGCTACTACAGAAACAAAATTCCAATACAAGAAAAGTACACAAGCCTATGTTTAAGTTACCTCATCTTTACAAAGGAAATACAGTAATATATCACAATTTATATAATTATTAGCTGTACTATCAATATAATGATTATGTATATAAATATAACACTGATCTTCAAAGAATCTGGCTTACTGGCTAGTGAATTTTTGTCTCCTGTATAGGCCAGGAATGGAATTGTGTGTCTCGTCTCTCTTCTGATAACCTCACCTGATGGGACAAACTTCCTCCATCACCAAGATGTACCATATTTTAGCACACCACACTTTCACTGGAGGGTTTGGTGGGGGAGGGGTGTACCAGGGGGTTTTCTTCCACATCTAACGAATATGTTATTTAGCATCAAAAACCAAGAAGGGATATCAACTTTTCATTCTGCACTAAGTAAACTTCCTTAACTGGAGCATTCACTGGAAAAACCAGCACATCCAAAAGGGGGTACACTTTGGATACCACAAACTATTCTGGTCACTTCCTCCTCATAATATATGAACTGCTGGCCACAACTACCACTTGGAATAAAAGCCTGTTTCTTCACAGCCTCTCATGATGCGTTGTCATTACCAGAGATTCTGGTTTTCTCTGATTTAAAAAACAAAACAAAACATGAAAAACGCCCAATTTTCAGATTTAAAAAAATAACCCAAAATCTACATTATCCCCTGAATTGTTTTGTGGAATGTGCATATGGCAGATGAATAACCCTGGACCTGCTACAGGTCAGTTTCTTTCCCCAGGTCTCTTCTTAAGCTTTCATTTACTTTGTCCTCATCTCCATCCATTTCTCTCAAGATTGCATATATTTACAGATTAACCCTTTTTCTCCTGAGTATATGCATTAGTCACCCAACCAGTGAGAAGTAGATCTAATGAGGGATTTTTCTTATATTTATTTTTCATTAAAAAGTCTTATTTGAAAATATTGGAAAAGAGGACTCTTATTCCATTAGGGCTATCACAAATATTCTCAAACAGAGTTGGTTTATTTGGGTAATACTTGCCCTAGTCCCTACAGAGATTCATGCTTGATTAAGTTCTAGGAAGAAATTCATTAGTTTTAATGCAAGTGGTCAATGGGGAGGTGCTAAGTGGAAAGCAACTGTTCGTATTTATCTAGGGATTGATTTTCAAAGTAGTTTGGATAAAGGGGTCATTAAGGGTTTTCTGGCCTGAATTTATTTCACCCAACATCAGTGAAATCTCCAAGGATCCTGGTTTTCTTTGATACTAACCCCCCCCCCCCCCAACCTCTATTTTCAGATTTTAAAAACTCAAAATCCACATTTTTACATCACTAAAATGAAACACCACTAATATATAGATGTATAGATATATTAGTGGTGTTTCATTTTAATCATGAAAAGATGTGGATTTTGAGTTCCTTTTCTTTAAAACTGAAAAGGTTGTTCTGGTTTTTTTGTTTTTTTTTTTAATCGGAGAGAACCAGGATCCCTGGAATAACTCAAAGCTTTGAATAAGGCTTCACACACCAGCTAAATATCCTTCACCTGAGCTGCATGATGCAGCCCACAATATAATGGCATGGTAAGACCTCCCATCTTTGTAAAGCCTGTGTACTACTGGTGCTTTCTTTCATCCTTGGCCTCTTGCTTTTCTCGGTGAGGTTCAGGAGAACAGCTTTAAAGCGGTATGTGGTACATACGTGTGTAAGCACTGGAATGCAAAAAGTTTTAGGCCTCCTCTATATGCTATGGGTATTGCACAATTAACTGGTTAATTGCACAGTTACCTTGAGAGCAGCTAGACATGCAAAGTAGTTATTGTGCCCTAAAAAGCTCGAGTCAGTTATAAAGTTAGACCTCAAAAATGAACTTTGTAGTTGGTTGCTGTCAAGCTTTGTTTTTCTGTGCTGTAGAACCCCATCAGTTGTTGGCTCCCAGCTGCAGGCGTGTATCTTGCCTGGTCAGGGCTCCAAGTCCTGCAGCCATTGGGGATCATCAGCCCCAGCAGCTGCCAACTCTGGGTCCCAGCAATGCCCACAGCTGCTGGAACCCAGAGTCTAGCACCTGTAGATGCTGGGTCTGGGCAGCTACAGGGTACACTGATTTCCCGGCCTCGAGAGTGCATGAGGATAGGATGTTCCCAACTGCATGGGCTTGCTTCTTGCTGATGCAGAGGGAGCCCAGATTGGGTTCCAGCTGCACCAGCAGTAAGGGACAATGGGATCTAATGTGTGATTCATGCATTAAATCTTATTGCACCTTTACCTGCCTGTGTAGAGAGGCCTTTAGAAATGTATTCACTTTTATGGGGGCTTTCTACCCATCCAAGAAGTCATCCCTACCCGTTCTTTCAGAAACTTTATTTTGACCAGACAGTTAAATAATAAGTTAAAAAGTTCCTCATGCTTTACTGTAAAGGTAATACCCATGTATCTCATCAAAATTTCACCCGCTTATATTAAGTTGTTTGCATTCCTTGAGATTTTCAGAAATACCAGTGCCTAGCATTTTTGATTTCTTTTAATTTTATCTCTGGAGACTGAGCTGACTACATGTCTGGAATACTGTTGTTTTTTAAGGAAGAAAAAATGTCTCTTACAAAAGCAGCATGTTGTCTGTATAGAAAACTATAGTTTTACCACTGATCCATTCTTTCTTCCTTTTCTTTGGGAATCCTGCTTATTACAGTAAGAGTTCCACTGGCCAGAGTAAACAGCTGTAGCAATAGTGGGAGACAGTCTAGTTCCTCTTGTCAATTTAAATCTTAGAGAGTACACCATTTGCTCATGCAAAAGCTCCAGCATCCTCCTATAAAGCACTGGTACAGACTGTAGACTTATCCCCACATTTTTCTAGTGCAGCACCCATATACTCTCATTCTGCTTAGTCAAAGCTTTTGTCTGCCTCTAGAGAAAGTAAAACATGCTGGGTCTTGCTATGATGCATGTTATATACCAAGTTAAGGGCTATCCTAATGGTATCTAATTTGTCTCGGCAATAAATCCTGATAGAACTAGATGTGTATATATATAATATACAGTACCCCCTAGTAGATCTGCCAACACTTTAGCAAAGATTTTTGCATCACTACTTGTTAAAGAGAAAGGTCTCTACGCTAAACAGACTGGTCTTTTCCCTCCTTTTGCATCAAAACTATTCCTTTTTCTTTTCAAAAGGAGGGACTGTCTTCTTGCATGATCTCATCAAATAGGTCTATTCATATGTGAGTTAAGAGGCTTTGTAATATTTGGCTAGAGGCCCATCTGGGCCTGCTGCTTCATTTGTCTTCAGTTTTTTAATAATGTTGTCTGCTTCCTCCTAGCCATCTAAATATCTCCTATTTTTCTAATTGAGACAGAACAGATTATTTAGACAGTGTATTTTATACAGGAGTGGGGGTGCACTTTAATTAAATGCAGCTCTGAGAGCCACCCTAATTAAAGCACCTGAAGTATCTCATGCATCAGCAGGGGCGCTTTAACTAAAGCTTGTTGAATGAGCTTTAAAGTGCCCCTGCTGCCATTCTTCAGTGCGGAGGCGCTGATACAGGAGGCCACATGTAGACGAAGTGAGGGGCATGTGTGCATGACTTTTTAAGCGGGCTAAATGCTTTTGCACTGCTTTAATGGTGTTGATATTTGCAAGCCTTAGTGGCGTATTGTGCATTAATTCCAGCTGCTGTAGGAAATTCGGCAGCATAATGCACCTTAAATTATAGTTTCATAGTTTCTAGGGTTGGAAGGGGCCTGCGTAGATCACCTAGTTCGAACCCCTGCAGTGGCAGGAAAGAGTACTGGGGTCAAATGACCCCAGCAAGGTGTTCATCTAACCTCCTCTTAAAAACCCCCAGGGTAGGAGCCAGGACCACTTCGCTTGGAAGTTGGTTCCAGATCCTAGCTGCCCTGACTGTGAAGTAGTGCCTCCTGATGTCTAGCCTAAACCTACCCTCTGCCAGTTTGTGACCATTATTTCTGGTCACTCCTGGCGGTGCTCGGGGGAACAGTGACTCCCCCAATGCCTGCTGATCCCCCCCCCTGACTAGTTTGTAACAGGCCACTAGATCCCCCTCAGCCTCCTCTTTTGGAGGCTGAACAGGTTCAGGTCCCGTAGCCTCTCCTCGTAGGGCCTGCTCTGCTGCCCCTAATTATGTGAGTGGCCCTGCTCTGGACCCTCTGCACGTTGTCCACATCCCTCCTGAAGTGTGGCGCCCAGAACTGGATGCAGTACTCCAGCTGCAGCCTGACCAGTGCCGCATAGAGGGGGAGGATCACGTCCTTGGACCTGCTCGAGATGCATCTGTGGATGCATGACAAGGTGCGGTTGGCCTTCCTGACTGCATCCCCACACTGCTGGCCCATGTTCACCTTGTCATCAATGATGACTCCAAGATCCTTTTCCGCCTCTGCACTGCCGAGAAGGGAGTTCCCCAGCCTGTAGGTGCCGGTTGTTCCTCCCCAGGTGCATCAGCCTTGCACTTGTCAGTGTTGAAGCCCATCCTAGTCTCATCCGCCCACCCCTGTAACCTGTCTAGGTCTGATTGCAGCCTATTCCTCCCTTCTAGCGTGTCCACATCCCCCCACATCTTAGTGTCATCAGCAAATTTGAACAGGGTGCTTTTTACCCCCTCGTCCAAGTCACTGATGAAGATGTTGAACAGTGCGGGCCCGAGGACCGAGCCCTGCAGAACCCCACTGCCCATGTCCCTCCAGGTCGAAAATGACCCATCCACCACCACCCTCTGGGTGCAGCTCTCCAGCCAGTTGGTGACCCATATGACTGTGTGGATGTCGACACCACAGTCCCCCAGTTTCTTAATGTGAACAGGGTGAGAGACAGTGTCAAAGGCCTTCCGAAAGTCCAGGAAGACAATGTCCACTGCTACCCCTGCATCTAAGGATTTAGTGACCTGGTCGTAGAAGGCCACCAGGTTGGTCTGACAGGACCTGCCTCTAATGAACCCGTGTTGGTTGCCCTAAGCATGATCTCCCCTGCTAGCTCCTCATGGACATGTGCCAGAATAATTTTCTCAAAAAGCTTGCCCAGGATCGAGGTAAGACTCTCTGGCCTATAGTTCCCTGGGTCCTCCTTCCTCCCTTTTTTGAAGATGGGAACCACATTGGCCCTCTTCCAGTCCTCTGGCACCACACCAGAGCACCATGAGTGCTTGTAAAGCCGTGCCAGGGGTCCCGCAATGACCTCAGCCAATTCCCTCAGCACTCGGGTGGAGATCGTCCGGACCAGCTGACTTGAATACATCCAGTCCCTCCAGAAGCTCCCTAACTAGATCCTCCCTGACCCTTGGCTTAGGTGCGCCTCCCCTGAGGCCTGAGGGGGGCCCAGTGTGGGGGTGACTGTTTCGGTCCCTCCTTAGGGAAATGGAGGCAGAGAAATCGTTAAATATGTTGGCTTTGTCATCTGGTGTGATTGATCAAATCTCCTAATGTGTCCTGCAGGGGCCCCACATTATCCGGTATCTTCTTTTTGCAAAAAAGGACTTTTTGTTGTCCTTGATCCAGGAAGCTAGTCCCAGCTCCATCTCTGTCTTGGCCTTCCTGACTGCCCCCTGCATCCCTGAGCAACTGCAGTATAGTCCTCCCTGGTGCTGACCCCTCCCTTCCATTGGGTGTGAGCCTCCCTTTTAGCTAGGAGACATTCCCGGATGCTTTTGGTGAGCCATGGGGGCTTGTGTGCCCTCCTGCTCCCTTTGATCTGTGTTGGGATTACCTCCCTTTGGGCTTGGAGGATCGTCTCCTTAAGGAGTGACCACTCTTCTTGGACACCTCGCTCCCCTCCCCTCCCCTCCCCTCTGGGACCTCAGTGCTTTCCCGACTATTCTCCTTAGCTCATTGAAGTCCGCCCTCCTGAAGTTTAGGGCTGCTGCCTTGCTGCAGGCCTCTGCCACCTTGTGCTGGATGGTGAATTCCAGCAGGCGATGATCACTGTCGCCCAGGTGGTCGAGCACCCGCAGCCCCCTCACTAGGTCGTCTCTCGTGGCCAGCACCAGGTCCAACAAGGCGTCGCCCCTGTTGGGGCTGTGCACCTCCTGGGTTAGATGGAGGTCCTGCACTCTGGCTAGGAACCTACGTGAGTGGTCAGTTCTGGGTGATTGCTCTTCCCAGCAGATGTCCAGGAAGTTCAGGTCACCCATGATGACCACATCCTTAGACTTCACTACCTCCGTGAGCTGACCTAAGAATTCCTGGTCAAGCTCTTCCCCTTGGTTGGGTGGTCTGTAGTAGACCCCCACCGTTAAGTCTCTTTCCCCTTGACTGCCTTGCATTCTAACCCAGAGCACTTCAGAGTGCCCCTCCTCTGACTCTTTGTTAATTGACAAAGATGTGTATATCTCCTTAATGTAGAGTGCCACACCCCCACGTTTCCTCCCTCTCCTGTCCCTCCTGTACAGCCTATAGCCCTTGACATTCACTGCCCAGTCATGCGTTGAGTCCCACCACGTTTCAGTGATACCCACTATGTCCGGGTTGGTGTCAGCTAGCAGGAGGGTGAGTTCCTCCTGCTTGTTTCCCATACTATGAGTGTTTATGTAGAGGCATTTGAGGCCTCCTGTAGATGTGTGTACTTCAGGCGCAGCAAAATAAAACTCCGAGGAGTTTTAGTTTGCTGTCGCTACAGCCGCAGAGCGAAGCACCGGGTTCTGTGCAGCTCCATGGCTCTGCAGGCAACCTGGCAGCAGCCTGGGAAAGCAGCTTCACCCAAGAAAAGTGGTGTGCCTGATCTTCCAAACCACCCCCCACACCGGAGCCTGCCTGAGGTCTGCAGCAGCTGGTGCTTCCCTCCACGGCTGGGGTGCCTCCGCCCTGGGACCACCTGAGATGGGTGCCGCCTGGTGGAGGCTGCTGCGGAGGGAACAACCAGCTTCCCCTGCAGTCCTGGGACCGCTCTACCTGCCCACAGCTCGCCCTCCCCTCCTCACTGGGGTTCAATCGGCTCTAAATAGAAGTGGTGTTTTTAAAAACCCACTGCTTCAATTTAAGGCCCCCATTTTATCTACACACACCCTGACACACATGTCTGCTGGACTGTGGTAATTCCCACACTCCAGCAGGCCTGATTAATCAAGTCTGCTCTGGCATGCTATAATTACAGCACTTTGGAGCAGCCATGCTGCATATGTATAGGCACCCATAGTGTCTGTTCCTGTCCCCCCTTCTTTTTTATTTTTTTTTAATTGCTTTGTATCTAATGTTTTATAAATTGTCCCAAAGCATCCGCTGTCTCTTCTGAACTAGTTACCTGTTGTCCCTTACCATTTCTAAACATGGGATCGTTGTACTGTCCCTTATTTTCTTAAGGTTTCTTGCTTGGAGTCTGCTCTGTTACCCTTTTCAAAATACTTTTGTTTTATGTACTTAGTCTGTTCTGATTTACTAATTTGCAAAAGACCTAATTTACTTCTCCCACTTTCTTAAAAGCTTTTTGGAACCTATTTGCTTATGTTTTAATTGCAAGGCTGAGGGGGTTCCTTGGTTCTTTATTTTGTTAGGATGGGAGATTTAGCTAATGATGATATCTGTCATCATTGCCTTGCCAGCATCCTATATAGCATTTTTTCATCTATTTGTTCTTTATCATTTTCTCTTATATACTTTTGAAAGCCCACATCATTCTTTTATCTTTAGAGAGTGATAGAGCATGAATATTGTTTGTGTTTTTTTAATCCTAGTTTCCAGGTGCATTGGGAAATGATCAGACCAGTTGATCACACCCATACTTGTTCAGACAACCCAATTTATCAAGGTATTGAAAACACAGAATGTATCAATCCTATAATAGTTGTCTTTGGAACAGAATAACCAGTGTAGTCCCTGTGTTCAGTGTTCTTCATTCTCCAAATATAATTCAGCTCCTATTCTTTTCATGCCTTTGCTAGCCTTTCAGATGCCTGCTTTTGTGCCACTCTCAACCATCATGACCTATTCATGTCCTCAATAAAATCCCCACTCAAGATAACTTGTGCCTTCCTAAATTATTAAGAACCCTAAAAAACTACAAAGAAAAAGAATTGACCCTGGCTGAGGGCCTGTAGGGAGTTACTGTTATTAATTTTCTTTTTAGATGTCCTTTGATCAAAATGTACTTTCTTCATCCATAGTTCCTTCACGATGAAAGAAATATATTTGGGTATTATCTCCCTCCACTTTGTTCAGGACAGGTTGAAGGCAGGAAAGAGTGGCTAGTTTGCTGCACTAATCTGCAGCTGCTCTATAGACAGTGGTCCTTAGTGACCAGAGCCGGGTAGGAAAGAAAACCTTGCAACCAAAATTGGCTCTTGTTCTTTCCCCGTCTTGGGAGAGTGGTTAAAGAAGGACCTCTTTTACGTGTATAGACTTTGTAGATCTGGACATAGATAGTTAGGCAATTCATTCTTCACTCCTGGGCTGCTTAATTTAGCAGATAATGGGACAGCCAGAACTATTTCTTCCCTCCCACAAAAAGCAATAGGTTGCAGTAGGCTTTTTCGCAGATGTGCAGCAGGGTTTGTTTTGGTTGGGGGCTTTGGGGGCATTCCTTGTTTTGTTTGTTTGGTTTGGTTTTTTGTTGTTGTTGAACTATTCCTGCTCGTTCATAACGACATTTTTAGCAGCTGGTGTTTTAGCAGCATCTTTCAGTTTTGATGAAGTTTGTACCACCATGAAAAGAAATTAGAGTGGCGCTATTTAGCAATGGGTGTTTCTGACTGGATTTCATTTATGACCCTCTATTTTTGTTAATACAAAGTCCAGACAGTTTAGATTGGTAATTCATTGAGTTACGCAATCTATTCTTGTTCTTGAAAACTCTGGCTACCGTATGTTTATTTACTAAATAGAAGGCTGGGAAGTTATGACCTAAAGCCATCAATTCTATTTTGTAGTAATTGTTAAGGTTCAGTTCCATCCTCTGACTCTCCAAGTTTAGGAATAACTTCTACTGCATTGCTTGGAGATGCTTTGCAATAGCTTTTCTGAAGCCCTGGAATAAAACTTACTGTCTATCTTTACCCACTAGTAGTATAGCCAGCTTTTCAGTGTGGAGACAGACCTTTTTTTGGAAAACAGACTGATTAGTGTGGCAGTGAATCGGGGTGGGGGAGGAGGGGGGTAGAATTGCAGAAAAAACAAATGCTGGTGCACAAAACCTTTGGCAGATTTTGTTTAAGCAAAATTAAGTTTGCCCCTGATCAAATAAGACAAAAACAGATTTGCTAAATGAAATAAAACAAGACATCTATTGACATGGAAGATAAATATGGATTGGAAGGTAAGTGAAGCTGGTTCAACTGCATTGCATGGTTGTTCTTATTGTTGCTGCTGTTCAAATCATGGCTTCCCTTTTAAAAGTGTAAGGGCCTTATGGTTTTAGAGCAGGGGTAGGCAATTATTTGGGCCCAGGGACCACTTAGGGAGTTTTGATGAACTGTCACAGGCTGAGTCAGTATCCGCACCCCGGCAACAACTCACCAAAACTCCCTATGTGGGATTGGGCCCCGGGCAGTGGTGTTCAGGAAGGGGAAGGGGAAAGTGGGAGATGAAGCTGGGATCACGGTGGGGTTTAGGGGCAGTCACAGTGCAGGGCTGGGGCCAGGGCCGGGTCAGAGCCACGATAAGCTGCTTGCACGCTCCTGTGATGGGTGCCAGTTCTGCAGGCAGGGGCATGCAGAGAATGGATCACAGCTCTGCCCCACCCCAGCCCTGCGCTGTCACCACCCCATGATGCCAGCCCCAGACGCAGCTCCCTCCCCACCTGCATAGCTCCCAGCCAATCTCCATGGAGACCGGGCCCAGACACTGCATGGCTGGGCACAGAGCTGCACTGGGGGCCAGGGCCAGGATCAAGATCTTGGGGCAGTTATAGTAGGGTTACCATATGTCCAGGCTTTCCCAAACATGTCCTCTTTTTTGGCCCCCTGTCCTCGTGTCCAGGCAGGTTTGTAAAATGGAAGCATATGTCTGGGTTTTTGCATTTCCTCCACTTTCCTGGGGACTAGCAGCTTGGGACCGCATGGGGCTGGGAGCAGCAGGCAAGGTGATTGGCTGTTGGGGGTCATGTGCTCTGCGCTCGGGCCCCAGCAAGCTCCCAGGTAAGAGACAGAATGTGCGTGTCTGCATGGGAGCTGCGTGGGCAGCAGGGCTGGGGGGCAGGGGCTGTGGGTCAGGAGTGAGGGGCACTGGCAGGACTGGGGGGCAGGGGCTTAGGAGTGAGGGGCAGAGACATGGGCATACCACTGCCCCCCTCCCCCCCTACAAATGTCCTCTTTTCTTCATACTTGGCAATATGGTAACCCTATAGGGTTGGGTCAGAGCTGGAAGCTGCCACTGCGTGTGTGTTGGGGGCGGGGGGGTGCAGTGCCCACAAGGGGAAAAAGAGGGCTGAGAGTCCCATGAAGGAGACTTGGAAAGCCAAGGAGGGGAGGCAAGGGCAAGGGTAAGGGATGGCCATGTGTCATTGTCGAGCCCACCAAATGGGGGGAAACAGCCATCCTCCTCTTGCCCATAGCCTCCCCTGCCCAAGGCACATAGCCCACAGGCAGGGGAGGGAGGGTGTGGACCACGGCTGCAACTCCACTTCAATCAGGAGAACAGCAGCGCTCGCTCCACTGCACCCTTGGAAGCGATGGCCAGGACTGGGCCCTGGGGCTGAGGGAGGTAGGCAGCACTGGGGGCACCCCTGTCCCAAGCCAGTCTGCAGCTCACCCAGGGATGCCTGTGTAGCAGTGGCACCCCCCAGCCTCTAGCTCAGCATAGGAAATAGCAGCACGGAGTGGAGTAGTGAGGGGACAGCAACAGCAGCCCCAGTGAGGGCATTGTGTTAGGGCCATGGCCAGGGGCCAGTCTGCACAGAGACTGGCCAGGAGCATGCAGGCAGGGTGGGACCAGCTGCATGTGCTGCAGGCAGAGCGGGACCAGCCCCAAGCACCTGGGCTGACAGGGCCAGGGGACCCACCACAGGCTCAGCAAAATCACTTTGTGGGCCGGATCCAGCCCATGGACCCTATTTTGCCCATTCCTGTTTTAGAGATAAGGTGATGACAAAGCAAAAACAAGTGAAATATGTGCAGCCACTCTGCATCTTAAGCAATGTCTTAGCTGTGTGAATTGTTCTATTCATCTTGGTATCTGATAATGACTAACTCCAGTATCCAATAATGATAAAATGTTGGCATTGTTAGCTCTGTGATGAGAGCACATAAGAGGAAAAAGAAAGCTCTTATTCTGGTGCATAGTGGATAGCATATGAAGGAAAATAACTATTCTTCCTCCCTTTACATCTACCTTTCTTATCTTGCCTGTAGATCTAAAAGGCTAGGGGAAAGCAATATAGCCAGCAGGCCAGCAAAATCCCCAGCTAGTCCACTCCACCTCCCTCAAGACCAAGGCCAGGTCACTGTAGTGAGAGATGTACTAGATGGAAGCTTCTTCCTCCTTGCCTCTAATGCTTGCTGCCCAAAGGCCGAGAGAAATCACTGCATCAGTTGCACCCATTATTCTGAAAGTTTTTTTCTGTGTTGCTGAGTAGCTAAAATATTTTTAAATTAAAGATTTAAATAAAGATTGATAATTCAGAATACTGATACGAAAGATTGATGGTATGACTTCAGAATTCAACGCCTTCAACATGTCTTTTCTACCTGACAAATCTCTGCTTCCAGGGCCTTGATTAAAATTGAGTGGTGTACACCGCCCCCTGCTGTCAAGTCACATGCTTCATGATGATTGTGGTGATGATGAACAGAGTAAAAAAACTGCATTCTTCCAAATCTTGATAAAAGTGTTTTTTAAAAAGGCAGTTAAAATATTTAGTATTTAAACATATCAAGTATTATGTCAGAATGTGTACCTTGATATTACTACTACTATGGAGTAACAGGATTGTTATAGATAGGTTGTGATTTGAATGGAAAAAATCTCATAATGTCTTATTGCAGAATCACTATCCCCTACAAAACGTGAAAGAGCAAAGCAGAAACTGTCCATCTGGGAGACTTTAGGAATCAACAGAGAAAAGTAGGGTTGAAGGGACCTCAGGAGCCCCCTGCTTAACACAGGATCCTTCCTATTTTAAACTATCCCAGACAAGTATCTAACCTTTTTGTAAAAATTTCCAAGCATGGAGATTCCACAATTCCTTTGAGTACCTTGTTCCAATGCCTAGCTATGTTCATTGTAAGAAAGTTCTTCCTAATACCCAGCCCAAATTTCCCTTGCTGCAATTTAAGCCTGTAACTCTTTGCCCTGTTCTCTGCAGCCAGTTTATCCCTGGGGTCGGCAACCCCTGGCATGCATGACAGTGTGCCACATGAAGTCATTTTGCTTGGCATGCCATCCTTTTTCAGAAAGGTTGTTTCAGACTCATGGTTTTACCAGAGTCAAACCTCCATGACAGGTGGCAGGAGTCTGCCTGAGCCAGCTGTAGCAGGCAGCCAGGAGGCTGCAAGGGGCTGCCCCAGGGTCCATGGAGCCCTGGCCCAGCTTTTTGCTGGGGGCAGGTGCACACATGCTTTAGGGCAGATGGCATGGGAGCTGCAAGGGGCCCAATCCTTCATGTGGCAGCACATCTGCAGCCCCTTCCCCGCCATCTGCCTCAAAGCGTCCATGCACCCGCCACCGGAAATGAGCCAAGCCAGGGCTCCAAGGACTGTGAGGCAGCTGCTTGTAGCCTCCTGGCTGCCTGCCACAGCCAGCCCAGGCTCTAGGCAGACCCCTGCCATCCACGACAGAGCCTAGGCTGCTTGCAGAAGGTGGTAAGGAGGAGGCCACAGGGATAAGGGAGTTTCCAAGCAGTTTGGTGGGAGCGAAAGGAAGAAGGGGAAGAAGAACCAGGCACCAGATCCTGCTCTGGGAAGGTAAGTGAGCCAGGGTTGCTTGTGTGTTTGGCTTGTTGAGGGTTGTTTGGTGGGTTGTGTGTTTGGGTGTGTGCTCTGAGCAGCTGAGAAAGTTGATTGCTGATTGCTTCTTGTGTGCGAGCAAGGGTCCTAACAAAGGGACCTAGCTAGTAGGGCTGTGTGAGGCTTCGGACCATGCTTCGGATCCGAAGAAACTTCGGATGCTTTGGCGTCCGAAGCAGCATGTCCGTATTGAAGCGCTGGCTTCTTTTGGCTTCCTGAAATGGTTTGGAGGTTCTTAACCGCTTTGGAAAACTTCAGAGCCACCTCGGAAATCCGGCCATAGGGTATAAAGGGGAATCCATTAAATATCTATAACTTTGTTGTTTTCCATCTGATTTGGATGAAACTTTCAGGGATGGTAGCCTCTGCCAAGAACATGAAGTCTGCCAAGTTTCAAGAAGATTGGTGCAGGGATTTGGGAGGAACTGCACCCCAAATTCTTGAAAGCAAAACTCATGTCACATCTATGTGTTACATCACAGGGGGGTGAAAACTGCATGGATGGTAGCCCCTGGTAAGGCCACAAAGCCTGTCAAGTTTCAAGGAGATAGGTACAGAGGTTTGGGGGAAACTGCACCTCAAGCTGCTGACAAGCAAAACTCGTTACATAGATGACCCTGTGTGTGTTAAGGCACAGAGGGGTGAAAGCTGCTGGCTTGCTAGCCCCTGCTGAGGCAATGAAGCTCAAGGAGAAAACTGCAGGTGTGGTGGCCCCTGCTGAGGCCACGAAGCCTGCCAGCTGTCAAGGAGATCGGTGCAGGGGGAGTCTGGCTTCTGGGGCCCTGCACCTCTGGCTGCTGACAGGCAAAAGGCATGACGTGGGTGCTTGTGCAACTGACTGTCTGCCTTGGGGCAGTCCATTGGCTGTCTTGATTATTTCCTTTCCCCAGTCTGTGGTTTTGTAGGTATTAATCCATGCTCATTAACTTGTCATGTAGCAGCTAGGTACTGTGTATTGAGCTGGTCCCTGAGTGAATCATTAATTGGTAACTGGTAACACAGTAGCTTAGCAGCTAGGCCTGCAGTAGTCCCCCCCCCCTCCCCCCCCAAGACAGACACAGTTGAACAAGCACCCATATCATGAGTTTTGTTTGTCTGCAGCTTGAGGTGCAGTTTCCCCCAAACCCTTGCACTTATCTCCTTGAAACTTGGCAGGCTTTGTGGCCTGATCAGGGGCCACCATCCTTGTAGTTTTCAGCCCCCTGTGGTGTAACACATAGATGTGACATGAGTTTTGCTTTCAAAAATTTGGGGTGCAGTTCCCCCTGAGCCCCTGCACTAATCTTCTTGAAACTTGGTAAGCTTCATGACATCCATAGAGGCTACCATCCCTGCAAGTTTCATCCAAATCAGACAAAAAACAACAAAGTTATATATATGTAATGGATTCCCCATTATATCCTATGGCCGGATCTCTGAGGCGGCTCCAAAGCTTTGGAGCCACTTCGGCTGGATCAAAGCAGGAACCCAGTTTGGAGCTCTGGATCAGATCCCTGGCATCTGAAGTGACCGGATCTGAAGCCGGTTTGAATAGCTGCCTACTCACACAGGCCTACTACCCAGGAGAGATATATAAGGAGACAGTCCAAGCGACTAGAGGAGCAGTGAACAGGGAGAGCCAACAAGACAGTTTGCAAACAGTTCTTAAGTCAGTTCCTCTTTGAAGAAGAGCCTATAAGATTTTTTTCTTTCTTTTTTTAAAGATGTAATTAAGACTGACTAACCTACATAGTTTTATTTTAAGCAGCTAAAACTCAGAAGTTAGACCAATACTTAAGCCCCTTGTTTAACTAGAGTCCAGAGCAAAGGGGAATTTGCTAAGGAGTTTGCTTGGAAACTCTCTCTCTCACTTTCTTTCACTATAAGCTTGCTGAGAGGAAAGAGGTTTGCAGGAAAAAGGCAACCCTTCAGATCAAGGAACAGCAAACAGACCTGCTACAGAGGAGTTTGCTAGGGAAGGTCTGCTTGGAAAGAGAGGCAGGAAGTGAGAGAGACCCAGAGAGATGGCTGGAGGATGTTGCAATCCGAAAGCCACTGCTACTTCCGGCTCTTCCTCTGCTTGCACCTGTGAGGTGTCTGTCCAGGCAGGATCACACACCATTGAGGCTTTCACCTAGGTCCTGGTTTGGTACTGTGCAGACTGCAGCTTGCAGGTTCCTTCTAGCGATGGCCAGGTTGGGGAGTGCCTGCAATGTGAACGATGCCTTCTAGTGGAGTCCCTCAGGAAGCAGGTAAGACAGCTACTAGAGGAGGTAGCAAGGCTCCAAAGCATCTTCCACCAGGAGGACTTCATTGATTCCATGCTGGAGGAAACCTCTAGGTCTGGAGAAAGAAAGGTGGTGCTAGAAAAGGAAAAAGGCATGGATTCCCAGGAAGGTGGAAGCTGGAAGCTTGTGATCTTGGACAGCAAGAAGTTGTTGTCATCCCCACCTGCAGAGATTTGCCTGGAAACAGATATGGAGCACTAGCAACTAAGGAGGAAGAGCACATTTCATTGGTAAGAGTAGCAAGGCCATGAATCCCCAAGGTGGGGAGGATCAAGACCACTGCTATAAAGAGGAAGTGGTGGGTGGTGGTGGTTGGAGACTCCCTTCTCTGGGAGATGGAGGTATCCATATGCCGACTTGACCTGTTGTCTTGGGAGATGTCGGCTACTTGCTTGGAGCCTGGATCTGAGATGTAACGGAAGGATTACCAAGTCTCGTCTGACCCTCTGACTACTATCCAGTGGTGATGCATAGGGGGTGCCCTGAGAGCACTGGTGCACCCCCTGAGAGTACTGGCTGGGGATTGGGAGCACCAGGAAAAGCAATCCCCACAGTCCCCCTGCAGCCAATTGCTCCCACCAAGAAGTGCCAGTGGTGTGATGCTGCCACTTCTGGGTTGGCATGATCAGCCACAGGGGGATCCCCCCCCCAGGTCACTGACTGGCTGCTGGGGGGTGCAAGTGCCCCCCCGACTCAGGAGGCACCAGTTGCCCATGCTACTATCCTATGCTGCTCATCCATGTGGGCACCAGAGATATTGCCAGGGGTGTGACTGAGCAGATCAAGAGTGACTATAGGCTCTGGGTGCAAGGGTGAAGGGGACAGGAGCACAGGTAGTGTTCTCAATCCTTCTGGTCAAGAGGAAAGGCCTGGGCAAGGGTGGAGACATCCCGCAAATCAATGCATGGGTGCATAGCTGGTGTTGCCAGCAGGGATTTGGCTTCTTCACCTGTGGGATGTTGTTCTAAGAAGGACTGTTAGGAAAAGATGATATCCACCTGATGAAGCGAGGGGAGATCATCTTTTTAGACAGGCTCACTAACCTAGTGAGGAAGGCTTTTAAATTACGTTTGCCATGGGGATGAAGACCAAAGCTCTGAGGTAAGTGGGAAAGTGGGTGACCTGGAGGAAGCACAAGGAGAAGGGTGCAACAGAGGAGGTCTCCTCATTCTTATTGAGACAGTAAGGCAATCAGCTAGTACCTCAGATGTCTGTACATGAACAGAGAGCCTGGGAAACAAGCTGGAAGAACTGGAAGTTATTGCACAGTCAAAAACTATGACATGATTGGAATAACAGAGACTTGGTGGGATAGCTCGCACGACTTAGAGCAGTGTCACAGATGGGTACAAACTGTTCAGGAATAGCAACCAGGTGAGAAGAGGAGATGTGCTGCATGTAAAAGAGCTGTATGATTGGTCATAGCTCCAGTATGAAACTGGAGACTGACCTTAACCCAGAGACTTTCAACAGGCCTGAGGGGAGAGCAACAAGGATGATGTCGTGGTGGGGGTTTGCTATAGACCACCTGACCAAGAGGATGAGGTAGATGAGGCTTTTTTCAGACAACTAGCAGAAGTTTCCAGATCACAAGCCGTGGTTTTCAAAGGGAATTTAATTGCCTTGACATCTGCTGGGAGGGCAATACAACAGCATGCAGGCAATCCGGGAAGTTTTTGGAGAGGACTGGGGACAACTTCCTGGTGCAAGTGTTGGAGAGAGCAACTAGGGGTCATGTTCTTCTTGACCTGCTGCTCATAAGCAGGAAAGAATTGGTAGGGGGGTGTAGAAGTAGATGACAATGCAGGCAACAGTGACCATGAGATGATCAATTTCAGGATCTTGACAAAAGGAAGAAAAGATAGCAGCAGAGTATGGACCCTGAACTTAAGAAAAGCAGAATTTGACTCCCTCAGAGAACTGATGGGTAGGATACCCTGGGAGGCCAGTCTGAGGGGGAAAGGAGTCCAGGTGAGCTGGTTATATTTCAAAGAAACCGTAATATTTTAAAGCAAACCATCCCAATGTGAGGAAGACTAGCAGATATGGCAGGCGACCTGTTCGGCTTAACAGGGAACTCTTCAGTGAGCTTAAAAGTTGCTTGGATCTTTAGTGATCTACATAGGTGCTGAGTACTTGGGGCCCCAAGGGCCCTTGTCCCCCTCAGGAAGAGTCATAGTGTGACCACCCATTTTTTGGTGGAAGAGTCCCAGAATGGGAACATTTAGTCCTAGTCCTGAGCTGCATGACTCTGGGACAGCATTTGTCCCAGCTTCCCAGTATCCTGCAGGGATGTGGGTTTTCTATTCACTGTGGAAAAATAAATGAAACGGCAGGTTTCCCCTTGCAGGCTGGCTGAGTCCCAGCCTGCAAGGGGCTGCAAGGTGTGGGATGCAGGGTTCTTCATGTGCATGTGTGTGCACGCACACATGCATGTGGCCAGGAATACAACCCAAGGCAGTAATGGAGAGCAGCTCCCCCAGCCACCTGAAGGTAAGTCTATTGGGGGGGGGGCAGTCTGAAGCCCTAATGGTGAGGAAAGGAGTGGGACAGGGTCTTGGTCTAGGGTTACTGCCCAACCATAGTGGTTCATGGAGCCTAGGGCTGGGGCAAGAAGCAGGACAGGATTACAGGCAGTCTATCTAGGGGGCAGAGGAGTCTGTCTCCCTGCTGCTGTGTGTAATCCAGGGGAGGAGGGAATGGAGGGACATGTGCCACAAAGATTTGTGCATAGGGTAGGGGTGGATGCAGGCTGCCCACTGCAGGCTGGGGACTCCCTGCCTTGCTGAGAGCCCTGTGCCAGTTTCATTGTTATGGTGAGGTATCTCCTGGCCACTTGGCAGCAGCAGGGGCAGCAGCATGGTGTTGTGCCTCCAACTGCTGCTGGGTGGGGAGGGGGCACCTCATCATGGTGGTGCAGCTGGCATGGGACTCCCATGGGGACCAGCAGGGCAGGGAGCTCTGAGCCTGTAGCAGGCAGCCCGCATCTGCCCCCACCTCCCACAAGCTCCACTCAGCTCTGCTTCAGCTGTGCTATCGAGGGGGTCATTATTTTAGGCCCCCCTCCAGCAACAATAAAAGTCAGCACCTATGGCACTGCCTTCACAGGGGCCAGTGTTAACGTTTCCTCAGAGCCTTCCAAAGAAAACAGATGGGAAGTACGTATCTAAAGTACTTTTATGAAACAAAATGAACATTCTTCAGTGTGAAATCCTATTAACTAGTTAACAGATTCTGCTTTGTATCACCTTTCCTTTTCTATAAAAAGGCCTATTTGTGAAGTTGACATGTGAGAAATATCTTGTCAGCCTGTTAAGTCTGATGAAGAGATGTTGAGGAGTGGGACAGGGGCTTGGTCTAGGGTTACTGCCCAACCATAGTGGTTCATGGAGCCTAGGGCTGGGGCAAGAAGCAGGACAGGATTACAGGCAGTCTATCTAGGGGGCAGAGGAGTCTGTCTCCCTGCTGCTGTGTGTAATCCAGGGGAGGAGGGAATGGAGGGACATGTGCACCAGGATGCAATCCCATATTCACTTTCATTCCAGATACTGGCTAAGGAGAAAGTCCTCATAATTTACAAGTGCCCATAATTTACACAAACAATAGCATGGTTTCATGTAAATTTTAATGAAGTGCTTTAAACACCAAAGAGGAAGTTGATCCACTTACTAATCTGAGTATACAGCTTATTGTTTAAGTCTAAAACCCCTTCCAGAAATGCAGGTAAGGACCCAATGGGATCTGATGTGCGATCTACATTATCACACTTCCTGCTATGCCACATGTGCATGGCAGGAGGTGTGATTATGGGGTCAAGCATCAGATTCTATCACACCTTATTGCTGGTACAGGGGAAGCCTGGGATTGGGATCCCAGGCTCCCGCTGTATTGGCAAATAGCAAGCTCCCATAGCTGGGAGCCATCCCCGCTAATACAGCTACAAGTCATCAGGGCGCATTGTGTGCTCCCACAACTGGGAGCCCATTCATCTGACCGGGCTTCCAGCCATGGGCAGTGGACCTGGCCACATGTTCAATTAATGGCATGATAGGAACTAGCCACAAAGTTATTCCACATTTTTTGTTATTCCACATTATTTTGTGTCTTATTCCTTGTTTTATGGCACCATTAATCACTTTAATGTGTGGCTGGGTTACAACTTAAAACATGATTAACTAGTTTATTATGTCTTATGTGTAACATGTAGCAGGGGCCCTAAGTTAACCTAAGTTGTGCCTGAGTTTCTAGAGTTGTGAAATAGAGATAATTTTTAGCTGCCAGCTGTGCGTAAGGGCTATTAATTGTTTTAAAAGAGCTATTGCAGTCCTTTGAAATCTGTCTTCTGTAAAACATACAGTACATTATCAGTACTATCTTACAATATCGGTACTATCTCAGTGGATGCACAGCAGCACGGTAATGTGGTGTGGGAAGAAGAGTAAAAGGCCCTTTTACAGTGATTGTCCAGTGGGGAACAGAGCCGGAGGCACAAGGGACCTTTCCCCCTACCCCCCCGGCAATGGAGCCTGGCACAAGGATGACCCAGCCCTGTAAGGAGAGCCCTGAAACCAGGGCAAACTTACCTGTTGCAGGGCCAGAAGACAAAAGGGAGGCGCACTGGAATGAGAAGCCCATGCGATTCACTAGCTGGCTTCATGTGCAGATAAAGATGGTGTGGGTGGATGACATCATCACCAGATGCCATCTGGCCAAAATAAAAGCCATCAGCAAAACAGTGACAGGGGAGGCCCTACTGGGAGCAAGCAGCAAAAGTGTTCCCTACGCTGAGCACAAGCTGTGCCGGGCAGCATTGAGGGCTCAGAGGATAGACCCCTCGGAGGGATTCATGAGCCCCTAGAAGAAGAGGATGGTCTCGAGGAACACAGAGGTCCACAGATGTTGGGATTGTAAGTGGGCATGGGCTAGAGCCCTACACCCCTTTTCTTTCCTTTATGAGTTTGGGACTTTAGTTGAGAAACCCCAGAGGGACCCTTGGGCAGAGGTCAGGGCCCCTGGAAAAATGCTCAGGGATCAAGAGCAGGCAACCTGTGCTATAAGTGGCAGCGCAATTAAGGGAGATACAAAGGAGCCACTGGGACATTCTAGCACCCTGAGGATATCTTAAGTGGACATGGGCCCAGCAGATGATGAGAGGGCGAGGGCCAATGCTAGGGGGTGGCCCCATGGACCATCAAACAGGCTGTCCTGAAGGCTGGTGCATGGTTGGGGTGTAGGGGAGGTAGAGCCCCAAGAAATCCCACTAGGGGGCTTGACAGCCAGAGGGAACCCCACCACTGGAAGAAACACCAAAATTATGACAGGTGAGTTTCAGGGTTTCCCTTAGGAAGAACGTGAGCCCCCACTGAAGTTGCAGGAGCAGGTGCCACAACCAAGCCCAGGCACCTGTTCCAAGGCGGCTAGGGAACGCCTCCTCAAGACCAGGTGGGTACAGTGATGATAAGAAATTATGTCACCAAAGGCATGCTCAGTATCACTCTTTTTGGGCCATATTGTGGCAAGCCATAGTGCTGGGAGACTTCTTTCCAACTTCTGCTAATAAATGTTTAGCTCCAGTATAATAAAAGCTAACCATAAGTTACCTGTTGGAATTGTTGAAAATCATTTCTTACTGGATTTAATCTACAAAAAGAAAAATTTAATTTAAAAAATGAGGTTTAGAGGTTCTCAGACATGTTCACAATGGGCACATCTACATATGCAATTAATACAAAGCAATAAACTCTGGAGGGTATTGCTCCTAGGCATACTGTTTGCATGTGCACCTAGGACCACAGCATGCTGAGCTGAGTTGGAGCAGCACTGACTGGCAGGGGGCCATGGGACCCAGCCTAGGGATGCTCCTGTCTGGCTCAGTGTGCTGTTGAGTGGCTGTCTGGGGCACAAGGGTGCTTCAGTGTGGCCTAGCCAGTAGGCAGCTCCCACACTGAAGCACCCTCAAGCCCCAGCCAGCTGGGGCAGTGTCTACAGATACACTGCTGTGGAGTAAAAAACTCTGTAGCAGTATAATACTTGTAATGTTTTCAGCAAAATACAAGTACTATCCTGCTGCAGAGTTTATTAGTTTGCTCCAGCCAAAATGCCCTGTTTGTGTAGATGCAAGAAGCTTGCTGCAGAGCTAATTAGTCTACTCCACAGTAAACATCTTGTGTTGACATGCCCAGTATGGTTCACATCTCAGTTGAGACAGCCTTGTGGACCAGCTTCCCTCACAATTGCAATAAGATAATATTTTTGTGGAAACTGAAATAATTGCTTGCATAGAACAAGAAACATTAGGCTCCTGTAGATATATATTTTAATCCTGCTTAAATTTAACACCATCTCTTATTGCTCTTTATCTCCCTTTCCCATCTATCTTCTGCTTTAAAGATGGAGTGTTTTAAAAAACCTTTGTCTTGTCTACATTAAAGCTTTTGTTTGTTAGTACCATTCACTAAGCTGCATTCCAAATTTACATGTTCCAACAATAACCCTACAATCCATGGTAATATTATTGACCTATCCTACCCAGCCCAGCTGAGGTGTCTGTATTATTTGTCTTTCTGCTCCATTACACATCTTGCACCTGTATGGAGACCTCAAGTGTTTTGCACTGCTACCTAACACTAAGGGAATATTTCTGGACAAGGAGCCATGCAACAAACAACTGACCTGAGCCATAAGCAACACAAAGGAGGACAGCCCATGCACTGGACTTTAAGGCCTCAGGCCAACTCTGGCTATGTATATAAACTGGTTTTATCTCTGTTCCTACTCTGAGATTGTCAACTCCCCCCCCCACCAATATTTATGTTACACCTCAGTACAATGGAATGGAGAGCCATACACATCTTTAAAAACAACCCTGATGTGTATACAACAGGCTGATAAGCAGGGATCCTGATTTTCTCTGATAAAAAAAAATCCCCAATTTTCAAATTAAAAAAAGTAACCCTGTTACTTTTCTTTAATCTGAAAATTGGGGATTTTTTTAATTAAGGAAAACCAGGATCCCTGCTGATAAAGGGGGGTGCCATTGTTGTCATGGACAAAGCAACATATCTGCAGGAAGCTGAGCAACAACTTTCCAGTACAGGGTTTTACAAGCTCCTGACTGTGAGAACCCCATGATATAATACCAGAAGGAACTAAATAAACTCTTAAAGAAACTACCTCTAGAAACCCTGAACAGGATTCATGCTACCACTGTCCAGGATCCTAGGTAGGAAACTTTTTTTTTAACTTATTACTGAAGATCCACAAACTTGGCAACACAGGACATCTCATTGTCTCTGGCATTGTCACCATCAGAGAGGGAGTCTCTGACTACATTGACTCAATCCTATTCCCATACACCAAGGTTGCTGCCAGTTATTTATTGAAAGCTACTACAAATTTCCAAAAGAAACTACAGTAGCTTCCATTTGCAAACTTTCAACCACCACCATATTAACTACAACAGATATCATAGCTCTGCACACTGACATCCCCCATGAGTAAGGCTACCATATGTCTGGGTTTTCCCAGACATGCCCTCTTTTTTGGCTCACTGTCCTCGTGTCCAGGTGGACACACATTTCTGACATCCTCCACACATGGTGTCCTGGGATTGGGGAATTTCTCCCAGATCCTGGAGCCCCAGGGAACCAGGACTTTAAAAAATCAGGAGTGCTCCTGAACTAGCAAGTGGTATTCACACAATTGGGACTTGATCCCCAATCCCAAAATCATGCATCCTGTCATGTATGTACAGCATGGCAAGAGGTGTGATTGTTGGGATTGCAGGTTGTCTGATCCCATTGTGTCATTAAATGAATGTGTGCCAGGGGCACATTTAAAATGTGAGCAAATTCCTGAGTTTTCACTTTGCCTTTGCTTTCCTGGGGACTAGCAGCTTGGCTGCTTGGGGCTGGGAGCAGTGGGCCAAGGTGATTGGCTGTCAGGGGTCATGTGCTCTGCACGCAGGCCCTGGCAAGCACGCTCCCAGGTAAGATAGAGAGTATGAATAAGTGTGTGTGTATGTGTGTGCACGTGTGTGCACATGTGCATGCGTGTGTGTGCAAGCTACATGGACAGCAGGGCTGGGGGGGCAGGAGGCTGCAGGTTGGGAGTGAGGGGCACTGGCAGGGCTGGAAGGGAAGAGTCTTAGGAGTGAGGGGCAGAGGCCGGGCACAGGCATATCACTGCCCCCCCCAATCATATACCATTCCCTCTCTCCTCCCTCCTAGCTCTTCCTCCTTTTCCCCCCCAGCTACCTCCTCCCTCCCGCAGGTGTCCTCTTTTTTGATCCTGGAAACATGGTATCTCTACCCCATGAGGACAGATTGCAAGCCACAAAGAAAATGACCTTTACAAGGATACTGCTTCTGTTTCCATGGCATTCTCTTGCTTTGTCCTCCTCACACACAACTATTTTATATGTGAGGACTCCCTCTACCTAAAAATGAATGACACTGCCATGGACACAGGTATGGCCCCCCCTCTCATACGAATATGTTTATGACAGACCTTGAATTCTGGGTCTTTCACAGCTGCCCTATCACATTCTCCCACCCCTGGTTTACCTAAGGCCCCTGGCACACATTCATTTAATGACACAATGGGATCAGACAACCTGCAATCCCAACAATCACACCTCTTGCCATGCTGTACATACGTGACAGGATGCATGATTTTGGGATTGGGGATCAAGTCCCAATTGTGTGAATACCACTTGCTAGTTCAGGAGCACTCCTGATTTTTTAAAGTCCTGGTTCCCTGGGGCTCCAGGATCTGGGAGAAATTCCCCAATCCCAGGACACCATGTGTAGAGGATGTCAGAAAACCATGTGTACAGCCAAAGGTTTTTAAAAGTCTGGTACACAGGGACCCTGGGATCAGGGAATCTTTCCCCATTCCAGGGTCTTCATAGCCAGAATGTTTCAAGTGCCTGGCTCTACAGCTCCCTGGCAGCTGTAGGGCAAGACAGTCAACCCATCGTATCACAGGAAGTCCAGCAGCTCTCCACAATCAGGTATGCTGGCCCAGTTGATGACTCAACACCCTGAAAACAGTGGGGTGTGTAAAGATTTTATTTTATTTCTGTATAACTGCCGCACGGCACTCCCACATTTCTGTAACCTTGAAGTTTTGGCTTTTAATCAAAATGAATGCTTTGTACTTTTCTACGCTTGTATTAAGCTGCACATGCGCATTCTGTAAGTTTCATTTCTTATCTGTAAGTGTCATTTCTGCAGAAACGAAACTTATGTAGAAAATCTACCTAGTAACTACTGTGTAAAAGAAACTATCCTATCCCTGTATGCTTGGCTTATATCATAGTTAGTGTCACAGAGGCAGTCCAACCAACTTCTATAAAAGAGGCATAGAGGCCGAAAGTAGCAGCGACGACGACTGGACAACCCTTCAGGATTGATCACCCTGTAAACCGGTCCTCAGCCTCCCCGCCTGGGCGTATCCCAGCGAAAACCAAGGCCTCGAAAATCCGACAATCGACAGCGATTCACCGTGTTACAGTTTTATTATTTTTCACCCTGTTCATGAGCTGCTAGGACTAACTAGTGGGCAGCCGCACCTATCATTGGACTGGTTCCAGTGGTGGAAAGCAAGGGCTTACTAGTGAACCCTGTGGGCCAACAGACCCCCTTTGTATCCGGCATACTGTAACTAAAGAAACAACGGAGACTCCACTTCTTGACTGCCTCTCTTTGTAGCTTAGACAGCATATCTACACTTCTGTACTTGTATTTACCGCAACTTCGTTCCAGCCGGTCTCCCCTCTTATTCGTAAGAGGGTGAGGCCAGGTGAGTGAATAAAACAAATTTTTACTTCACTTTATATCTACTCAGAAATAACTTCTACTACTAACTTCCCATCTCAATGAGCTGTTGACCAGTTCTGGGACTTAAGGAGTCAGCAGCCGCACCCATCATTGGACTAGTTCCAGCGGTGGAAAGCAAGGGCTTACTCTGGAACCCCGTGAACCAACAGACAACCTATAGACTTATTACAGAAAACTAACAACTTACTCTAAGTCGTCTACTTGTGCCAGCTTGGTGAACCTCAAAGGCGGTTATAAAGCTACCTCCAATCCCGCCACACAAGCTGCGCGCTCGCCCACTCTGTAAAGCCCGCGGCTCCCCAAGCGGTGCCGGAATCGCAAGCCCGGCATTCCGCCACAGGGTGCAGCTGCATGCAGGGCTGCACCACACAGCTGTTAGTCTGCCCACATGGGATGGGTGTCAACCAAGCCACACATTCAGCTCCACTGCCACATGTTAAATTTCAGGCATGATGGCAACCAGCCACAAAAATATTGCACAGTAGGCACATCTACATGTTCATTAATGTGCCTTAAACACTAAGCATGTAATTTAGTACTTGCATAATAAGGTACTAACTAAAAGCACAGTAAGTAGAGTTACTAAGCAGTAGCACTGGTACAGGTTTTTTGTGATGTTTACTGAGCCATTAGCCTAATAATACTGTGCAGTAGGCTATTAGCACGATTTTTAACCACCATGCTACTGAGCAGTGTAATTAGGCTAATGCACAATGTGTGTCTCATGTAGGCGCATCCAGTTTGTGGAATATTTTTGTGGCTGGTTACCCATTTTGCTGTGCCTTTAGTTGTCTGAATATGTTTGGGTTGCTATTAATGGCATGATTAACAAATTAATGATGTCTTAGGTGTAACATCTGCCAGAAGCCTAAAATACATTGATGACATCATTATATGGACACTCAGAAGGAATCTTTAAAGAATTTCTACCAGGAATTTAACAACTTCCACCCCTCCATCAAACTGACTGCAGAATACTTCACACAGCAAATTTACTTTCTGGATGCCACCGTGAAAGTCTGCAACAGTCATATCACCACTATGTTATATCAGAAACCAACTTGACCACTCAGCTAGTTCCATGCCACTGACTCTCATCCTAAGTATACCGCTAGATTGATTGTCTACAACCAAGCTCTACATTACAGCTATGTCTGCTCTGATCCCACCACCTGGGATCTACGCCTGTAAAGATCTGAAGCAAGGGTTCGTTCTTACATTTAAATGACAGGCCTAAAACCATAGCTACTCAAATCAACAAAGCCAGATTCAGCCCCTGCTTCAGCCTGCTACAATACCAACCCTGCAAGAGAATGAATGAACACTGATCTGACATCAAGGCACACAAGTCTTAAACCGCCCCCCCCTCCCCCGGACATTCTCAGAGTAGCTGTTCTTAGAAGATGAAATTTTAAAAACAAACTTTGAAAATTTGACAGAACAAACTTTGACAGAAAATTGTGGAACAGGAAAACATCCATAGACAGTATTGCGTTAAGCATGATCTTAAACAAGACCTATGGATTCTTATCCCATGACGTGGATTAGCTTTTATAACCTCTGTGTCCCTCAGTGGGTTAATGGCTTTGTTTTTCACTCTCCAACTCACCTTCCGTCTTTCAACAGGATCCCCTCCTCCCTTCCCCCCCAACTTCCTTACACTTTATATGCTAATCACAGATTTCTATTTAAAAGCTGTGCTTAGTTTCTTCGTAGCATCTGATGAAAAAACTTCTGCTTATGAAAGCTTATGCGATGCTGATCTATTTAGTGTATAAGACTATATACAGTTTTATCTACCCTGCCTTCTTTGATAAAACCATGACATTTTCAGTAATAAATTCTGGGTTTTTTTCATTACCTGCCTACGTTTGTGGTTTTGAGTTTTTAGGATTCATGTTTTTAAAAGCCCTCTCCCCCATGCACATGCTCTTCACTTTTTTTTTTTAAACTAGGAACTAAATTCTTAAAAGTGAGGGACAAAAAAATCTGAGTCTCATATATGGAGGAGCCATAGTCATCCTAACTGTGAAGACTACATAAAGGAAGCCAACAGACAGCTCTCTGACACCACTTACTACAAAGAACTACAAGAAGATCCTACTCCCCTTTTCACCAAGACACTCAACAATACCATCAAATCATTTCCATCAAGACTACAAGAAAAACTAAAGACCTTGATCCCCCCATTACCTAACCCGGGGACTTTTTACATGCTCCCCAAAATTTACAAACAAAGGAACCCTGGCAGACCTATCGTATCCAACCATGGGACCCTAACTGAGGAAATATCAGGTTTCGTTGACTCAATCCGAAAACCACTCTTCACTCACAGAGCAAGTTTTGTACAAGACACTACAGACTTTTTATGGAAACTTAAAAACTTAGACCACCTTCCCAGCAATACCCTCCTAGCCACCATGGATGTAACCAGCCTATATACCAACATCCCACACCAGGATGGCATCCAAGCCTGCCTTACATATCTACAGGAACAAGATGACAACTGAGAATACAGACCCAAAGATATTACTGACCTTATACACTTCATCCTTACACACAACAATTTCACTTTTAATAATCAAGACTTCCTCCAGATGATGCGAACAACTATGGGCACCAAAATGGCCCCACAGTATGCCAACCTTTTTATGAGTCACCTGAAAGAAGACTTCCTCAAGAACTGTACCATCAAACCCTTATTATATATAAGATATATTGATGACATCCTCATTATTTGGACTGAAAACCTACAATCTCGGGTTGAGTTCCATCAGAAATTCAACAATCACCATCCCTCCATCCAACTTTCTCTAGAATACTCCAGCACCAACATCTCCTTTTTAGACACAATGATCAGTATCCAGATAAAATACAGATGACATTATACAAGAAACCCACAGACCAGCATACATATCTGTACTGAACCAGCAATCACCCTAAACACACCAAGAAAGCTGTGATATACAGCCAAGCCCTCAGATACCACCGAATTTGCACTGAAGAGAACACCTGGGATTACGACCTCACCAATCTTAAAAAGGCTTTCACCCAACAAGGACACTCCTCCAGAGAGAGAGATCTCACGTTTGAAAGAACCACCCGGATACCACGGGAAGAACTGCTGCAGTACAGAAGAACCCCCCCCACAAATCGCACACGGCTGGTTATGACATATCACCCTCCCTCGAACCTATACAGAAAATCCTCAAACAATTGCAACCCATACTAGAAAGAGACCCTACTCTTAAAAAGTTATTCCCAGAGCCACCCATCCTAGCCTTCAAACAAGCACAGAACCTCGCTAACCTCATCACCAGAAGCAAACTTCCTCAGGCCCAGAACACACCAAATGGATCCAGACCGTGCTATGACAAGAAATGCAAAACCTGCCAACACATCTCCACCACCCCCACAATTACTACCCCCCACAACAGAGCCATCAGCATTCCTGGATCTTACAGCTGCACCTCCAGAAATGTAATATATCTCATCCAATGCACCAAATGCCCTGATGGAAAATACGTAGGAGAGACCAAACAACAACTGCGCACCAGAATGAATGCACACCGGAAATCTATCAAAGACAAGAATAACCAACTACCTGCGGGGGCACATTTCTCACAAGAAAACCACTCTCTCTCCAATCTCTCAGTCCTGATCCTCAAAGGAAACTTATAAAACGCTTCCCAGATGCGAGCCTATGACCTCCACTTCATCAGCCTCCTGGACACTAAAAATCATGAACTAAATATAGACATTGGATTTATGACACATTATAACCTACCTGACATCTGACTCCCTAGGTACCTCTCCACTATTCATCCACCTTCTCTCTCCCCCCACCCCACCCCACCCCACCCCCATCCCCAGCCTGTCTCTCACCCCTTGACTCCTCAATCTACATTTTATCTGTCTTGTATGCAGACCAGCCCAGCCTCTGGCTTCTTTCATAGAATCATAGAATCATAGAAGTAGGGTCGGAAGGGACCTTGTAGATCTTCAAGTCCGACCCCCAGCCTGGGCAGGAGAAAAACTGGGCTCAAATGACTCCAGCCAGGTAGTCATCAAGCCTCTTCTTAAAGACCCCCAGGGTAGGAGCCAGCACCACTTCCCTTGGAAGTGATCAGTTTACTTTTCATTCTATCCAGAAAGAGCACACACCAACTGCTGAAACTTCCTTAGCCTGACAAAGGGTTTTTGAACCCAAAAGCTTGCTTAATAATTGTTTTCCAACTATTTAAGTTGGTCTAATAAAAGATATCAGATTCACCCAAAGAACCTTGTCTGCCTATGTCCTTAGACCAGCACGGCTACAACCTACACCCCTGAGTCTCATGTATTCATATGACTGCACAATACTGAGCTTTAAGAAAGACACCAGATACCACGCTTCAAAAACTTGCTATAAAAATCACAAGAGTTTGCAACTTTTTGCAGATTTGGAGACATGAAATGTGGAGACATGAATGCGTGGAGTGATGTGGAACCCAAGTCTCCTGACCTCTGTTTATAGGTATTATTGATTATGTTTTTATCTTCCTGTCTGTCTTCCATCATTTTTTTCAATATTTGTTATCCTTCTGATTTTAATTTTTTTCCAGGCTTCCTGCCTCCAAATGTTTCCATTATAACAATCTTTTCCTTCCTGCCTCCAACTCTCCTACCTATAACTCTCCCTTCTTTATTCTTCTTTCTCCGTTCTCCTAGGCTTTCTTTATACTTCTACTTTTTGCTTTTCCCTTGTGAGCTATCTGCTACAGCCAGTAGGATTTTTAAACACATTGTTTTTTGTCTGAAGACCTTGATTGATAAAAAACAAAAAATTCTGATTGGATATACATGGCAGTTTTGACAGAGACTAAAGTTTGGGTTAAGTCAACTCAGTTTTCTGTGCCTCAGAAACACCATCTGTAAAATGGATGTAATGAAACTTGCCCACACTGGTAAAGCACTAAGATTTAAGCATGAAAACCGTAGTATCAATGCCAGTATTATTCATTGTTACATTCAGACATGAACCAGCCTCCATCTAAATACCCCTAAAAAGGTGGTATTTCAAGTTCTCCCCTATAGTAGAAGCACATCCTGAGTACCCTAGCTACCTATACCTATATTGGCTATGTGGGAATAGGGGCCTGTCACTTATTTCTGCTGGAGGTGTTCCACTTTGTATAACTGGCTGAATATTCACTGGAGCAGGGATTTGAACCTTGGTTTCCCACAGTCCAGATGAATGCCCCTGCTCTCTCTTGAACTCTTGTCTATATTAGATCTTGCTTGTTTTTCATGAAACATTTCAAACAACTTTGGACTCATTGCAATATGGTATATAGGACTTTTTTAAACTCATGGAATGGGAACCAAGAGGGATTTGTGATACCTTTTATTGGAGAGAGTGGTTCGACACATTTTTGGAAACAAACTGCCCTCCCTCACGCTTCAGTGGAGTAGAAAAATAATTTCCCTCTCAAGCTGTATGTTCTTGGGATTTCTTTCTCAATCCATGGGACTTTCAGCTTTCTATCTTTTCTGTAGCTTCTTTCTTCTAACCCTCTTTGCCTCAGATTCCCACTCCTGGGTCTCTCCCCATCTCCTTTCTCTGTCCCTTCCTCTTCCCCTAGCAGTACACCTTATATCTCACCTCACCTTTAGTGGTCTTTTCCTCACAATGGAGTTGTGATGGTTTGTATGGGATAGCTTGCATAGGGATGATCCTGCCTCCGACAGAGGATTGGATTAGACCAGTGCTTCTCAACCTTTTTTGTACCAGGACCCATTTGTAAACATCGACAGCCAGTCCCCACCCAGTGCCCCTCACTCCTGACCTGATGCCCTCCACCCCCAGCTCCCCAGTGTGTGGGGCAGGAGAGGCTGTGGGGCAGGAGGTCCCCAAGCAGCCCCTTGCAGGTTGCAAAGAGGCTAGCCTGCAAGGGAAAAGCCACAGTGTCCCACGTATTTCTCCTTTAAAGGAGAATCCATTTTTAAAAGTTTGCTGATCCATTGTAAAAGCTGGTTCCTAACCATTTCATATATCCTTGTGACCCACTGTTGGGTCTTGCCGCTCGGGTTGGGAAACGCTGGACTAGATGACCCCTGGAGGTCCCTTCCAGCCCTGCCTCTCTGTGACTCTAACCCAGCCTCTTGCCCATCGCCTTTCCCCTCCCTTCCCATCTCCACATCCCAGCAGGCCGGGAGGCGCTGTGCCCTGCTGGAGTCACAGAGTGCTGGGCAGGAGCAGTGTTGCCAAGTCAGCTTATAATAAGCAGCATTGGGCTTGTTTGGGGGTTTTTTTAGTCTCTTTAATTTTTTGAGAGTTGTGGGTTGATAAGCACCCCCACTCCCCTCTCTTTGGCATGGGTTGGGCTGGTTTTTAAAAGCAGTGCTGCTTTTTTTTTTCTCTCCTTCTTGCAAGACTTAGCAACACTGCTAGGGAGAGGCCCAGAGGGAGCGGCTGGAAGGGTCCTGGTGCCCCGGTCGCAGCAGGCAGGGTGCAGGTGAGATGCTGCTTCAGCACCGGTGAGAGGAAAGCTGGGTGCTGGTCCCAGACTCAGCCCAGAGCCCACCTCATTTGCCTATCCTGCCTAGCAACAGGACACTCTTCTTTCTGATTGGGTGAGGCTGGCCTCTCCCCTCCCCCGCACCTCCCTGAACATGACCTGAGGAAAATCAACCCGCCTGATGCCTCAGGCTGGGTGGGGGGGAGAGTGCATTCCTAGCACTCTGATTGGCTGAGGCTGCTTCCGCCTCTGCCCTGGTTGGCTATAAAAGGGGCGGGCTCGGGGAGGCATTGGCCTGAGGCAGTGGTGGTGGCAGCCACCAAATCTGCCTGTCAGCTCCCTCTCCACCCCACCCCGGCACTCAGCCTGAGGTAGTCATTAAACCTGAGTCTGTGCTGCCCTTTGCTGCTGCCCAGGCAGGGATGTCCCATGTAGCACAAAATTCCCCTATAAGTGAGGCACCGGCCCTGCCCCCAGAAAGCTGCCCATCCCCCATCAGCATTCCTGTGGGCACGCCAATGCCCGCACCATCCGCTGAGTAGTAACATCTCCAAGAAGCTGCTCCTCCCACCCCACAAACTCAGTACAAGACTGACAACAGCCTTGGGCAGAGCACAGGATGGCCCCCAATCCTGCCATCCCACCATCGCTGGAGGTTGTCAGGACAGGAGGCCCTTCCAGAAGGGCAGGGAGTGTGCCTGTCTCCCCATGGGAGCCCCCAGAGGGGCTGGGGTGGGAGAGAGAGGTCATACCCTCCTCTTGCCCCAGACAGATCCTGCTACTGGGCTGGCATTGGCAGAGCTCTCCAGGCCACAGGGAGTCTTGACGTTTGTGGCCCTTTGAGACGGGGACACTGGCACCGCTCTGAGAGGTTGTCTCAGCCTTTCTGCAGACTCCATTTATCTCACTGCATCAGGAACAGTTGGGTCACAGGCTTTTACACACACACACACACACACACCCACACACCCCGATTCTGATGCAATTGCACAGTGTCTCTCTCTCTTTAAGAGTGGGGCCCCCTGGGCATGGGCCTTACAGTGCCTAAACTTTATTTTGGGCCTACGGAAACTATTGCTCTAAGAAATCCCTCTTCTTTGTTGGGGTTAATTCAAAAGGTGCAGGATGATTCTTGCAGGGTGGATAATCTTTTGGACATTAGTCCCTGCTCAAAAGGATACTTCCCTCCCCTTGTGTTTTTGATTCAAACATGGCTTCCTCTGCAGCTCCACTCTTGAGTAACAGCCCTTTCTTTGTTATACTGTGGTGATTACAACCGCTTCCCCTCCCTCCCTCCCAAAAACTTTTCCTTTCACAGGAATTGACCCCTCCCCTGACCAAGAGACTCTTCTTGAGATCCCTTTGGCATCTTTTCAATGCTGAAAATTGTATGGCACCACTTCTTATCTAAAAGCTTGATTTCTTTGGTTCTGGCTCTATAATTTCTCTTATTTAATGGAGAGTTTCCTCTTTTCAGCTTATATAGTTCATAACAAATGTTACAAAACCAGTTCAGGACCTCAGAGTTACTCTAGCATTATTTTGTGATTGGATTTAATTATACCTCTGTTAAAATTTCCAATAATTTAATCTGTGGGTTTTGTAAATGCAAATTGTGAGTAGGAAGTTAAGAATTAAGATTCCTTTGATTACTGTCGACTTTAATGAAGGACTGTGAACTTGTCTAATGCAGTGTTTTCTGGAAGTTCTGAATGAATAAAGAAAATAGATGAAGACTCTTTCTCTTTGAGAGGAAGCTTTATCTAAAGTCAGGTCCTGTCTACATAAAAAAATGCACATAGAAATAAGACAGGATCTTAGGCTCAGGTTATTTTGCCATTGCTTACTTCAAAAGGTATTAAGTGTTTGGATGAGCCTTGGATGAAATGATAGAAATTCAAAGTACTTTTGATAAAACACCCAGACTTAGATGTTTTACAAGGACCTGTGCCTTTTGGGAGGTGAAATTATTTTTGTTTTCTTCTCATTATTAATGGAGAAAAGTAACTAGCAGTATTAGTCTGAAGTCAGGCATACTGCAGGGCAGGGTGGCATCTTAATATCATTGGTTGCCTGCAGAAGTCTATGCCTTTCTGAATAAATTAATCTATAAGATGCCACCCTGTGTTGCCTTCTGCCATTAATGTGAGGAGCAAGATGGCTCAAAAGAGTAATAGGTCATATAAGTTTGGACTTCAGGTTGTTAGTTTGTTTGGTTAAGTAACCTCCAACTGGAAAGCTTATTGGTCTGTGCAAGACAAATTACTGATCTCTGCCTGTATTCTGTTTGGGCAAAAACACTTCACCACTGGCCCTGTATTTGCAGCCATAGCAGAAAAGCCAAGGGACTGAATTGTCCTCTTCTACCTGCAAAAAGTGGTCTTTTCTGAAGGAAGCTCTGACAAATTTTAAGTATTTCTGATAACAATGGAGATTTTGTTTATTATACTTTATATGGAACAATACTTGAAGAGGATTTTTAAAAAGGTTTCAATATCTGAAGTGCCTCCTGATAATCATAACTAATTTCTTCCGTCAGCAAACTCTATTGACAAATCTATATACAACTTATTATATAGCAAGAATTCATTAGCACTTATTACAGCATTTAATATTATTAAATCATTTCATAATATTATTACATAATAATGTAATGGTATTAGATGTGTAGTAATAACAATATTAGTTTTATCAATTTAAGTTCCCAATTTTGATCTTTAGCACATATGCTGTTTATCTAGTAAAATCAACAACTGCACAGCTCAATGCAGTTTACCTGTAGAGGAAAAAATGCTTATTCTAAAACTGTACATATTCAAAAAATTCAGAAGACATTTTAATGTGGATTGTTTTTAATTATTTTATTCACAAGTTGAAGATGATCATACTAACTGAGAAACAGGAAAAAAGGGAAACAGGGCATATATACTAAACTGCTCATTTGAGAAATACTACTGTGGCCCCAGTCATGCCACAAATTATACATGGGTAACTTTATACTTTTGAATTTCCATGTTAAGTTAAATAGGACTGCTCACATGACAGTGCTTTTGTAGCATGGAAAACTATCTTGGTACAATTTCCTATTTTGTATAAGAACTTGCATATAAGACTTATCTGAAAATATCCATAGCAAATAAAACAGTTACAAAGACAGAGTTTGCGGTATAACTATGTATACACTTTTTAATTATATGTATGGTTTCTCATTATACCAATGTGACCATAGAAAAAAGATTCATGCTATATTATCTATGTAGTTAATATTTTACTTTTTTTAACAGGGACCTGATTATTCAAAATGAGACATAATCTAATTTGTCAAACACCTCCCACTGTCACTGTTTATATAAAATCAAGTGCATCCAGGTCACATCAACAAAAAAACCCTGTATGTCTAAAACGTCCTATTTTTAAAGACAGTCAAGAAAGCTGTGAAAACAATGTGCATGGTAATAAATGTAAACGTCCAAAAGGTCCATGTTTAGTAATTCAGCGTCAGGAGATGACTGCTTTCTTTAAACTGTTTGGTAAGCTAACAATTACATATTTTGAGTAAAATTATGCAAACTGAGATTTCAGATGTGCTATATAAGCAGCTATGGCTTTTTAAATGCAATAGTAATTTGAATGTCTTCTTCCGTATATACTAGCAAGCATATCTTGTTCTGAAGAAACTCTAAGGCCAGAGAACTCACACCAGTAAATTGAAATGATAGAAAGATATTCCTCAATTAGTTTAAAAGCTTCCAGTTCTCTATTAGAACTTGTTGTTATACTTCAACGTTCAAATATGTACCTTTTAAATTAAAACAAAATACAAAAAGTGTTACAAAAATACTGAAAGATACATATTTGATTTTAAAAACAGAAGCAAATTACTTTTTCCTTCTGTTGTCATCATTCCCTTTCTCTCCTTCTTTCCTCTTTCATCACTATCAGGCCCTATAGCTTATGAATGCTCTTTTTGTATATAAAGTATATATTTATATTGCATTACATTTCAAAATAGATTTGAAAGAGGCTGAATTTCTCAACAATGGAAGAAAATACATTATTCTGGAAATGATCATTCAGGAAGGGAAACCAAATGAAGAGAAAACATGCAAAAGAGTTTAGGAGCTACTAAGGGTTTTCATTTCTGTTGTATACATTTTTATAGTTTTTGTGCTCCAAATAAAGGGACAGAAAAATAGCAGGAGGCTCTTTTTGTTCCTAAAAATTCTGAACACAGAAATCAATTAAAACAGAGAATTTACAGTACCCAAATATAGTCAGTCTTCATCATCATAGGATAATTATCGGGAGCTATACCCTTAATTATGCAAATACTTTAATACTTACAGCCTAATAATGGCTTCCAGAGAATCAAAATGCAAGAATTCTCATGTCTGTATGGTTAGTCAGAAATACAGGTGCAGCGTTAATTTAAATTAAATACAACCACGTAGGTGCAGTAAATTAAATAAATGAAGAGGGGAGACTATCACACAATGGCATTCAGCAGCCCTCTAGTAACTCAGGTTAACTATGAATGGAGTTCTTTGTGTTTTCTGCTTTGCATGTGTTATGATTTCTCTCCTATTATTGGGACTTTCTCCACTGCTAACCCCTTTCTCCTGTCATCATCTCCTTTTTCATTTTATTCAAATCAAGAAAATTTCCTTTATTAGGCTTGATTAAAAAAAAGAGAAAAACAAAAAAACCCTAAAAACTTTTTTATATGTGTCTGTAAAAAAATGCCTCTTTAGAAAAATAGTTAATTTTATCAGTTGAAATTCACAACTATCTTTTGTTGCAGATGATGATCTAATTCAAGACTTCTTATGGATGGACTGCTGCTGTAAAATTGCAGATAAGGTAAATTTGGTGTCTAGGTGTCCTGGTTAACAGGCTACTTCTAGAACGAGTGTCTTACCCCTAATCACTTGATAATATAGCATGAACATAGACCATATTCTGCACTCTATAATGTACTCTCATTTTCTCCACTGAAGCTTCTGGACAGCATAATTTACAAACTACTGGTTGGGGAGGAATGCACAAAATACAGTCTTGTTTTGATGCACCAATTAAAATATATTAAGCAATATTATACTAAAAACAAAGAATGTTAATATTCTTTTTTTTTTACCTTTTCTAACAGTATCTTTTGGCAATGACCTTTGTTTATTTCAAGAGGGCTAACTTCAGTATAAATGAGCACACCAGACTTAATTTCTTTGTTGCTCTGTAAGTATTCTTCAGATACCTGGTTGTGTTATTAATATTATGCATCTTTGTATTGGTTTATTCCTGTGTTTATGCAACTGATAATACTGATTTTCAGATTAAAATTCCTAATGTGGTTTCTAATGGGGGTGTCATATTGCAAACCTCTTCTTTTCCCCCATTATATATTCAATACTCTTATTGGCAACCTTACTAAAGAAGCATTGAAAATAATATAGGCGAAGTTAATAAGAATGCCTACTATTAAAAACTGACTGACACTTTTGGATCCTGTTTTCGGTTGCTTGTAAATTTGGCAAATGTTTAATATTTGAATTGTTGGTAGTAGTCATGTTGGTCTAAGGACATAGGCAAGGAAGGTTCCATGGATAGATGTGATATCTTTTATTAGACCAACTAAAAAGATGGAAAAAAGTTTTTTGCAAGCTTTTGGGCACAAAAGCTTGTGTTAAGCTTGCAAATAATTTTTTTCTATTTAATCGGTCTAATAAAAGATATCACATCTACCCAAAGAACCTTGCCTGCCTAATATTTAGATGTTAGGGGCATGGAGAGTGGGCCCTATTTGATTCAGATTTGGATTCGGCCCAAATCAGGGACAGTGATTCAACTAGTTGATTCGGACCATTGTCCCTGATTCGATTCGGCCAAATCCAAATCTGAAGTTTCAATGCTGATTTGGAGAATCAGCGATTCGGACACAGAGACAGCTTTAAATGTTTTTTCTACATACCTTGAGGTAGCAGCATGGCTTGTGAATGCTGTGATGGTAGGGGGATGGAGTATCCCACAGGAGCGTGGGGGGGCCCTCCACTTGCTCGGTGGTGAACTTAAATTATTTCCAGTCCACTTCCAGGTCCACTGGAGACCGTGTGAGGGGGCCCTCTGGTTCAGTGATTGGCCACGGGGGGACCCCAGGTGCCCCCCCAGACCCTGGAGGCACCAGTTACCGAGCTGGGGTGGGGCGCAGGGGGACCCCCTGAGCACTCCCTGGCAGACTCAGAAGTGGACCAGAAGTGCTTCTGGTCCTCTTCCAGGTCTGCTGCCAAGCACGCTGGGGAATTCCCCACACTTCTGTGGGACGTTCCATCTGCCCCAGCATTGCAGCATTCAAGAGTCGCCTGGTACCTAAAGGTATGTAGAAAAAACATTTAAAGTTGTGTCTATGTCTGAATTGTTAAATCTCTCCAAATCGATTCGGAGAGTTCCAATTTGATTTGGAGAGATTAAAGGATCTCCTGATTCAATTTGGATTCAGAGATTTGACCACCTAATTGGGTCTAATCTCTGCCGAATTGAATCAGGGACCAAAGCTTCGCACATCAGTAGATGTGTATACCAGGCAGAATTTGTTTGAAACTTTTCCACCACTGTGGTTTATTATTTCTGAGAATGAAGTTCAGGAAAGATGCATTGCTTCCCCAAACTAAAAAAATTCTTGACATGTTTTTGTTTGATGGTGCTAATGCCTTTGTCTGTTTGAGTATGGATATGCTTTTGGCAAATGAATGTGTGAAAGGTGTGCATTCTTGCTACCCTCCTCAAATCTGCCATAATTTGGTCAAGTTATAAATCTCTGAAAAAATGCAGTTTGCATATGTTAAAAAGAGAGTATGTAGATTTTAGCAGCTGAAATCTCCATTGATTCCATGCTTAGGCCTCTCATGGTTTCTAATGGTAACTGAAATGCATATGCATATTTTCCACAGAAAGACTCCCTACTTTTGTAGATCTTACATGTGACGGATCTGCATTATTACCATGCCCACAAAGCAAATGAGCATGTTATGTCCTCTGACAACTCCCATGTGCGACTGAACCATGTATGAGCCATCCCTACAGTGACTCTATATGTTCCATGCCCATGCTAGTGAAACTCAGGACTTTCCCTGTAATGACTATTCCTGGTGCTCATGGGTTGCACCAGAATGAGGAGCCCATGGAAGAAATTTAGACTTTAACAGTAGAGGGGAAACATAAGAGAGATTTTTGGAATATGGGTACAAGTCTATGCCAGTTAGAACACAGCCTCCTCTACACAATGAAAGAAAACTTAAGATTCCTGAATCTTACCATCCCTTTGTTGTCAGCAAATAGGCTTATAACACGCTAACAAAGCTTACCTCTCATCCCTCTTAACACTAGTCTACACAGAGCATGACAATGCACTATTGCTATCAGTTACCCAGGGCCTGATTCAAAAGGTATTTATGCAATTAAGTTGCATTTTAGTAAGATTTTGTCTTCCTACAATCCAAGCAATTCATTATTGACCCATCTAAATAGTTATGCACTTGTGATTCAGACATGCATATGCAGAGATATGCTTTCTAGGTGTTAAACTAGATAATGCATAGCTATGTTCCAGCACACTTAGCTACAGAGCATGCTTTTACCATTCATTATTCTGATTCAGACACATGTAAATATGCATAGGATAAACATGTCATTTTGGAGTTCCCTGTATGCTTAACTACATTAGTGCACAGTTGACCAGTTTTTCTATGCAGAATCTGAAAGCATCTATCAAGCCAACCTGTATGTTATTCCTATTGACTACAATTTTCTACAATCACATTGATTCCTTTGACCTCAGCCTTTCAATTGCTCTATATATGACATTTGTAGCATTTTTATAGAATCAGAATATTAAGGTTGGAAGGAACCTCAGGTCATCTATTCCAGCCCCCTGCTCAAAGCGGGACCCAACCCCAACTATTTTGTATTGCTCCTGCTAATTTAGTTGTGTGTCATGGTAGTTTCAGGTTTGATTCTCTGAGTGTGGTATAGATAGAGTTTTTCTAAAGGTAAATTGAGCTTGGTAAACTATGGGAGGCATTTTTTGTAGGATGCACGACTCAACAAAAGGATGCGTTTAGCTAAAAACTTTGGCCAATTTTTTTCTACCTTATACAATAGAAATTTTAATGTGTGAAGAAGTAAGGTACTTTCTTGCCCCTGTGCTCTGTGTTGGGTGGCCTTTTTCAGAGTATTTGTGCAATTACATTAGTCACTAACAATGCACTAATTAACCAGTGTCCAATGAAAATGTGGAGAAGTGGAGGAGGAATTGATCCTCAGATTCTGTTCAAGGGTAAACCATTATCCTTCACAGTGATAATGCTGTGGAATCAGTCAGCCCAGGATAGTTGCACATATGCCCAAAGCTAGCAGTGTGTGGGAATCATCTGAAAATGTGTTCTTGCATTTTGAGAGAGACTGAGCAGATCAGAGAAATTTTGGGTATTATTGAAACAAAAAAGGATAGAGAGAATTTCAGTAGCTACTATGAGTAATGCAATGAAAATGTGTCCCACTTCTCAATCATTTACACTGCACGGTTTTCCTTTGAAAATATGAATTTCTATATATCTAATACATAAGAGTATATGACCTCCTATCCCTTTTACATGTTAAATTAGGATGAGAGATTCTCTAAAGGGTGTGCAGCATGACAACAAGGGCTAAATACATGACAATTGTGCAAAATGAGTAAAATGCAACCACAGAAGAGCTATTAAAATGCTTTCAATAATCTTCAGTCAGAAAACGGAAAGCTGAGTGTTGAGATTGCCTTGCTTTAAGTGCTGGTGGCATGTAAACTATTGAGAAAATGAGAGTATTTAGGCTTATGCCCACTTCAGTGATGAGTAAATGTATGTGCCTGTGCCTATATAGGGGCTTATATCACTGAATCCCAACCTATGAGCAACACTTGTCTGAGCTGCAGGGTCTGTATAAATGTTGTCTAATTCCATGAGAGGACAGGAACCCAGACAAGCACACCTCTTCCATACTCCTATTGGCTATATTATGCATCCCCTTGAATAGCATGCTGGCTGCTGTGAATCTCAACCAAAATATGCTCAAGGGTCACCATTCAAGGTTTAGAATCACAGGGACCTCAAGAGTCATCTAGTTCAACCCACTACACAATGCAGGATATGGTATTCCTATACTTCTTGAAAACTTTGAAAGAGAAAGATGCCACAATTTCCCTTGGCAGCTTCCTCCGCTGCCCTCTTGTTCTGACAGTACGGAAGGGTGTATTTATTTATTTAGAGATTTAGGCTAAATCCTCTTTGCTACAGTTCAAGTCCATTGTTTCACATCCTGCCCTCTGTGGCAAGAGACAATTTATGTACCCTCTTCTTCTAAGTAGCTTTTCAAATATTTGTTCCCCTTAATCTCCTTTTTACCAAATTAAACGTTCTTAGTTCTCTCACCCTTTCCTTGTAGGGCTAGCATTTATCCCTTTGTTGTCTTTTTGATTAACTCTGTATCCTCTCCAGTTTTTTCACATTGTTTTTAAGTTACCCAGAACTGCACACACTACTCTAAGGCCTAATAAGCACTGAACAGAGTGATATTATCACCTCCTACATCTTATGTCTCATGCAGCCCCAAACTGAGTTTCCTTTTTTTAGCTGACCACATCACATTGCTGGCTTATGGTGAGTTTGTGATCCACCAGCAATTCCAGATTCTTTTCAGCAATGTTACTGCCTTACCAATCATCTCCCACTCTGTATTTATGCATTTGATTTTTCTTTCCTAGGTGTAGAATCTTGCATTTATCTTTGTTGACTTTCGCTCTGTTATCTAGTGGCTAGTTCTCCAGTTTATCAAGATCCTTTTGATTTCTGATTGCATCATTCAGAGTGTTTGCAATGCCTGACCTATCCAGAGAATACATACGGAGATCTGGGATGCATAACTTCCTTTTTTAGTTCTACCTAGGTGTACACAAATATAATTTTTAGGCACAAAAATACAAAACGCAGCAGTGACAAAAAGCCTTAGTGAATTATGTCCCTTTCAAGCTCAAGCAACACAATTCTGTGGGCTGGACCTAAGCCAGCTGATGAACCATATGGGTATCAATATGATATCACATGATGGAATTTATATTTTCAGTTTGCTTTTTTAAAAACCTAGGAACTTATATACACAAACGTACCTTAAATAACAGTATTAGGGCTTCAAATTCAAACAGAGATCCATAAATGTTAGAATTAATATTACCTTTGGAGCCTTAGATTGGCAACCTGCGTTGTGCAAGTACTGACACAGTCTCTAAATACGCAATCCCATGTTATTTTTCCCCAGGATCTTTACCTAATTTGTTGCACCAGATGTGCATGCTCTGGGGACAAACCAATGTAGAAGAGACTGCAGCACACCTGCCTTTTTGTTGCAAGCGGTAGAAGGTGTATAGTGAGTGAAGGATTGAAGAAGAGAAGAAAAGTCTTAATGTTAACAGTTGATTGCTGTTCTGAAAAGATGAATTCTATTGCCGCTTCTGTCAGATTTTGTGTATGATATTCATGAATTGTGTTTCTCAGTCCCTGGAGACCACAGAGACTACTTTGCAGAAGGACAGAGCACTCATAAGTGCAGAGGAAGTCAATGGATACTGTACTTAATGTACAAAGTATTATACAATACTAACTACTCTGAAAAATAAGTTCCTAGGTATCTCAAATTGGGCATACAAGAGTAGTTGGTACTTTTTACCTTAATCTTTCTATGCCTTCATCATGCCTTCAACTGAGACAGGCTTTATGAACTTCGTATTTGTGAAGCATTTGGATGAGCAGTAAGAAGCTCCATGGAAAAAACCCATAAGGAAATTTAAAATTCTGTCTTCAAAGCAGAATTGAAATACTCTGCAGTAAATAAGGGAAAATCAATCACTGATCAGCGAGAAGAAAGTTAAGATAAACAGTGATAAGCCACTCTGGCTCTCAGAGGCAGGAATCCTCTGGAAAAATAATTTGTGCTCATAGAACAAAATTCTGTAACATAATGTATGCATACAAGGGGAGTGATTTGTGGCTCTGTTAACCTTAGTTCAGGCATTTTGTAACTTTTAAGTATTAGACTTTGTGATATTAATAATGGCTTTCATGTAGTTTGTGTGTACAGATTACTAAAACTACTTGCAAACAAGCTTATATCCAATCTGTTATGAATTTACTATTGCATGCATCTTAAATTCTGTGGCTGCTGGTTGTAGCTGTGTTGGTCCAAGGACACAGGCAAACAAGGTTCTTTGGGTAAATGTGATATCTTTCATGAGACCAACTAAATAGGTGGGAAAATTGTTATTTGCAAGCTTTTGGCCACAAACACCCTTCTTCAGGCATAGGGAGAGTGTGCTGGTGTTATGTGTTCTCCATGGTGGAATAGAAGCCAATATATAAAATGCAGGTCTGTGAAAATGCAAATATGTGGCAGTGAGGATCGGAGGGAATAGGAAACAATAGGTGTGAGACTGGTACGTGTGGGAGTAGAAGAGGGGAATGTTGACTTGGTAACAGAATGTAGCTAGTTAAATGTAGAGGTTACCTGTGGTTATCGGATGGCCGGCAAGTTATAATGTGCCATAAATCTAATGTCTATATTTAGTCCATGATTTTTTGTGTCATTGCACCTTGTGTCGCTACTTGTCCCCAGGGAATGCCTGTGCCATGAGTGCTCTGGCTTGTGGCAAGCTACCCCAGGTGGGGTAGGGGAGCCTGGGGTCAGCACTGTGCTGGCCCCAGAAGCCTCATTTAGGGTCCTGAGGTCCTCCTGGGGCTGCAGCAGTGGCAATCCAGTCACTTGGAGGCTGGTCAGATTCTGGAGCAAGGCTCCAGCCAGCCCCGGCTCCGGTTCTGAGCTGTGTGCACTGCCACCATGGACACAGCCCTTTTTTTCGGCATGGGCTTTTTTGACCCTAGGATTTCCTGGGGTCAACCACCCCTGTGCTACAAGGTAGCAGCATGGGGAGCAGCTGCATGTGTGGTGTGTAGCACTGCAGACAGATCTGTGGCACCACATACCACATGTCTGTGCTCATCTGGACAGAGATCTCTGCCTCAGAGATAAAAAAGGTGATTTTAAAAATCAAAACTAGGTAATTCATCCTAGCAGAAAGGTAATTTTGGTAGAAAATGCCCACAGATTAATGGAAGCAAGGAAATGTGTGATAGGTTTAAAGGTACATGTCTGAAGTCATACAAATATGATGACTGAAATTTCAAGATTCTTAATGTTCATATTTGTGTAGGTATCTGGCTAATACTGTTGAGGAAGATGATGAAGAATCTAAGTACGAAATTTTTCCGTGGGCTTTGGGAAAATCTTGGAGAAAGCTCTTTCCTGGTTTCTTAAAGTTAAGAGACCAACTCTGGAGTAGAATTGACTACAGGGCTATTGTAAGCAGACGTTGCTGTGAAGAGGTAAGGAGGCCTTCAGTATACTAGATTTGGGGACTGTGACACAATTTATATCAACTGGGAATGTAGTCCTATATTGTATTTTATATATATGTGTGTGTGTGTATTTCTATGCAAGAAAAATACAGTTTCCATGACAGGAAAAATATATATTATTGTATGTATATAATATTTTCTGCCATAGAAATTTTTGATGACCATCAAAAAAGGGATACATGCAGCTGAAACGTAAGGATTTGTCTATTCTGTTCTTATCAGAATTTTCTTTTGCATTTATTATGTTTTCTTATGGATACTGGTTTTAAGCAAAAATCCTGAAATCTTATTTCAAATCTATATCCAAACTTTAAAAAAATTGTTCAGTTAGCCCACCTTGTAACTGAGGTATTTTACATTATGCTACTACTCCCAAACTTGTTTCACAAGTTTCTTCTGAACGCAGTCTTTAATTGGCCATTTTACATCATTCTGTTTAGAAATGTTTTGTTTTTCCAATTACTTAGAAAAATCATCAACTCCTATATAGGTAGAGATTGTAGATGTGTTAATCTAATGACACAGGCAGACAAAGTTCTTTGGGTAAATGTGGTATCTTTTATTAGACCAACTCAAATACAGTAAAATCCCTGTTTTCTGGCATTCTACTAGCCAGCATACTCTATTAACCAGCACCACGCCACTGTGCTGCCCCCATCCACTACTGTGCACCGCCACCGCTGCATGTAACCACCCTATGCTGCTGCCATGCCATCCACCACCCTGCACCACCGCTGTGTGCAAGTCTCATGCAATCTTCCTGTGCCAGTGCCATCCACCACTCCGCATCGCCGTGTGCAAGCCCTCTGCTCTGGCTTCGGTATTTTTAGATGACTGGCATTTTTACAATACCAGCATCCGGCACTCCCCACTCATGCTGGATAATGGAGATTTTACTGTAGTTGGAAAAATTCTCAACTAGAATTTTTCCAACTATTTCAGTTGGTTTAATAAAAAATATCAGATTTACCCAAAGAACCTTGTCTACTTCAACTCCTATATAAAACTTTTACATTGAGTTAAATCCCAGTGAAGTCAATAGCAAAAAATTTCATGGATCCATAAAACTAAAATTCTGCCTTTTATTTCAATGCCTTTTTGTTTTTTACTGAGTAAAAGTGTTAACTTAACAACCCCTCCCCCAGTTGCTTTTGCATTATTTCATCCCATTTTTTAAAACCTGAGTTTAACCATAAAGGGAAAAATATCCCATGTCCTCATTCTTTTGTATTTTATACCATATTTACTCAAATTCAAGATGAGACTTCCCCCCATTCAGTGTGCGGGGAAAAGCCACTTGTCTTGGAATCTAGTACAAGGCAAAGGAGGAGGGCTGGCATTTTCTTTGGCATCAACTCTGGCCCTGACATAGGATCGGAGGCATAGCAGTTGCCATCCATACTTCCACCTAGCACTCAGTTATTGCTCTGGCCCTTTCTGACCTGGGCATGGAGCACAGGATAGCTCCAGCCCCAGCTCAGAACTGCAGCAGCAGCTGTAGTGGTGGAAGCAGCCCCAGCATCTTGGGGTTACTGACAGTAAGTGCTTTGGGGGCAGATGGCAGGGGGGGCAGGCAGCAGGGGATGCAGGCATGGGGGAGGCAGCAGGGGCCGCAGTCACTGTGGTGAGGTATAGGGGAGGCAGGTGCATCCACCATAGTGGGCAGGGGTAGGTGGCAAAGCAGATAAGTGCAGGGAGGACAAGGGGTAGGGGTATAGGGGCAAAGGCTGGCAGTCAAACTGCCTGCCCCTCCACTGCTGCGTTCTCTGCTTAGTACTGGGGGGTAGAGGGATGAATTGAAGAAGACACTCCAATAATTATATTTTCTCTACATGAAAAATTGTAACAAACATATACAGTTCCATGTATAGAATCAAATTATTGGAGGTTGTACATTCAAAGTTATCTTGGATTTAAATAAATGTAGTATTTAGATTTATTCCAACTGCTTGTAATGGCTTGGACTTATCCTTGGGGTTTGGAACTTTAATGAATGTAAAAGGCATATATTGTCTGAATTTGGAACAGAAGAGGTTCTCTTTTATTTTCATAAAATAACAAACTGTGAAACTGTATGGTTGTACCCTGCTTCCAAGAGAACCTGTATCAGATTTAAGACCAGGGAAATGTTGTAATATCTCTCAGGCAGTTTCTTTGCTGGGAGGCTTTATATTGAAACTTTGACATCATCCATCTATTTTTGGAAAGCATGATATAATTCACAATGGATTTCACACTAAGTAAAACAGCACAAGACTTTGCCAAACTCTAAAGTCAGGGGAATTTAAAAAAATCATTCAGTTCAGGCAGGAAAAAAGCACTTGCAGCTTCTATAACATGCTAACTGAATGAAATTTGTTTCTGAAAATTGAGATACTGTGTTATGGAAGCTGGTATTATGGAAGCTGAGTGTTGATTCCCATCCCCACTAATTACATCAGTTAGCAATGAAATGGTCATATTGTGTCACCAAATTTTTGCAAAAACTCATTCTTTGAACTGCATTGATCAATTTAACACCAAGGTACCATCTTCCAAGATAAACAAATGCTTTTGAATATTAATAGATTTGTTTTGGTTTCAAGGTTTGCTTGTTGTTTTTCCTGATTCTGGTTCCATACAGAATTTATTTCTAACATAGGTGATGGCTATTGCTCCAACACATTATATATGGCAGCGAGAACGTTCCATGCATCACAGTGGAGCTGTGAGAAATTACAGCAGAGATGAAGTACAGATGCCACGAGGACCTAGTGCTACACCCATAGATTGTTCACTTTGTGGTAAGAAAGGAAGATTTGTAGGACTAGGATTATCATCCTCATCCTCTTCCTCTACTGGCACTTTAGAGATGATGGAGCAATATCCATCTCAGGAATTGAAGGACACTTTCCCAGTTGAAAAAATGCTGATTGATCCTCCTACTTCCTGTTATTTCCAAGGTAGGGTTCAGTACTGTAACTTTCATTTTAGTTGTCTTACATGCATGTGTTATTACAGTAGACTGCAAGTGACCTGTATAGCAGATCTATTACATTTATCAGTATTTTTAAAACATCCAGCTCTTACAGGATTGAAACTAAGTGTATACTGCTGGTTTCTGGTAACAGAGTTAAGTTCATGTGTTAAGAGGTAGTAGCCCTCATTGACATGTCAGTGTCACCAGTAGCTTCTAAGGATAAATACAATTTTATGTGCAAAACTGTACTAGCATAGCTTCTTTAAGTGGTAATGAGCAATTTTCTTATACCAAGTACAGGCTTGCTGTTATCACTTTGTCCACACAGAGTGCTTGCTATATAAAATGCCTCTACTTCTGCACTGGTAAAACATTCCATGTGAAGTTATAGTGTTTTGTATGAACTAGGACTACATTTTTTTCTACTTTCCTCTTAATTGGTTTGTTGCAGTCTTACAGAGAGAAAAATCACTTTATAGCCCTGTTCTCATGTAAGTTTTTCAATGTGTGAATATAACGTGTGTGAAAGAAGAGACTATCACTTGAGGCACTTAGTCTATAGAACTGGTATCGTGGAGGCACTAACAATAAAAGCTCCACCCTGTCAATATGTCTTAATTTTGATCAGAAGGAATATTAGCAAAGGGGTGGAATGTCTCTAGTACTAAGAGCACAGTGTAATCTTCATGCTTATCAAATCCTTGGTCTCTGTTAAAACTCAGATTGATGGTTTGGGGGCTAGAGGGATCCTGACAGAAGCTGCCAACAAGTGCACTTTGATAACATGTTGCAAAAATGTAGAAAATCCCTTTCCTTGACCTTAGGAGGCTTAGAAACATTGCATAATCAATGATACTTTCATTCATATCCTGGCTGTTTACTCCTCTTAGGCTGAAAACATGTTGATTTTGTGCCACCATAATAATGTTTATGGTGGCACATAGGCCAAGTAAACAGATGTCCACACTCTTTGTGCAACAAATGCCCTATATTTGTGGCCATAGCATAAGTGGTATAAATTTGTGCCACTATTTTGCAATAGACATCTATTTGCTTTATGGTGGAAGAGTCAAGGCAGCTTCAGGGGCCGCATCCTGTATGGTCCAGGAATTCCCATTCACAAGATACAGGATCAGGCTCCTAAAGCTGACATTCCAACCATCCATAAGAATGTGAAAGTGGAACTCAAAAAAAAACTCACAGTTGAAAACTTCTAGCATTGCTTCCAGAAGTTAGGACAAGTACATATCACCTGGGGGAGATTACTTTGAAAGGGACAGCTCATACAAATGTTGTTTGTACACTATTCTTTAAAATAAAGGCTAGGTCTTAGAACTTTTTGATCATCCCTCGCATAATGCCTCAATCCTGCAAAGACTTGGATGTGGGGTTAAGCACTGGGGAACACTTGCACTATAAAATGTTAAGTACAAATGTTTGTAAAACGGGTTCATTTTTCTAATTTTATTTAAATAAAGTTTCTCTCTAAAATATCTACTTTTTCACTAGCACAAGTAACACTGAATTCCTTGGTGGCTATAGCAATTCTTGTTTTGTTATGTTCAGTTAAATTTTGCAGCTCTAGAGGACTTTCAAACTTTAGAAATGTTTCAGTTGTAAGATATTTATAATGGGTAGAGAATCACTCTGCTAGAAGCAGTAGAACATTTCACAGATTAATCTTGCTATTACCATCCTTTTACCCTTCTAAAGAGCCATTTAAGTCTCAAATTCTAGATCACACATCACTTTTTTTAACCCACTGGTGTTACATGTGAGAGCTAAGATTACTATCATCTGAAAAGAGATTGGGGGGAATTTATTTTATTTACTTCAGAGACCTGAGGAAGGGTACTGCGGTACCTAAACGCTTGTCTATGTCCTTGCCAATGATACCGTTGGACAGTTCGTTCAGTAAAAGGTATCACCTACAAAAACTATTGCCTCTGTTTTCCTCATGCATTTGATATATGAAACAGCAGGTCACTGTTTGTCCTGGATAATCAGTTCTTTTGGCTTTTTTGGGAGTTCTCAACACTGTTTCAGAGAAAAAAATATTTTTAAAACAGAACAATGAATATACCCGTAAGTTACAGAAGACTCCTATCACAGAAGCACAGAAAAGAACTAGGATGTAAACTTACATATTTTGACTTGTGTTTTGTTCTTTAGATAAAGTACCAAGCTTTCTTTTTTGTAACAGCTGCTAAAACATGTTTGACTAGTGTTATACTAGCAGCTAAGCAATTTTCAGCCTTCTAAAAGTGAACCTTGTCAACAACTAGTCTTTTTTACCTGGTCGTTTACCCCATGTACAGTGCGCTGGGTAAACACCGGGTCAAATTTCTGTGAACTGGTTTCTCTTGACTTCATGTGCACATTTTATTTCTAAAGCAACTAACTATGATTGACAAGTACATACTGATGGAAACAGAAGTTACATTCATGTATCAGAGAGCAGAATTTGCTCCATTAGATCTTTATTCTATATAAACAAAGTTTTGTTTTGTTTTTTTTAAAACTCCTGGTAGACTGTATAAGCCTATCCACCAGGGGCAGAAAAGGTGGCTGCATGAACCAAGACAAATCCATGGACTGGTTTACAGGAAATGAAGAATGAAATGCATCTGACAAGACTGATCACTGACAAGAATCTTCAAAACTTGCTTCCTGATAAAATGTTTGTTTTCTTTGTTGCATAGCTATAGCATAACTGATTATTCCATTTGCTTTTCCCTTTTCAATTGTACACAGAGTATCAAAATGTATATTCAATACAAATCAAAGCAGTAATCATTTTTTAAAAAAAATGTACAAAGTCTACAAAAACAGTATTTATAACATTTAATATTATTTTGGTAAAATACAGTACTTAAATTATCAACTGTCATCTGGAACGGTGTCTGGATATACTGGGTTAAATTTCCTCAGTTTGATAAGAAATACTAGTTTAGGGGGAGAAAAAAAAGTAATGTTATTTCCACAACAATCTCAATGTGCTAGTCACAGAAAATGACTGTAAGTTAGGTTGTTCTATTATGTCTAATATAGCTATGTATTTAAATATAAACAATCTTTAAAAAACAGTATTACACAAAATTTAAGATTATAAAAGTACGATCCAAACATTTCTCACCTGTGTGACCAACTTGCCAAGGGTAAGGCCGAGCAATGTAAGGTACTGAACCAACATGTTCTGAAAGTGACTCTGTTAGATTACAATACAAAGCAATTATTTTCTGAGTTACAAAGAATATACATCAGACCAGAGCATCCGTATCTAAATGCTAATTTTCTTAACATCTCACCTTTCTTTCATTTGATAATCTGTTGCTCTCAAGATGCTCTGCATCAGCAGCTAGTTCATACAGCCTGTATGATGTTTTCATATACCTACAGCTAAAGTGAGCACCCCATTTTTCTTACTGGACTCTCAGCAGTTCTGAAAATATGCCATAGTCAAAGCTCTACAGTAACACACATGAATATAGGAGTCTTCCATAAAACCATGTTTGTACTGCCTCTGTGCCAGGCCTTGGATTGCCACCAAGAGGCAGTCTCCACCCAAACACTTGTGGAGGTGGTATAGACAATCCCCAAGACAAAATTCTCTGAATTAAGCAGTTTAAAGATATGCGCTGAGTGGCTTGACTGAGTTTCAAATCCAAATGTACTATTTAATTTGCAATTATATGTTTTTTAAAATCAAAAAGCTATTGCATTTGAAACTGTATCTTTATTAACAGGGCTGCCAATCAAGAAGTATAGAGGCATTTCCCAGTCAATATTGATTGTAAATGTCACAGTTCATGTGTGTGGAAGGAGAGGGCATGAATGCCAATTATGGCTTCCATATCCAAAACTCTCAGCGTTAGTAGTTTTGGTACTTTTTCATAAGAAGGAGAACAAGAAGAGAGGGTGAGCAGAACAGGCCAAGTCTAAGAGACAAAAATAGTATTTAGCAATGTGATTACATTTTTAGCCCTCAAAAAACCTGTTTTCAACATGTATTAAAATATATATTTTTAATATTCCATGGTTAGAGACCCAGATTTACCAGTTTCAGACCACAGAAAGAAGCTACACTAACAGGCCAGCCACATCTCAGCAATAAGTCTTTATCTACTTAAGCAGGGGGTAATATTTCTGTGTCATGAAATAGTAATCACTCTCCATGCTTTGGGAAATAAGTCAGAAAACCGGCAGACTCCTACAGGAGTCAACAAAGTTTAAGTACATCACAAAGGTGGTAGCTTTGGCTGATAAATGTGGAGGATGAATATATACCTGAAGTGATGTAAAGGAAATTGCTGGGGGATGGAGAAAAAGTGGGAGTATAAAATGGTGATTGACAGATAGTTCAGAGAATGTCTATTTGTAAGAAGAAAGTGTAGTGAAAGTAATGCTTCTTAAGTGGCAAATGGGAAACTTGTATCACTCTCCAGCTATGACTGCAAAACATGCATATAATTAAAAATAATTTCATACCATCACCTTCACTGCCTCCAATGACAGCTTGTTCCTGAACAAGATATTCTTCATCTTGTTGAGGTTCCTCATCTACATTTTGTTGTGCTTCTACTCTTGGGGCAAGCCTGCTGTCCTTCTTTCGAACTGGTTTTATCAACCATTCTCTCTGAATAAGTTCAATGATCTGTTCACACAGAAGAGGGAGCTTGCTTGTCCGTATTCCTTGCAACAGGTCAATAACCTGTGTGATACTTTTAAAGTTCAAAAGATAGAATGATACAACATTTTTATTTACTAAAATCCTTACATAAAAAACTGCTGGCCTGCGTTCCATGAAGTTCCCTGTGCTCTTCACTTTTTGGTTCACACAAGTCTTTCAGTTTTAGTGTAACTTAGCATAAAATCTTAGCATAAATTGAAAAATAATTGGCAGATCTTCAGGATGAACTCCTGCTGAAGGCAAAAGAAGCTTTACTCAAATAAGACTAAAGGATTTGGTCCAATGTAAATTTTACTAAGTACAGCTCAAGAATGAAATACATACTTCAAAAATAAAAAATCCATATTTATTTCACACTTTAATAAAACTACAATTGCTTAAGTGATGCCCAAGTCAAATCAACTTTAAAATGCCAGAATTTAACACTTACTTTGCTAGATATACAGCACATACACCACCCTGTTTAAGGTTTGGGTACACAATTGGCAAAGCAGTCTGAGGGTCAAGCATATCCAAAGCTACCTACAGAAGAAAGATATTTGTTAACACAACTAAATATGCAAAAACATAAATTCCCCAGGCCACCAGAAGCAGAAAAAAAAAAGAACTTATGGAGAGAATGTATGACACTACAGTGTGTGCGTGTGTGCACACACGCGTGCATGTTGTTCCACACAGTATAAAATCTACATGTTCTTCCCATCGCTGAAAAGATTAGGCAGACTCAAGTCCCATGTCTTTAAAAAACAAATAAACTCCCTAAACTGTTGAGTTCCTCACTGCTACCCCGTTCCAAAGGAAATGTTGATGCACCTGTTAGTTTTTCCTAAATGGGCAATTCATATTTAACCAATTTATATGAAAGTTGGATTAGTATCAAACCTTCCAGTAATTAAACTATATATAGCTGGAATAACAACAACTCTAAAGTCTGGAACAGATATTATGTAAAAGTATTGCTTTTTGGATATTTCTTTAAAAAGTTAAGAAATATTCAACTGTATTTATAATGAAAAATCACATTACACAATGAAATATTAAAATTCAGCTGTTTAACTCACGAAACTTCCAGCTATAAGAATTACCCCTTCTTCCCGGCCAGATCTTTGTTTGAAAAATTTTAAGGTACAGACAAAATTGGAGTATGTATACTTACATGTTTTTGGGTGGAATAACAACTTATTGTAGCCATGATTTTGAGTCAGATATATATGCTTTCGGCTCCTGGCAGCTCTGCATGCATGCATGTGAGCTAGTCAATAAAACTCTATTTATTCCTTTAATCTAAAGACTTATGTCAGTCCAGTAAAACTGATGTAATAAGCTATTGTATTAAGCGTTTGCTCACTTTTTATGGAGAAGCAATATGGGTACAAGAAGTTCTCTTCAATTTAACAGAATAAAGATTTTAAAAACAAAGAACTGTGTTTACAAAATGCGCTTTAAAGTGTTAATATTTGGGTGAGAGCAGAGAAAAGAGTTGACAATGCTCTTCATTACTTCATCACGCACTGCAGTAGGTTTCTTTCAGAGACAGGATTATAAAATAAAAGTGCTTATGCCTTATTTATGCTATAGAGTTTCTGTAACTGTTCCTTACATTAATATGTACCTAGTTCATCTGTAGAAAAGCCCACTTTCCATCCTGGTCCTACTTTTCTCCAAAGGGAAGCAAATAAAGTAAGTTTCCCCCTACAAGATATTAAAAAGTGTAGTATGTCCACAATACAGAAATACCAGTTTCTTCTGAAGGTTTAACTTGGATCACATACAAACACTTGCTTTTTCACAGCAAGGTGAAAGGTTTTACTGTTTCTTTACATTTTACACTCAGCCTAGACATGGAAATCCCACAGTGGGTAGAAAGAGATATGAAAATTACTTTATGTTGAATTAGGAAAAAAAATGCCCATTATGTCAGTTATGGAGTTTCTTTTTAGAGACTTACTGCATCAAATGTTACAGATTTCATATCCTCAGCAGCTGTTAAAATGTCTTGCTTAATGAAATCCACGTTGTCTGGCCATTCTTCTACATGTCCTATTACCCATGCATCACGCCAGAGCCTGTAATTCTTCTTTGCTAGAGCGTGGTGATCTTGTCTGATTTCATAACTGATAACACGTCCTTGTGGCCCAACTTAAAGCAAATAAAACAACTACTTTTACTATGTCTCCTGTATCCCCATTTGCAGGTTAAAAGTAACATAGTAAACAACAAATAACTTTACCTGAATTGTTTCATCTTCCTCACCCTAACAAACTATTATGTACAAAATAAATATATACATTTTATTTCAAGTGAATTGTGTATCTAGAATTCCAGGCAAACATTAATGAGACTAAAATGTTTCTATGCATAGATAGAGAATAGGTACTGCAGTCCAAGCTGTCCATAACGCTGCCTTGCCAATGTGCTGGGAGCACAACTTATGATAAAAGATTTCAGTACCTTATGGGTCATTCAGTTGCTGAGTTCTCTGTTAAAGATGTCAACAATAATTTCAGTGTGAAGTCAGCACATGGATTTTATGTACTGCTCCACTATAATCACAACCTCAGTGTTGCAAGCTAACTACCCACAATCACCATGGGTTCAGTGAGGAAAGGGCAACCTAAGAATAATGAAGACAGCAGCTAGAAAGATAAGGCAAGGGTGATGACAAAAACTGAGTGAAATTTAGTTCTGTCCAGAGGGCTAGCACAAGGCCTGTGCAAGATTTAAATCTTCAAAATACAGTTTAAATGATTTACAGGGCATATGGTAGCCCTCTGAATTTCAGACTATATAAATAATAGGTATGAATCTTAAAATCCTAAAAACAAACAGGCTAGTAACTTCAGGCTCCTATTAATGAAAAAGTACCACTTCTTATACTGGAACTGTTTATATTGCTTCTGTAATAAATACACTCCCACATTTGTCGACACTCAGATTTTTTTTTACCTGCTCTTGATAAAAACAAACTCATTGCACCAGACCCAGAACCGCTTTCCAACACAGTGTCCCCTGGATGGATGTCCATCAGCAGCAGCATTGCCTTAATATCCTATGGGTAAAAACAATTAAGTTGAAAAACCAATATCTTATGCTGTTTCTTCGAACAGTGAGTTGTTAGACTACTTCTTTACATCACGTAACATCTTTATGATTAAAAAACCCAATGATCTAGGCCAGCGATTCTCAACCTTTTTCCTACCGGGACCATTTTCAAAGATCCATGGCCTTTTCCGACCCACACCGCCCTGGCTCTGCCGGTGCCCAACCCCCAGTCCCTTGCCCCCCAGGGCCATGCTGGTGTCCCCTAGTGCTGCCAGTCCAGCCATGCAGCTCTCTCCTGCCCCTTTCCCTCACTGGAAGGGGCAGGTGCCTTCCCACCACCCTTCTGCCCCACTGCAACTTGCAACCCTTTGAAATATTCACTTTTGGGTTGTGACCCACAGGTTGAGAAATGTTGATCTAGGCCATAAAGACAGAATTTATTTTTATGTGAATAACAATACTCCTCAATCTAATAAGCAAATGGCAAATTGTGTTGGTGAAAATAAAAATATGTCTCCCCTCTTCCTTCCCTCCCAAACCACTGCGTGCCTTTTGTTTCAGAGTGAAGGAAGCAGCCTAAAAGTAAACTCTTCTGATGTTTCCCTACATTTAAATAAGGATTGCCTGGCACGCCACAGGAGTCTGCTGGTCATTTGCCTGTTGGTTGCAGCTAAATCATATATTGTTATATCTATAGACAGATAATCAAAAATCAACGCCCAACTGTAAATTTTACTAATTCTCTGTCCACAGAGAGCCCAGCCTTCTACCCTTACCATGGAGTGGGCCTCAGTTTCACAAGCTTTTGGTGGCATTTCCCCTGCCAGGAGTAAGACTAGTACCCACCTCCAAGCTGCCCTTCTGCCCGAAACCACTGGCATCCTATAGGGTGCCAGGCTATTTCAGTTCATCAGTCACAGGCAGTACCATCGACCATAAATTACAGTAGCAGCTGAATGTGACCTGCCAGTGTTGAAAATACAGACCTAAAGCAACTCCAGATTTTTTTTTTGACAGAAACTGTACACTGGCAGTTCTCAGTCTTTTTTTTAAGCCTGGAGGCACTCTCCTCAGACCCAAGGCCACGCTGCTGTTCAGCCTCCCAACAGTCCCCGGGTAGCACAAATGCCTGAACTGCCAGTTGGTTTTCCTGTGAAGCTGTGCTAGCACCACTAGCTCCCTGGGCTGGAAGGCAGGGTGGCCAGCTCTGTCCCAATCTATTCCCCAAGGGTCCACAAAGCCAACACACCCATGACACAATGTGAACATGCCACTTGTAAAGTCTGCTCACAGTAATCCGTAACTAGTGCGTGCAAACATCAAGACGGCAAATGCATGTTACTATCACAGTTTAAAAATCCACTGGACCACTATATAAATCGGATTCAACATATTTATTTTAATGAACACCCGCCCTATTGTTTCTCTCCTGGGTGACTCTTGGCAGTCTCCAAGAGATTTACATCTCATTCCTGCAGACTCTAGGGCAATCCTGGAGGGTTGGCAACCCTACTGGAAGGGCATCTAGTTAGGCAAAGGCCAATTTTCACTGGGTTTCCTGGCAATGGATAAATAACAAAGCACTGCTCCACTGGCAAAGAACGCGGGGCAGGATGGATTGCATACTCTGGTTCCTATTCATGGGGCCAAACACAGTTGTGGGCAAACACTGCCTGGGGCCTGGACAGAAACGGGGCCCTAAAAGGGTAATCTTTCAATTATCGTTATCTTTGGTGAAGGGCGGCCGATACTAAGAGTCTGTCCGGGACCACCAGGACTCTAGGTATGGTGCTGCCTATGCAACAGCTCTGGGGTGCTCCCATGCATGGCACAATGCTGGCATCCCCGAAAAGACCTCAGGGCCCGCGTTACAGACAACTGCCAGCCCTCAGAGGCTCTTTGCAACCTGCTTTTGTGCCCCAGCTGTGCCCGGCCTGACACAAGCCCCTCACCTTGGGGTAGGAGATGGTGGGTCCCCTCTTCATGAGCAGCACATAGTCCTCCAGCGAGGGGCGGCGCACCAGCAGGGGTACGCCCTGGGACGTGGCCAACATCTGCCCGGGCAGCTTGCCCAGGATGCGGCTGTGGTCCACCCTCCCCCAGCAGCTGTTCAGCCGGCCCAGCACCGTCAGCCGGCACAGGTGCCTGAACTCCCTCTGCCGCCTCCTGCGCACCTCCGCCAGCACCAGCTCCCCGGCCTGCAGGGGCCGCTCCCCGCGCGGCGCCCCGGCCCCGCCCGCGCCCGGCACCGGCTCCCCCGGCACCGGCTGCTGGAGGCACAGGGCCCGGCGCCGCGCCGCCGCGAAGGGAAAGGCCGCGCCGCCCGGGGCCACAAGAGGGCCCGCCCGCCCGCTGCCCCAAAGCGCCCGCAGGCCCCAGCCCGACCGCAACAGCATGGCCAGGCCGCGGAGCCCCACGTGGCCGCTCCCTGTCACGGCCGGCCCCCTTTGCGCGCCCTTCCGGACACTCTCCCCGCCTCCTGCACACGTGGGTCGGCCTTAACATGGCCGTGTGCCTGCCCAGGCCCTGTGGTCCCCTACCGCGCGTGGTGCGCCTCTAGGCCTACGGGTGTGTGTGTGTGTGTGTTGCGCCTCTAGGCCTACGGGGGGTGTGTGTGTGTGTGGTGCGCCTAGACCTAGGCCTACGGTGTGTGTGTGTGTGTGTGTGTGTTGCGCCTCTAGACCTACGGTGTGTGTGTGTGTGTGTGTGTGTGTGTGGTGCGCCTTAGGCCTACGGGGGGGGTGGGTGTGTGTGTTGCGCCTCTAGACCTACGGGGTGTGTGTGTGTGTGTGTGGTGCGCCTCTACGGGGGGTGGGTGTGTGTGTTGCGCCTCTAGACCTACGGGGTGTGTGTGTGTGTGTGTGGTGCGCCTCTAGGCCTACGGGTGTGTGTGTGTGTGTGTGTGGTGTGCGCCTCTAGGCCTACGGGCCTCTAGGCCTACGGGGGTGTGTGTGTGTGTGTGTGTGTGTGTGTGTGTGTGTGTGTGTGGTGTGCCTCTAGGCCTACGGGGGGGGGGGGGGGTGTGTGTGTGTGGTGTGCCTCTAGGCCTACGGGGGGGGGTGTGTGTGTGTGTGTGTGTGGTGTGCCTCTAGGCCTGCCTCTAGGCCTACGGGGTGTGTGTGTGTGTGTGTGTGTGTGTGGTGCGCCTTAGGCCTACGGGGGGTGGGTGTGTGTGTTGCGCCTCTAGACCTACGGGGTGTGTGTGTGTGTGTGTGTGGTGCGCCTCTAGGCCTACGGGTGTGTGTGTGTGTGTGTGTGTGTGTGTGTGTGGTGTGCGCCTCTAGGCCTACGGGTGTGTGTGTGTGTGTGTGTGTGTGTGGTGTGCGCCTCTAGGCCTACGGGTGTGTGTGTGGCGTGCCTCTAGGCCTACGGGGGGCGGTGTGTGTGTGGTGTGCCTCTAGGCCTACGGGGGGTGTGTGTGTGTGTGTGTGTGTGTGTGTGTGTGGTGCGCCTCTAGGCCTACGGGGTGTGTGTGTGTGTGTGTGTGTGTGTGGTGCGCCTTAGGCCTACGGGGGGTGGGTGTGTGTGTTGCGCCTCTAGGCCTACGGGGGGAGGCCTACGGGTGTGTGTGTGTGTGTGTGGTGTGCCTCTAGGCCTACGGGGAGGGGTGTGTGTGTGTGTGTGTGGTGTGCCTCTAGGCCTACGGGGAGGGGTGTGTGTGTGTGTGTGGTGTGCCTCTAGGCCTACGGGTGTGTGTGTGTGTGTGTGTGTGTGTGTGTGGTGTGCCTCTAGGCCTACGGGGGGGTGTGTGTGTGTGGTGTGCCTCTAGGCCTACGGGGGGGTGTGTGTGTGTGGTGTGCCTCTAGGCCTACAGGGGGTGTGTGTGTGTGTGTGGTGTGCGCCTCTAGGCCTACGGGGGTGTGTGTGTGTGTGTGTGTGTGTGTGTGTGTGTGTGTGGTGTGCCTCTAGGCCTACAGGGGGTGTGTGTGTGTGTGTGGTGTGCCTCTAGGCCTACAGGGGGTGTGTGTGTGTGTGTGGTGTGCCTCTAGGCCTACAGGGGGTGTGTGTGTGTGTGTGGTGTGCGCCTCTAGGCCTACGGGGGTGTGTGTGTGTGTGTGTGTGTGTGTGTGTGGTGTGCGCCTCTAGGCCTACGGGGGTGTGTGTGTGTGTGTGTGGTGTGCGCCTCTAGGCCTACGGGGGTGTGTATGTGTGTGTGTGGTGTGCGCCTCTAGGCCTACGGGGGGGGGGTGTGTGTGTGTGTGGTGTGCGCCTCTAGGCCTACGGGGGTGTGTGTGTGTGTGTGTGGCACGCCTCTAGGCCTACGGGGGTGTGTGTGTGTGTGTGTGGCACGCCTCTAGGCCTACGGGGGGGTGTGTGTGTGTGTGGCGCGCCTCTAGGCCAAGGGGGGAGGGGTGTGTGTGTGGTGCGCCTCTAGGCCAAGGGGGGGGGGGGTGTGTGTGGTGTGCCTCTAGGCCTACGGGGGTGTGTGTGTGTGTGTGTGTGTGGTGTGCCTCTAGGCCTACGGGGAGGGGTGTGTGTGTGTGTGTGGTGTGCCTCTAGGCCTACGGGGAGGGGTGTGTGTGTGTGTGTGGTGTGCCTCTAGGCCTACGGGTACGGGTGTGTGTGTGTGTGTGTGGTGCGCCTCTAGGCCTACGGGGGGGTGTGTGTGTGGTGCGCCTCTAGGCCTACGGGGGGTGTGTGTGTGTGTGGGGTGCGCCTCTAGGCCTACGGGGGTGTGTGTGTGTGTGTGTGGGGTGCGCCTCTAGGCCTACGGGGGGGGGGGTGTGTGTGGTGCGCCTCTAGGCCTACGGGGGGGGGGGGGGGTGTGTGGTGCGCCTCTAGGCCTACGGGGGGGTGTGTGTGTGTGTGTGGGGTGCGCCTCTAGGCCTACGGGGGGGTGTGTGTGTGTGTGTGGTGCGCCTCTAGGCCTACGGGGGGGTGTGTGTGTGTGTGTGTGGTGTGCCTCTAGGCCTACGGGGGGGGGGGGGGGTGTGTGTGTGTGGTGCGCCTCTAGGCCTACGGGGGGGTGTGTGTGTGTGTGGTGCGCCTCTAGGCCTACGGGGGTGGGTGTGGGTGTGTAAAAAGCCTGAGGTGCTCTGGCAGCCTTTTGCATCACCTATATCAGCCTCCCTGCACACCTCCGTGCTGAAAAATGGCAGCAAGGTGCTTTGAAATAAAACATGTTGGATGAGCTTTAGTTCAAAGCACCCCACCACCATCTTTTCAGCGTGGGGACACTCATACATGTGACACACGGGCACTTGTAATTAGCACAGCTTGCTAACTAAAGCACCCAGCACCACATGCCACAGCACATGTCAAAATGCCTTCCATTGCAAGGTACTAGAAAAGCACCTTTAAATGCTCCTTAGCTAAAGAGCACATTTTTGTGATGCTTTAATGCACATTAAAATAGGCTAATGTGCATTAAAGCACACGTGTAGAAGCACCCTATGTGATTATATAGTTTAATCCCCAGGTCCTTTTCTGCAAAATTGTTGCTTAGCCAATCACTCCCCAGACTGTACCAGTACATGGGGTTGTTCTGTCTTAAGTGCAGGACTTTGCACTTGTTGAACCTCATGAGATTTCTTTTGGCTTAGTCCTCCAATTTGTGTAGGTCACTATGAGTGCTAGCCCTATCATCCAGCGTATCTACTACTCCCTCCAGCCTGGTGTCATCTGCAGATTTGCTGAGTGTGCACTCTATGCCATCTTCTAGGCAGTTGATCAAGATATTGAACAAAACTGGCACTCCACTTGGTACTGGCTGCCAACTAGACATTGAGCCATTGATTACTACCCTCTAAGCCCAATGATCCAGCCAGTTTTCTGTTCACCTTGCAGTACATTCATCCAACCTGTCATTCCTTAGCTTGCCTGAGAGAATGTTGTGGGAGATGGTATCAAAACCCTTGCTAAAATCACTAAATAATCCTATAGGTTCTCCTTACATAGCCGAGAAGCAGGGCTGGAAAGGACTCCACAGGAGTCTAGTGCAATGGTTCTCAACCTTTTTTCATAGATTTCATAGACATTTGGGCTGGAAGGGACCCTGGAGGACCGAGTTCAGCCCCCTGCCCCAGGGGCAGAAAGTCAGCGGGGATCATAGCATCCCAGCAAGATAAGCATCCAAATGTGTCTTGAAGGCGTTCAATGTGGGTGCTTTGTTGGCCTCCGGTGGTGATCTATTCCAAATCTTGGGGGCTTGGATAGTAAAGAGTTCTTCCTTATGTCCAGCCTGAATTGGTCGTGGCTGAGTTTGTGACTGTTTGATCTTGTCATCCCTTGGAGTGCTCTGGTGAAAAGACATTTCCTCAGATCCTGATGAGCATCCCTGATAAACTTATAGGTGGCCACCAGATCACCCCTGACCCTGTGCTTTTCCTATGGCTCTCAGCCTCTCCTCATATGGTCTGTTTCCTGACCTCTGATCATGCGTGTGGCTCTCCTCTGGACTCTCTCAAGCTTCTCCACATCCTTTTTGAATTGTGGAGCCCAAAACTGGACGCAGTACTCCAGCTGCGGCCTCACCAAGGCCGAGTACAAGGGGAGAATGACATCCCAGGATTTGCTTGAGAAGCATCTATGGATGCAAGCCAGTGTTCTGGTCACTTTACTAGCTGCAGCATCACATTGAAGGCTCATGTTCATCCAAGTCCTTTTCATCTGTAGTGCTAGCCATTGTAGCCCTGCCGAGTCTATAAGCATGCTTCAAGTTTTTCCTCCCAAGGTGGAGAACCTTGCATTTTTCAGTGTTGAACACCATCAGGTTCTCGTCTGCCCATTTCCTGAGCTTGTCAAGATCTGCCTGGATTATTCTCCTGTCCTCAGGTGTGGATGCTTTACCCCAGAGTTTGGTGTTGTCGACAGGCTTGGCCAGTCCGCTTCTGACATCAATGTCCACATCATTGATGAAGATGTTAAACAGCATAGGCCCTAGGACAGAGCCTTGAGGGACCCCACTGGTCACCGCGCACCAAGACGATTGGCTCCCATCGACCACCAGCCTCTGGGTCCTACCGCGGAGCCAATTCCCCAGCCAGCAGATCATGGTGAGGTTGAGGCTGCAGTTAGCCAGTTTTGCCAAGAGGTGATCATGGGATACCAGATTGAAGGCTTTTTTAAAGTCAAGATATATGACATCAATCTCTTCCCCCTTGTCCAGGTGATAGGTCACCTGGTTGTAAAAGGAAATGAGATTAGTCAAGCAAAACCTACCTGCAACAAACCTGTGCTGGGTATCCCTCAGGATATTGCTGTCAGCTAGTCTGTTAAGGATGGCCTTTTTGATAATCTTTTCCAAGACTTTCCCCAGGATACAGGTCAGGTTGATGGGCCTGTAGTTAGCCGGATCCACTTTCCTCCCTTTCTTGAAGATAGGCACCACATTGGCCTTCTTCCAATCATCGGGCACTTCACCAGAGTGCCAGGAGCTCTCAAAGATCTGTGCCAGGGCTGACCTATGATGCTCGCCAGCTCCTTGAGTACCCTGGGGTGTAAACCATCAGGGCCGGCTGGTGGCCAGCTATACCAGGACCCATTTGTAAACATTGATGGCTAGTCCTGACCCAGTGCCCTTCACTCCTAACCCACTGCCCCATACCCCCAGGCCTCAGCCCCGCAGTGTGTGGGGCAAGGGGTTTGTGTGTGGGATATGGGGAACCCCAAGCAGCCCCTTGGAGACTGGAGCTCTGCCAGCTTGTGAGGGAAAAGCCACAGTTTCCTACGTTTTTCTCCTTTAAAGAAGACTCCATTGTTAAAGTTTGTTGCTCAGTTTTGAAAGTTTGTACGTGACTTTGTCATATATTCTTGCGATGCGCTTCAGGGTCACAACACATGGGTTGAGAAATGCTGGTCTAGTGCAACTCCCCCTGCCTGAGGCAGGCTCATCCCTAATGTTTTAGCAGCGCCTGATGTGTCTGCAGTCCTGGTTTGTCCACTTCAGCCACTAGGCAGGAGCTGCCCTCTTCTGTCATAGAATCATAGAGGAGTAGGGCTGGAAGAGAGCTCCAGTGAGCATGGGAAAGTGGGGAAGCAGGGGGTGAGGGGATCCTTGAGAGTGCCCCCACCCCATACTGCTGTAGCCTTAGTTAATAAAGGAGAAATAGAACTGAACTACTCAGCTGGAAACACCTGAAAGCCTTTGATTATCACCAGCTACAATACATTCTCCATGTCAGTTGGAAGGGCAGAAGAACGAACACCAGCATTCTGGATCATGCAAACACCAACAGCATCAGACCTGGGTGTATATGGTACTAGCTTCATTGGGTGAGACATGTTATAACGATGCCTGACAACTGGCTCCCAAAATAGGTGTTGTATTTGCAACTTGCCAGTAGTCAACACTCTAGAAATGGGCAAGCAGTGAGATTCCAGCACACTTTGAAGGCCAATCTGAAGAAACATGATAGTAACATCAAAACCTGGGAGACTTGAGTGCTGAATTGTCTCCAGTGGCACCATGAAATAGGAAAAGGCATCAAGTATTCAAGCAAACTTCCTTCACTATGGAGGTGGTTAAGCAAGAGAGACAACGGGGAAGATTTGTGACTTGACTTCACCAGGACCCACTCCTTTTCCCTGAAACCATTTGCCATGTCTGTAGTTGAACATGCACTCTTCAGTCATTTCCAGACTCACCACTGACTTTCCTATCTAATGGAAGACCATCATCCTCATATTGAGGGACTGCCACTGCTGAGTTACAAAACATTCAGTGCATCTTAATATGTGTGTGTGGTTTGTGGACAGTCAATTGACAGTTCAGGGACATGCTTGTAAAAATGAGATTCTGAGAAAGCCTCAGTCTCTTTGCACTGTAGCAAAATCCTTCCTGGTGTTCAAGGGGGAAAAATGTTTAAAGCCACTGGAGACATGCTCTCAGGGATGTAGGCAACTGTTAAAAAGGGATACAAATGATTCACAAGTCTGTTGCGGAGATTCACTGGATGCTGAATAATGTTTGTAATGAATTATGAACAAAAAGTTTTGAATGAATGCTGTGTTATTCATTAAACACTTTCTTTGTAGTTGCTGCTATCCATAAGATAGATAAATAAAATAAAAATAAAAGGTTCTCAGGAATTGGTATTAAAATGAAACTTTCCAATCTATCTTCTTGCTTAGACAAAGATAATTTACAGTAACCTTTGGGGACTGTGTAACAAATTATAATGTAAATTTATTTTTAAGTGAATTTTATTCACATTGTTTGACTGGCATGGCCCTTGACAAAACATACTGCTACATTCTGCTACAACTAATGCCTTTTGAAAATTACTAAATATAATACAAAAAAATGACCATGCCTTGTAAATACAAATTGAATGGTTAGCAATGGTCAAATGCAGTACCATTTCCATTTACTGTACTTGCTGGGAGAGGAAAAAAGGTCTGGAAATATAAAAGATTGGAGATTAGGGACTGACTAAACTTTCTGAAGAGTTAAATCTTTTTGCTTATGCTTCAGAACAATCTGAGCAGTTTCTTTCCATCTGTATTTTTCAGAACAGAAAGCGAACATTGTAAGGTCCAATCCTTCAGCCAGGTGACCACAGGAAGTTGATTGCAGAACTGACACCTGAAAGAAGGCATATGGTGGGGATCTCCTCATGGCCTGTGCCCATATGAAAAACAAAAATTGAAAGCCTAACATTGGCTCTTCTGCAGAAGCCCATTTAGCTTGGCTAAAACCCGTTTATGGATACAGCGAACCCTCCACCTGTAAGTCAGTCTGTAGAACCTATTTATGCAATAATGTTTAGAAGTGAGTAAATTCACTGAGAAAATGTCATACCTTCAGTATTTGCAACAGAATTGCAAGATTTGCCACTATTGAAACTCAATATTTTGCATCAAGCTATGGTCTTTCTTGTCCCTCTGGAACAGCACTTGAATAAAATATTCCTAGGCCCAGCTTGTAACTTACGTATTGGGATCTAATTTCCATTTCCAGTGTGAGACAGGTGGTTAGAAGCTTAAATCCTACTGACTTTTAATGACATTTAAGCACTATAACAATTTTATCTCTTGTCTTTTCCTGTATTTCTTTAATGTGCTGCAAGCATGTTTTTAGATGCCAGAAAGCAAATACTAAATAATAATATTATAGCTCTTGAATATTTCTTTTTGGTGGAAGATGCATAATTTGTAATTTAATGGGGCACAGTGGCTACTTATTCATTCTGTAAATTCCAACTTTAAATTGCTTGCATTGAGAAGATTTTTGGACTTTTTTGTGCCCTTCTCTTCAGGCAAAAATATTTAAGATGGATGACAATATTGCTTAGAAGTAATTTGTAAAAATTTTGCTTCCACCTCATATTTCAGTTAAAGGTAGAAAGAGTAATTAAATAGCAGAGGGCATGAAGATGTTTACATTTTTAAGGAAGTATTTCTCTTATGCTTCTTCTGACTGTTACTGTAAGGAAATGTAGAAGGGAACAGAACATAAAAGGCTAGTTATGTATGCATTTTGTCCTGAAAATTTACAGATGAATCTGAATACTTTAAAAAAGAAATATTTACAGTATACTAAATGATGATCCCAAGTGAAAATTGCCCAGCATTCTTCACAACCTAAGCCTAACTGATAATGCAGTTTGTGAAATCAACTGTGCACTGAGCTAACAGTCACGGGAAAAAGCAAATCATAGAAATTACAGAGGGAAATCTACTAAATTGTCTAAACTACCCCACATAAATGCAGTATTTTTCTTTATAGTACATGCTGCACTGTCTGGTCTGGTTTCATAGAAGGCTTGGAGTGTTGTTACTGCCCCAATGCCCAGGAGATATGTCAGAAGCAAGGGTTTTTGAGTGATATTTTTTATTGGATCAAAAGTGTACATAGATGATGTGTTGGGTGGGCATGTGGGGTACATGGCCCTCCAGATTTCTGTGCTGACAGTGGGGCAAGGGACATAGGGCTGCAGCTTGGCTGGAGCCAGGGCCCGGCAGCAGTGTGGGTGGTGATGGCAGTGCAATTTCTGCGCCAATGATGGGGCATGGGGCTGCATCCCAGCTGGACCCAACTCCCAGTGAGGGCAGCAGCATGGTTTTGTCCCCACCCCCCCCGCAGGTCAGCACTTATGAATGTCCTTTGACAAGCTTTTGTGCACAAAGTGCTGATCTGAAGAAGGGCACCCTGTACCTGAAAGTGTGTCTAACATCTTTCCCAGCTATATGGTTCATCCAGTAAAAGGTACCACCAAAGACACTTTGCTTATCCAGCACCAGAGTTGGCCTGAGCAGGGTGCGGGGCCCAGGGCAAATCAGCCTGTGTGGGGCCCCGGCCCTGTGTGCCCTGGACTTGAAGAAAGCTGGCGGCAGATTTGGCAGTGCGGAGGGGAGGGGGTGTTGAGCGGCTGGACGTGAAGCCAGTGGCAGCAGCACTGGCTCTGCCTGGCTCCACAGGGCCCCCCCAAAGTGCGGGGCCTGGGACAGTTGCCCTGCTTTGCCCCCCCCTAAGGATGGCCTGGTCCAGCACTGTCAGGAAAGCTTATTCCACTCCTTTGTGTGATGTTGTTGAAATTACTTCAACCGAAAGAACCCTCTTGATTCCCATGGGGGCCTGCTCTGCATCTTCACTGACCTCACCCACTGCTCTCATCTTTCTCCTGACATCCAACCTGTTTTCTATTTCCTACCACTCCTGCTTGCAGCCCCTTCAGCTGCCCTGGGAGAGGGAAAGCTGATGGTCCTGCAATGCTTCGGCTCCCTGGGGCCTGGGTTGGAGGATGCAGCAAGTGCTACCTGGGCGCAGGGCGAAACACCCCACAGCTCTGCCTCTTACCATGGACCTGGTCTTACAAACACTTGTCTCTCCCAGCACTACTTTGCCCTTCCTTCCCTCCCCCTACCTTGTCTTCTGTATTAAAATTTTTATTTCTTATATTGTACTCTGCTTTCTGCATGTCCTTTCACAGCATCTGAAGTGAGCTACAGCCCATGAAAACTTGTGGGTGTGTAAATAAATCTACTTTTGTTAGTTTATAACAGTGATTCTCAACTTTTTTTAAACTCGGGGCACCACTCCATAGATTTGAGGCACCCCTCAGTGGACTCAGAAAATACCTGCTCTTACTTTTCACTCTTTTTTTTTCACTACAGAACTCCAAAACACCACAACAGGACCAAATGTTTTCAACACTGGTTGGGAATCACTGGTCTATGTGGTGCAAATCTACCCTGCCTTCTACTTACAAATGCCCCCTGCAGGCCTTGGTCACCAGATGTTCCCTGCAATCCCTTCCTTCTCCCCCTCCACACCTGGGCACACAGTGTCTCTTTCTCCCCCTTCACATACGAGGTCTGTTCAGAAAGTATGGAGACTGAACATGTATTTGTGGTATAAAGTATTGTGTGGGGGGCATGGCTTTGCTGGACGTGTCTGGGCATGTTGGGACTCCTCTGGACAGGTTTGCAGCTCATGGCTTTTCCCCAGGCTTCTGTGGCCAGCAGCATTCCCTCCAACCTGTGTGGCATGCGTGGCCATGCAGGCATGCCTGGCAGCGCGGCAGAAGCATGCCTGCACGGCCGTGCAGCTTAGAGGGAACGCTGGTGGCCGGCAGTTGAAGTAAGATCGTTTGTGTCTCACGTCCCCTTTTGTTATGTCAGAGTGTCCAGAACAACTCGTGTGCATTACATTTTACATGAAAATTGGGAAAACAACAAGTGAAAGATTTGAATGACTTAAAATAGCTTTTGGGGATAACACTCAGCTGTGCAAAAGTTTTTGAATGGTATCTTCGGTTTAAAGAAGGATGATCGTAGGTCGATAGTGATGAGCGTTCTGTATTCCCTTCAACATCACGAAATGATGAAAATGGGGCAGCGGTTTTCAGTTTGATTCAAAATGATAGGCGACTGACTGTCCGAGAGCTAGCAGAAGAAGTTGGAATGTCTGTTGGTTCAAAACCACACCTTGCACACACGTCTCATACACACACACCACACAGCTCAGAAAGCCCTCACGCTCCCCTCTTCTAGACCCTCCCCCCACAACTTCCACAATCCCCGCCCCCCGACGCCATGTCAATCACATCCCGTCCTCCGCGGGCAGCCCCGCCTGGGCTGAGCGCGCGTGCGCGGGAGGCGAACACGTGGCCGCAGCGGCTGGCGCAGCGCAGCGCGGAGAGGCCGGGCCGGGAGCGCCATGGCGGCGGGAGAGGCGTGTGGTGGCGGCTGGAGAGAGCCCGCGCGGGCCCCGTGCGCCTTCTCGCCTTGCGGCCGCCGCCTCCTCGCGCTGTCCGGGCCCGACGGCCGCCTCCGCGTGTGGGACGCGCTCAGCAGCCGCCTGCACCGCGAGTACGCGCCGTCCGCCCGTCTCAGCGCTGCCTGCACCTGCCTGGCCTGGGCCCCGACGACCGCCAAGGTAGCGCGAGGGCCGAGGTGGGGGTCGGGCCTGCTCCGCTCCGCTCTGCCCCGCCTGGCCCGCGGGGGCGGGGGCACGTGGCGCGGGGTAGCGGCGGGACCAGCCGGGGCCTTTTCTCGCGGGGCGCACGTGGCTCCCCGCCCCCCCCCCCCCTAAAAAATGTCCGGGGTGCAGCGTTCCAGCCCGGGTGGGGGGGCGGTGACGTAGCCGGGGCGGGGCGGGAGCCAGGCTCCCGGCCCATTGGAGCGCACACGTGCCCCCCCCCCCCGCCGTTAGGGGAGCCCCGCCCCCACTCTGCTGCCTGGGGGGCAGTCAGGAGCCTGGGTGTCCATGGGGCAGGGGCCCTCTGGGGTGAAGGGGGTTGGGGGTTGGAGGGGGTCACCCTGGCCCCCCCACGCTTGCAGGCTTTGTGGGGGAGTGGGGTGGTGACACTGCTGGGACGCTGCCTGCTTGCCCCCATGGGTTTGGGAGTTTCTGAAGTGTTGGGTTGAGCGCCAGATGTGTTTACAAGGTTTGGGTTCCATGCGGTTTTGGGGATGATGAGGTCTGCTGGGTTGATATGATTTGGCTGATTTGACCTGGGGCACAGAATATATTCTGCATCCCTTTGCATCAGCAGAACTGCAAAAAAGTGAAAACTAAGTGTTGGCATTTTTTGAGGAACCCCTTGAGACCACCCTGGGGGGACCCCTTGAGTCTAAAACAGTTAAATGAGGCTCTGTATCAGGGGCTCTCATCAGCAGTGCTTGCAGCATCCTGCACCGGGGAGTGGGGATGTGCCTGTTGTGGCCCAGTGGAAGATCCTCAGAAATGGGCTCCAGGCCAAAAGCAAGGATCCAGTTTTGAAGCATTGGTTGGGTGTTTAAACTGGTGGCTCTCAGCCTTGCTTGACTTGAGCTGCCCCTTGTGAAATGCCAGCTCTTAGTTTTCACTTGGGTTTTTTTTTGGCTATAGAAGAATACTAGAGTCATTCTTCTGTTGTGAAGAACTCAGACCACAACAGGTCAGGATATTTTTAACACTGGATTCATATTTTAAATCTCTGAGTTTATCTTGTGAATTACTGTGGCTCACCTAACGGAGTTAATTAACGTTGGGAAAGAATCTGAAGGCACCCCAGGGTGCCTCAACACCCTGGTTGAGACTCAGTGGCTTCAGAGTAGTCTTTCTGGTGCTGTTTCAATTTCTTAATGTTTTTTTGTGTGAAAGCAGCTGAGTGCAGACACCTCTTTTTCCCCAGAACCGGTGATGTAAGCTACTTGTGCTGTATATGTAACTCACTGTAAACCACCTTGGTTCAAACATAGAAGCGTGCCATTTTTACATGTGCCTGCTGTTGGCTGCAATGAAGAATACTGTTAAGGAGAAAATCATGGGATAAGGTAGTAACATGCTGCTATTTCAGCCCTATATGACATGACTGCCATGAAACTTTCTTTAGCTAACAAATGGTTGCCAGAGGGAGGTTCCTTCATAATTCAGGAATGCTGTAGGTTAGGGGTACATAAGATTCAGTCTGTTTATTGGGCCATTATCACAGGACTTAGAGATTCCTACTGTTGAATTTCTGAGTATTTATTTTATTCTACTTGCAAAACCGAATACATGAAAATCCTAGCTTAGTGAGGACCTATCACACTGAGGTTTGGATTTTTAAAAACAAATTCTTTTTAATGTTGTTTAGAAGTGCTGAGTTTCCCCCCGTAACATCCGCAGAAGCCAACCACATCATAGTACTTGAAAACTATTGTAGAAATGCTGTAGAACTACAAAGGTTATATACTTGCTGAACTCATTGTGAAGCATTACTGAAGTAGATAAATATCCCTTTTAACTGTTTGGGTAATATTAAGGACAGTGAATTGATGAAGGAGTTTAGGGCTGACTTATTTTCCTGGGTTTTAACTTGCTTAGCTTATGATTTGCTTTTGAAAATTATCTTGTCCTTTAGTGGTTACAGTGACTGGGGAAATTGCATCCATTTCATCAGTCCTAAACATGCCGGGACACCATGTCATAGCTTGCCTTGGAACATAGGATCAGACTGCTTTATAATGTTTAATTCAGCCTCTCAACATTCTTGTAACATGATATCTTGACATGATACAATGTGTCATGTCCACAAGCTTTCCAAGTGGTTTTGGAGTAAGAACCGTGAAAATGATGAGTCTGGGTGGGTGGGGGGCTAACATAGTTTTGAACTGCTTTATAGACAGTCCCCTTGCGTGTGGAATTTTATCAAACAGTACTTGGCTTGTCCCATCTTGAAGTGTAGGGGACTTTCGGTGTTATCTGGAAGCCTGGCATAGTTTCTAGTGGAGTTGAAAATCTTAGATATTTTTCAGTACATATTTTATATAACTTTATAACTGTTGTGGTTTGTTTTTGGACTGAAAGAGCTGAACAAAAAAAGTGAGAGCTGTTCCACGTGGTGCTTGATACGTCAGTTTGTTTCTTTTGCAGTGGAAAGCTTGCTGCTTTGGGCTGATGCTTTTAAGAACAATCCTATGCTTATTAGAGGCCTCTGCCTGGCATTTGGCCAACTTCAAGTGAAAGTCAGTTTTGGACTTTTGCCACTTTAATGCAAACCATGTGTTAGTGGCAAATATTGAGGTGGATTGTAGAAACAAGTCAGATGCTGAACCCCCCTGCCCTGGGAATTCCCAGTGTTGTGATTGCTGCCTAGAACCCACATCTCCCATTCAGTCTCTACTTGGCATATGTAGATACTGAAGTTTTTGTCCTGACAGCACTTTCTTCCTACAATATTTTTTTTCTAAAACAGTCCCTTTTCCATAACCTGCTTTTAAACTAATTGTAGAAAAGCAATAACAATTTATATAAAATGCAATCACCTGCAGTCTGAGAGAACATTAAGCCAGCTATGCTTATCAATCAGTAAGGACCTACTTAATTTGTGATTTTGCAGAAATCACAAAATCTGCAATTGTCCATGAAATCAACTTTAAAAAAAATTAATAAAAATGAAATGCTGGCTCCCCAGTGGGAGCCAGTGGTCCTTGTTGCCTTGCAGGAGCTTCTCTACTTCTCGCGATCAAAATTTCTCTGGTCTCATCCATGTAAGTATGAGTGTTCTTTTACAAGGCCTTGAATCTTTCAGTCCCACCAAAGCTAATAGAAGATCTACCCACGTTGTGATAACAACAGGTTCAGGGCCTAAGATTTGTTCATATTTTAATTCTACGGATTTTTTTTTTGTGACTGTCCTTTGAGGTACTTTCAGTATTAATCATTTGTGTGGCTCCTTTTGAAACCAGAATCCCATACCTGGGTACTGTCACTAGCCAAAGCTGTTGAAAGTAATACAGCATAGATACAAAGGAACTTAAAATCCTCCCAATTAGACATTAAGACTTCTTGGCTCGTTCATTCTGTGACATCAGAAATATTACAAGTTGGATGGGCTTCAATGGGGCTTGTTTGTACTCATGATGTATTATTCTGGAGTATTTCCAGTGAGCCAAATATAAAAATCATTGAGGTGAAAGGAAGGATAGAAGAGTTTTAGATAAGCCGGTAGCTGCTTCTATGAGGAAGACAAGTTTACCATCTTGTTTAGGGGAAAGGGGAAAATCTGCACTCAGCTGCTTTCACACAAAACTATTAGGAAATTGAAACAGTACCAGAAAAAGAAGACTCTTAGGCCAGTGATTCTCAGCCAGGGTGTTGCAGCACCCTGGAGTGCCACAAGGTGCTACACAATGTTAACTTCAGTTAAAACAAATTATTACTTTTTGTTCCCAAGTACTTTAGAACATATGCATAGGGTAGAAGCTGAAGTGCTGGATCTTGAAGGAGCCAGTGTCTGTCTTTACATCATACGCATTTTAAATGCGATGTAAGCTTTCGAATGCTCTGCAGTTTCCATATCTGCAGGCCTGGGCACAGATTAATGATGCTGCTTCTCACCTATTGTAATGGTGGATACCTAATGTGGGCGGAGCACTAAGACTCACAAAGTTTGCTGGTCAGGTTTTAAGCCCAAGAGATGTCTTGTCATGGGCTTCCTGGTTGTTCATTGGTGCAGATATCCTGTTTTGTAGAGGAAACATTACTGTATTGTAGGTAAAAGAACTTTTATTTTTTTCCTTCAGCGAAATCTGAGCATAGTAGGTATATCATACTAGGTTGGGGGGGAGGGGGGGACTTCAGCCACCCCAAAATTCCCTGTAGCTGTAGCTATCCCTTCCAGTGCTGTCGCTGCCCACCCTGCCAGGAAGAGCCGTATAACCCCTGGCCCTGAGCCTGCAGCAGGAAGCCTGTCCTCACCCCGCGCACAAATCTGGGGGACACATGCCTCCCCTGGGGGTGTGCACAGTGCTGGAGAGCTGCTCCCCCCCCCCCCCCATGTCCTCCCTGACAAGCTGCCTGTGGGGTAGCATTCACCGCCCTCCTGGGCAGTATCTGCCCCTGCCCCACTCCCTCCCTCACCATGGGGACCTCAGTCCCTTTCCCCACAGCGCACACCCCTTCCCTCCCTGCCACAGACTTACTGGCTGGACTTTGCTCTCCATTCTACCTGGTTTCATTCCTATAATTTGGCTTTCTGATTGTATCAGACGATATGGCTGGTTAATAATCGGCCATCAGTATCAGCCAAGAAAATCTTTATCAGTGCACCCCTAGTGGCAGGTGCTCTCTCTATACCATCGTGGGGGACAGACTTCTACCCACCTGACTCAGGGGTTGGGTCATTTTGGTTCAGAGCTGGAAAAGGTTGTCTGCCCCCCTACTAGATGAAACATATCTGATAGAAGAAAGTTCTCTGGCCAGTTACTGACCTCTGGCATTCCGACTGCTTTGTTCTGTCAAACCCCTTAAATATCTGGATATGATCATTGATATTAAGCCTTTGAGAACAGAACTGGGATGATGCAGCGTATTTTTTTCTCTATGGTGTGGCATATTCTATAACTAATTCTATTCCTCTACTAATTCTGTTCTTTTACTTAGCTTGATACCCTCATACCTTATTTTGATCACTGCAGTGTTTGTCAAGGAAGACTTCATGAAGCTTCCCTTAGAATTTTTTTTTACATCATTATTTAACCTCTGTCCTTATAGTCCAAGATCTATTGTGTACTGGCTCCCTTTGACCTTGGTCAAATCATTTAACCTTTTGTCTTAGTTCTACCCCATTTCTCAAATGAGGAAAACTTTCTCCACAGGAGAGAGTGAGGGCTTACTTCTTTTTTGGAAAGTCTGTTGAGTAATGAAAAGTGTTCTAGAAGTGATGAATTCCATTATTGTTTCCATCTTCCCCTTTGGGGGTGAAGCACACTGTAGTGGCCTTCACCCCCAGCTCTGGCAGCAAAGTGAAAACTGGAAAATGAGCTTGGGTTTTTCATACAGAGCAGCATGCTGCCAGTAGACTATTAGAATATTTTTTTTCAGTTGCTTCTTAATATATTCCAGCAATCATGTGATTTGAACAGAATTGTACTGGAAATGCAAATAAGTCTCACGGCTTGGTCGTAATACGATTTGTAATAGTTTTAGCTAACATGTTTTAATTGTGCTTGTTATATTACAGTTAACAAATGTTTGTTCCCTGATGTGTTTTTTGGGACAGCTGACCAAGCTAACCAATTTATTTTTCCCACTTCCTTTTCAGGAGGGGCCTCAGAGGAAAAAAAGAAAATCTGAAGCTGCAGAAGCAGGTGAACAGTTGGATCTGTTAGCGATTGGTACAGCGGTTGGCAGTATTTTATTATACAGCACAGTAAAAGGAGACTTGCAGAGCAAACTAGTAAGCATTACACACTGCATTAATATTTATGTTTATGATTTAAATGTGCTATCTTTTTCATCTTTTGCTCAAAAATCAGTTAACTTTGATGTAATTTTTAGTTCTGAATGGTTAAATAATTACATTCTTGTCTGCAAGAATGCGGGAGAAACCTGGAATTGCACAGTGTCTATAAGGTTGTTTGTACGTAGGTTAAGAACTTGCTCTTTTACAGCTAGTGTAATATCGTATGATTTATATGTGCATTCATAGTTCATTCTTTTTACTTGAAGAAGATAGTAAGGATTCAGTTAGACCCTGTGATATTGACCCTGCCCTCAAGGTTTCTAAGAAATCCTTTGGCTAGCGCAGAGGTTTCTGACCCCGGTAACAGGAGTCAGGCTTTCTGTCTGCATAAAGTCTTGTGAGACGTCTCCATGGTTTCAGTCTACCCCCTTAGGTGGCATTTCCATCCTTCTGTCATATTTCCATTTAACTCAAAACTCCCATTTCCTCATCAGTGGCTTTTTAATTCAGATTTGTATTGTACCAGCATCTAAGATGTATAATTATTTGTATAAATGGTAGCCTGAAATATTTGTCTAACCTATTCCTGAATGCCATTACTTACTCATTGAGGCACTAGGTGTCTGGGTTAGTGAGAAAATGCATATATGTAAAAAATATGCATTTGCTGAGAGGTTCCTGCTCTTGGTGGGTCTTCATGCATGTCATTATACTTATTTCGCATCAGAATAATGGATTATACTTATTTCGCATCAGAATAATGGATTATACTTGGTGTGTGCTTTTTTTTTTTTTAAGACATTGGAATTGGAACAGCATTCCTTACCACAATAGCTGAAAAGTCATTTTTTGTCTTGACACGTATCAAATTAAAATTTTTCCTCTCTGCTTGAGCAGACTGCCTTGCTGTGATGATACCCATTTAGTTTCGCTTACTACTGATTGGCAGTGAAGATGTTTTCCTCTTGGCTGTCTGAGCAGGCTTGTGCTGACTTAAATAGAGAAATCTGAGAAATATAAAGGAAGTGTAGTTTGACCTTTCAGCTGCTAAGACCCTTTTTTATTACTTGTATAAAATTAATATAATCCTGGGGGGGGGGGTCCGATAACTTTTTCAAGGCATGTTTTATTTATTACCTATAGTAGAACAAAATCTTTGTGAAATAAGTTCTAGTAGAAGGTCTCATTTGAAGCATAACCAGTGCACGTTGTTTCACACTGAAATGTCTCTGAGATGTATGGCACCAGAATTATTTGATAACTGATCATTGATCAGCCTTCCCTAAAATCCTAAGATTGGAAACACTTATAGTAGTAGTTCTAGTTCTCCTTCTCGTCTTTCCTTTCTTCCTCTCCCAAAATATCCTTTCTTTTAGGTTTCAGATTTGGCCATTGTTTAGTTTGTGTCATGATATCCTTTACCTTGTGTGGCATTCTGATAATAACAATGAGACATTCAACAGTTTGCTTTGCTCATTAAGCTGTTTGTTCCCCATGCTTATGAGCATGCAACTATTTTGATCAGACAGGTGGGAGACATAGTTGGTATGTCTTTCTGAGTCCTTTGGTCTGGTCTGGAGTGATCAGCATGAGGTGGTGTATATAGGCAGCCATTTAGCAGTTTGCTTGGACAAATGGTCTCTGAGATCTGTATGGCCAAGGAGAAAGACTAGCAAGGTCTGTAGCTTGTTCTGTTACTGGGAGGAAGGTGTGGCGGGGGAGATTTCTTGCTTTGTGACTTCAGAGTACAAGTGAAGTTCACCCTCTTTACAAACCTATTCAAAAACCTAGAATGCTTGTGTACATGACACACTCCTACTTGCACCAAGGAAAAAAGTGATAGAAAAAGCCCATTTCTCTGGGTAAATACTCTTGTCTAATTTCTCCATATGTTTCCAAAATGTGAATTAGCCCTTCAGAAATTATTTATATATTTTTAATGTGAAGAAAATTTATATGCTGAGGCCTCTCTCACTTGTTCACTAATAATCAAAGCTTTTGCTTCTTTTTTAGGATGGTGGTCATGACAATAAAATAAACTGTATACGGTGGCACCAGGACAATGGTTGCTTGTATAGCTGTTCTGAGGACAAACACATTGTGGAGTGGAACACACAAACCTGCAAAGTTAAGTGGTGAGTAGGTCTAATTTGCAACCATGGTCACCAGCATTTCTTTTGCACTCCTTTTCTTGTAGCTTTTAGTCAGAAGTGATGCAGCTTCATGTGTAAGGAATTCAGGCACTGGTTTTCCATGCCAGCAATGGCTGATGTCCAGTCGTCAGATAACTTTATCTGGGATCCTGGCTTTCTGTGATTAAAAAATCGCTAATTCTGTGATAAAACCCCCAAAATCCATGATTAAAATTAAAAGCCCCCCGCTGTCTCCCCTGCTAGTGCTCCTCGCTTTCCCCCACAACCTCCCCAGCCCTGCTGGCACCCTCTTTTCCCCCACAACAGCCTTCCAGCCCTGCTTGTACCCTCTGCTCCCCACCCACAGCCTCTTCCCCCTTTTCCTACCAGAGGGGGGCCCTCAGCTGCCAGAGCTATGGGACCAGGGACTCAGGTTCGCAGCTGCAGCAGGAGCATGGAGCTGGCTCCCCCACAGCTGCCTGCTGCTGACTGGGCAGGGGCGGGGCTGGCTCCTGGCAGTGGTGTGAACTGCGGGGGGGTAAGGGGAACCCGCGCCTCCAGATATGTGAGGGGGCAGGCTGCAGGCTTGAGCTCCTGCCCTGCTTCCCTCCTTAGGGGCTGCTGTAGCCCTGCGGTCAAGACCCAGCATAGCTGGAAACTGGGGCCACGCTGGGATCTCCTTGCCCCCCCACACTGCACCTGCCGCTTCCCTCAGTGCAACGCTGTATGGAGGCGGTGAATTGCTGGGGCAGTGCAGAGTAAGCAGCCGCTACAAGATTCCCATGTGGCTTCTCTGTCCCCAGCTGCACCGAATTGTGGGGAGGGGAGCAGGGCAGCTGGGAACAGAGGAGCTGTGCAAGGATCTTAGTAGCTGCTCGCTCTGTGCTACCCCAGCAATGTGCCTCCTGCATGCAGGGCTGCCCTGAAGGAAGTGGTGTGGGACTGAGGAGATCCTGGTGTGGCCCCACTGTTACCAGATATGCTGGGTCTTGCCTGTGGGGCTACATGGTGGTGGCAAATACTGCCTGGCATGGCAAGGGGAGGGGAAGGCTGCAGCTGCTGCTGTCATGGTGTAGATCCAATGGGCAAGCCTGGAGCTGTATGGGGCCCAGGCTGGCAGCAGCTTATAGGCTGGTGCTGAACGTGGGAAAAGTGGCCCCTTGCCCGCCCTGTGCCTGGCTCCCTGCATTGTAGCCACATACAGCCTGTGTGGGGCTGCCTGTGCCTGCTCAGGGCAGCCCCGCGCAGGCTGCAAGCAGCTGCAGCAGGGAGTGCTGGCCATGGGGCAGGAGAGGGGCCGCTTCTCCACCACCTCCATGCTTAGCACCAGCTTGTTCTGTGCTGGTGAGCAGGGGTTGGGGCTGCCCCCTGCCTTTACCATGGTGCTGGGGGGCACTGGGAGTGAGCAGGAACATGGGGCCCACAGTTGTGTCCTGGGGCCAATGTCAGCTGGACCCAGAGCAGGGCAGCAGGGGTACAGGGTCCTGGCCAGCAGCGGCTCTATGGAGCTGGACCAGCTCCCCCCTCTCCCTGCTGGTGCAGCCCAGCCCGATTTCACAGACCGCTGCCAGCCTGCGCCCTGCTTCTGGCCCCACTGGTGCTGGCCCGAAGACATTGGTCCCAAGACATTGGGACATTGGTTCTAAGTTGGTGACTGGGGGTGGGGCTACCCATGCAGCCCTCAGCAGCTTGCCAAAACTGCGTAAGCAGCCCTCCACCCAAAATAATTGCCCACCTCTGGATTGAACACTTATGAGTAGGGCTCTACTTAAATCATGGCTTTGCAGATTTTATGGAAACTGCTAAATCAACAGCACCAGCAGCAAAAATGAATAAAATGTGGGCTTCCCAGTGGGAGCTGATGGTTCTTCCTGCTGCTTGCAGCCTGGCCTTGCAGCTTGCCCCAGGAGGGGAAAGTGCTGGCTAGCAGGGTTGCATGCAGGGCAGCAGAAAAGATGGCTGCCACCCCCATCTCTTCTCCCCCCACCCATTACCTCTCTGTCAATCAGCAGCGAGGGATGGTGCCTCCAGGAAGTACCTACAAAATCGGTTCTTTGTGCCATGACCAAGCCATGAAATTGCTTCATCTCATTGCGAGTTAAGTAGAGCCCTACTTATGAGGGAGGGTTGGTTTATTTGTAGATGGCAGCATTTTTACTGGTGCTAATACCATTTATAGTCAGGAGACTTTATTCAATGTGTTCAAGCTATGTTTTCTCCTCTCACATAGCCCTCAGTCACACAAGCAGGTCAATAGAGGGGCCAGGTACTAGTAAATCTCACTATCCGCACATTTTTTTTGGCCACTTTGACAGTCCCAAGTTCAGTGAGACACTTCACATGCTTATTGTAGGCATGTGCTTGAGTTCCATTGAAGTCTGTATTTTGTTAATTGTTTTAGAGAAAATTGGTAATTTAGGTGAGTGGATCTTAAGTGTGTACCTCATTGACATGGTCTGATATGGTATTTATGCCTATGAAGTCTGAAGTTTAAATTAAAATTTTTTTACTGGCCTATTTAAGCTACGCTTTTTCTATCATGCCAAAGTTTCTCTTTGCCATTATTAGTGGGTGTACCAGCAAATTTTTTGGGCCAATACTGATGGCTGATTTTTAACGAGCCATATCAGCCTATACAGATCCAGTTGCTGATATGCAGCCTGGCAGCTTGGAGAGCAGTATCGGGCTGGTAAGTCTGGGGTGGGGAGAAGGGAGGGCGGGGAGATTGAGGCCTCTGCAGAGAGGGAGGGAGTGGGTCTGGGGCAGAGGCAGGCACTACCCAGCCAGGGTGGGGCAGGGTGAGGGACAGAGCTACGGCTTGTCCAGGGGGCAGGGGGTCCTGCTACTATGTGCACCCTTGGAGGGCATGGGGGGAGGTGCCCCCCCCGATCTGTGTGTGGGGCAAGGGTGGGCTGGTGCCGGAGGCTGTGCCGGGCTCTTCCCAGTATGGGGGCTGGGCCAGGGCTGTTCTGGGGGCAGGCAGTGGTGCTGCTGTGAGGGGATACGGTGAATTTTGGGGTGGCTGCAAGCCTCCCCCGAGCCCCGTTCCCAGTGCCGCTGCCTCCTGGCCTGAGCATTGCCCCACCCCTAAACTGGAAAGTGCTTGGCACAGATCTTGGCCCCAGCTTGCAGCGGCAGCCCACCCTCACCTCACGCACAGATCCGTGTGCATGCTCCCCATGCCCTCCTTGGGTGCACATAGTGGTGGGAACTTTTCTCCCCTGCATCTCCCGGGCGGCTGCTCGCACCTCTGTCCCATCCCGTGCCCTACCCTGCCTCTCCTTGGGCAGCGCTTGCCGAGCCCCACTGCTTCCCTTGCTGTGGGGGTCTCATGCTGAGCCCCACCCCCAATGCCCCTTTCCTCCTTCCACCCCTTCTCCCACAACAGACTTACCAGCTGGACATTGCTCTCCACAGTGTTAGGCTGTCTCCTGATCACCTCTGGGCTGTGCTGCAGCTGCATACATGGATGGGGCATTTATCAGCAACATTATCGGCCACATCAGCCAAAAAAGGCTGATTGCCGATAATGTCGATTTTCTGTGTATTGGTGCTGATAGAATATAGGACTGATGTATTGGTGTACCTCTAGCCATTATTGCTTTCATAGATTCATAGATTCGTAGATGCTAGGGTCGGAAGGGACCTCAATAGATCATCGAGTCCGACCCCCTGCATAAGCAGGAAAGAGTGCTGGGCCTACATTACCCCAGCTAGATACACATCCAACCTTCTCTTGAATACCCCCAGGGTAGGGGAGAGCACCACCTCCCTTGGGAGCCCGTTCCAGACCTTGGCCACTCGAACTGTGAAGAAGTTCCTCCTAATATCCAATCTAAATCTGCTCTCTTCTAGCTTGTGGCCATTATTTCTTGTAACCCCCGGGGGCGCCTTGGTGAATAAATACTCACCAATTCCCTTCTGTGCCCCCCTGACGAACTTATAGGCAGCCACCAGGTCGCCTCTCAACCTTCTCTTGCGGAGGCTGAAAAGGTCCAGTTTCTCTAATCTCTCCTCGTAGGGCTTGGCCTGCAGGCCCTTAACCATACGAGTGGCCCTTCTCTGGACCCTCTCCTCTTTCTTTCTGTTGAATATTTTGGTGGGATTCTTTTATTGTATTTCTCCTGTGTATTAAATGCCTTTTTGTAGAGTGAGTCCAATATTGTTTTTTAGTCCATGAGGATTCTGAGTGCAGTCCTTCCAAAGGCTGCATGTAGGGCAGGAGGACCTTCTGTGCATAGTCAGAGCCGATCCTGGTGCCAGCCACTATTACAGTAGCATCAGCTTTGTGCAGAGCCCACTTCTGCTCTCACTCTTATGAGTTGCCCTGTTCCAGTGAAATATTTTAATGGATGTGGATGGTGGATATAGATGTGATATCTGAATCTGTAGTGACTGCAGGAGTGGCTCAGAATCTTCATTGCAGAACTTGGACAGGAATAACAACACCTTGCTTGTTCCCATAGAATAGACCTGTTAACAGGCTTGACATACTGTCTATACATCTCTGGGCCAAGGACACCTTTCTTTGTCGTCTTGTACCTCCTGTGTTGTCTTGGCCACCATTATCCTTTTCCTTCACTAGTGTTGTTTTGATACAGTGCCAGTTTTGCAAAGTAGGGAGTAGGTGGAGAGCTGGCCATTGCAGTAGCTCTTCATGCTTTGTCCAATTGAATTTCCTTTTCCAATAACTTTTCTGCATGGGCCACTTCTGTGGTGAATCTGTTAGCTTGCAGTGACCAGAAATAACACAGTAAAACCAATCATAAATGTGACATGCTGGCAGCAGCTACCAGGGAAAACAACTTTCCCTTGTTTACTTTTTGTTCAACACCTGTGTCCATTCTCTAGAGCAGGGGTTGGCAACTTTCAGTAGTGGAGGACTGAATTAACACAGCTCAGTTGTGAGGACGGCTGGAGTATATAATTTATATGAGGTTAATCTTCAACAACAATGTGACACTGGGATACTCCTTCACAAAGCACATGTGTAAGGACTACTGAACTTGCTCTAGCTCCATGCAGTTTCTCAGCAATGGGAGTGACCCTCTAGGGAAACCCCTGCTCCCTGCAAACCCTAGGTGTTTGGGGGCAGGCAGCCCTTGCTCACATATTGATTAAAGGCAGGTACCCCTCTGCACTGCAAACCTCAATCCTACCTGCAGCTCCCATTCACTGCAGTCTAGCAAGCAAAGCCCTGCACAGATACGTGACTGCTCTGCCCATCCCTCTCCAGTTGGAGACATTCTGGAGCCCCTGTTCCAGTCCCTGCTGTTGCACCTGCTCCCTAACGCATGGCCTGCCAAGCTTTGGGACCTGGCAGAAATGCAAGCAGCATCTTGAAGTACAACATGTTTCCAGGTGAGTGAAGGAGGCATGGCAGCTGCACAGTTCATGCTGCACTATGTGCTGGGCATGTCCCTGGCCAGCCCAGCGTGTGGTGCAAAATGACTGGGATACATGGAGGAGCCGTGACCACAGCTGGAACTGGTGTGCTCTTCTGTGCTTGCCATTGTTCTGGGCCTGAGTTTATCATTCCCAATTAACTCTTCTACCTCTCCTGTTTGGTATGGTATGTGTGTGCCCTATCAGCCAATTTTTTACCTATCCAACTGTGTAGGCATCAGTGCCACAGTTGCTTAATTTATTGATGAGGATTGGGTGAGAGACTGTGTCCAAGGCCTTCTTAAAGTCTAGAAAGACTACGTCCACGGTGACACCATCATCCAAGGACTTAGTTACTTGGTCATAAAAGGCAAGCAGGTTGGTTAGACAGGACCTGCCTTTGAACCCATGCTGATTGCCCCTGAGCATGATCTCCCCTGCAGGCCCCCCACAGATGTGCTGCTTGATGATTCTCTCCAAGATCTTCCTGAGCACCGAGGTGAGGCTTACAGGCCTATAGTTACTTGGGTCCTTCTTCCTCCCTTTCTTTAAAATTGGGACCACATTAGCCAGCTTCCAGTCCCCTAGCACCTGGCTAGATGACCACGAATGCTGATACATTTGGACCAAGGGCTCCACGATGACCCTGCCACCTCCCTCAACACTCTTGGGTGGAGGGCATCTGGACCTGCAGATTTAAAAATGTCTAGCCCTTTCACAAGATCCCTAACTACATCTGCACTGACTGGAGGCTTGACAGAGCTGTCTCCAAGATTGTCCCTACCTCTGGTAGGTGGGATATCCTGGTCCCCGTTCAAGAAAACGGAGGCAAAGAAACTGTTAAAAATATCAGCTTTCTTGTCTGGCGCAGCCACAAGATTACCGTTTGCGTTTTGCAGGGGCCCTACATTGCCTGGTGCCCTCTTCTTGCTCCCAATGTACTTGAAAAAGGAGTTTTTGTTGTCCTTAATCCTGGATGCTAGCCTGAGTTCCACCTCTGCCTTGGCTTTCCTCATAGCCCTCCTACACTCATGGGCTGAGGAGGAGTACTCCTCCTTGGTGATAGCTCTTCCCTTCCACTGGTTGTAGGCCCCCCTTTTAGTCCTCAGGCATTGCTGAATGCCCTTGCTGAGCTAAGGGGGTTTGAGCACTCTTACTCCCTTGCTTCTCTCAGGGACTGTTATCCTTTGGGCCTGGAGGATTGCCCCCTTAAGGTACAACCATCCCTTGTGGACTCCCATCTCCTCTGTCTTCTGGGCCCTCAGTGTCTCCCCCAGTAGCTCCTAAGCTCACTGAAGTTGGCCCTTCTGAAGTCAAAGGCTTCAGCCTTGGTGTGAGCCCTTGATGCCCTGCATTGGATGGTGAAATCCAGCAGGTGATGATCGCTGTTGCCCAGGTGGTCAAGGACCTGCAGTCCCCTCACCAGGTTATCCCCCGTGGCCAGAACCAGGTCCAGCAAGGCATTATCCAGGAAGTGCACAGCCCCACTAGGGTTAAGGTGAAGGTCCTGTAATACAGCCAGGAACCTATGCGAGTGGTCAGACATGGCTGTCTGCTCCTCCCAGCAAATGTCTGGGTAGTTTAGGTCACCCATGACAGTAACATCCCTAGACCTAACTGCCTCCATAAGCTGACTGGAGAAGTCCTGATCTAGCTCTTCCCCCTGGTTGGGTGGTCTGTAGTAGACACCCACCTTAAGGTCCCTTTTGTCACGCTCCCCTTGTGGTTTGACCCATAGTGTCTCTGCCTGACTCTCCTCTAACCGGAAGCTAATCCTTGATGATGTGAGGTGCTCTTTGACATAGAGTGCAACCCCCACACCTTTCCTCTCTGTCGTGTCACTTCTGTATAGGGTATATCCCTGAATGCCCACTGCCCAGTTGTAGGTAGGGTCCCACCAGGTTTCTGTGAGCTCTACTAAGTCTGGATTCTTGCTTGCAGTCAGGAGGCACAGTTCCTCCTGCTTACTCCCCATACTGTGAGCATTAGTGTAGAGGCACCTGAGGGTGCATGTGCCTCTCTCCCACTCCCAGGACAGTTGTGGCCCCCTGCTCCCCGGACGTTGATGCTTACCTGGGCTTCCCTTCCTCTTGTCACCCTGCATGCTGGTGAAGCATCCTCTCCACTCAAAGTGGCCCCTTCCGCCGGCGAAGCTAGTTTAAAGTCAGGGGGTGAGGGGTGGGAAGGAGGGGGTGGCAGATGGAGGCCCCCACCGTGAGGGTGGGAGTGGGGCAGAAGCAGGGGTAGACACTGCCAAGCCAGTGCAGTGAATGCAACCCTGGGGCTGGGAGTGGTGGCTGTGGGAGGGACTATGGGCAATTTTGGGGTGGTCACAGCCCTTCAAGCCTCCCCCAGCACTGCTGCCTGCCCTGCACAGCTGAGGCTGCCCTGCCCGCTTTGAGTGCAGTCCCTGGCCCTGAGCCCACAGTGGGCAGCCTGCACCCACCCCTTGCACAAATCGAGGGGAGCACATGCCCCCTATGCCTCCCCTGGCCATGTGTACAGCAGCAGCGAGCCACCCTCCCTTCTGCCTCATGTCCTCTGGATGTGCCTCCTGTGGCTCTGTTCCACTCCTGGCCCTGGGGTCATGTTCACTGCCCTTGTTTGACAGTGCCTGCCCCTGCCCCACTCCCTCACCATGGGTGTCTCAGTTTGTCCTCCCCCACACCCCCGTCCTCCACACCCCTTCTCCCGCCCCCCCCAGACTTACCAAGCTGTCAGGCTGTATTCCTGTAAATCAGTTATTGGATTGGTATATGCTGATATGGCTGGTTAATAATTGGCTATTGGTTTCAGCCAAGAAATCTTTATTTGTGCACCCCTAACATTTTCCTTTTACCTTTTTTCACTTATTCTTTCTGCTGATAGAATCATAGAAGTAGGGTGGGAAGGGACCTTGTAGATCTTCAAGTCTGACCCCCTGCCTGGGCAGGAGAAAAAACTGGGCTCAAGTGATCCTAGCCAGGTAGGCATCAAGCCTCCTCTTAAGACCCCCAGGGTAGGAGCCAGCACCACTTTCCTTGGAAGTTGGTTCCAGCTCCTAGCTGCCCTAACTGTGAAGTAGTTCTTATGGATGTCTAATCTAAACCTACTTTCCAACGACTTGTGGCTGGTATTCCTTGTTATGCCAGGAGGCGCTAGGGGAAACAAGGTCTCTCCCAAACCCTTCTGGTCCCCCCTAGTGAGTTTATAGACGGTCACCAGGTCCCCCCTCAGCCTTCTCTTGTGAAGGCTGAACAGGTTTACGTCCCGCAGTCTCTTATTGCAGGGTCTGCCCTGTTGTCCCTGGATCATGCAGGTGGCCCTCTTCTGGACCCTCTCCATGTTGTTCACGTTCCTCCTGAAGTGGGGTGCACAGAACTGGACACAGTACTCCAGCTGTGGCCTGACCAGTGTTGCGTAGAGGGGGAGGATCACCTTCTTGGCCCTGCTTGAGATGCACCTGTGGATGCACGACAAGGTGCGGTTAGCCCTGCCAACCATGACCTCGCATTGTTGGCCCATGTTCATCTTGGAGTCAGTAATGACTCCAAGATCCCTTTCTGCCTCCGTGCTCTCAAGAAGGGAGTTTCCCATCTTATAAGTGTGCTGCTGGTTACTACTGCCCAAATGCAGCACCCTGCACTTGTCAGTATTGAAGTGCATCCTGTTTGTCAGCCCACTCCTGTAACCTATCCAGGTCTTGCTGCAGTCTTTCCCTCCCTACTAGCGTGCTCACCTCACCCCAAATTTTGGTATCATCAGCGAATTTAAACAGGTTGCATTTTACCCCATTGTCCAAATCGCTGATAAAGAGATTGAACAGCGCGGGCCCAAGGACCGAGCCCTGGGGGACTCCGCTGCCCGCTTCTCCCCAAGTCGAATATGACCCATCCACCACCACTACCCTCTGAGTGCGACCCTTCAGCCAATCTGCAATCCGTCTGACTGTGTAGGCATCAATGCCGCAGTTGCCCAATTTTTCAATGAGGATGGGGTGGGAGACGGTGTCAAAGGCCTTGCTGAAGTCCAGAAAGACTACATCCACGGCAGCACCTGCATCCAATACTTTTGTGACCTGATCATAAAAGGCAATCAAGTTGGTCTGTCATGACCTGCCCCTAATGAAACTGTGCTGGTTGCCCTTGAGCATCATCTCTGAGGCTGGCTTATCGCAGATGTGGTCTTTGATGATCTTCTCAAAGAGTTTCCCTAGGATTGAGGTAAGACTGATGGGCCTCTAGTTGCCCGGGTCCTCCCTCCTCCCTTTTTTAAAGATGGGCCCATGTTGGCTATCTTCCGTTCATTTGGCACCTGGCCCGAGCACCGTGAGTGCTTGTAAAGCTGTGCCAAGGGCCCTGCAATAACCCCTGCTAGCTCCCTCAACACCCTGGGGTGGAGAGCATCTGGACCTGCTGATTTGAACATGTCCAGCCCCTCCAGAAGCTGTTTAACCTGGTCCTCCCCAACCTGAGGTCTGGAGGCGTTCCCCTCGAGTCCGTCTTGCATGATGGTGGGGAAGTCCCGGTCCCTGCCCAAGAAAACGGTGAAGAATTGGTTAAAGAGGTCTGCTTTCTGCTCTGGCGCAACCACGAGATTGCCCAGAGGATCTTGCAGGGGCCCCACATTTCCTGGTGCTTTCTTCATCCTCCCTATATATTTGAAAAAGAACTTTTTATTATCTTTGATTTTGGATGCTAGTTTAGCTTTCCTGACAGCCCCCCTACAGGCCTAAACAGAGGAGGTATTACTCCTCTTTGGAGATAGCACCCCCCTTTCACAGGTTGTACGCTGCCTTTTTGGCAGTCAGGCATTCCTGGATGCCTTTGGTGAGCCAGGGGGGGCTTTCGGGCACTCCTGCCCCCCTTGCTTTTTGTTGGGATGGTCACCCCTTGGGCCCTGAGTATCATCTCCTTAAGGAATGACCACTTATCCTGGGCACTGAGCTCCCCTGCTCTCGAGAACCCCAGCACCTCTCCCAGTAATCTCAACTCGTTGAAGTTGGCCCTCTTGAAGTCTAGGGCCGCCGCCTTGCTGCAGGCTCTTGACACCCTGCGCTGGATGGTGAATTCCAGCAAGTGATGATTGCTCTCAGCCAGGTGGTCAAGGACCTGGAGGCCCCTTACCTGGTCGCCTGTGGCCAGGACCAGGTCCAACAGGGATATTTGTTTTGAAGTATATTATTGAGCTCAAGCTAACTGATTTGTAATTGCCTAAATGACTTTTCCTCCTTTCCCCCATCCTCTTAAATACAAGTACCCTTACTACTCTGCAGTCATATGGTATCATCCTTGAGGTTTGGGATGGAGGTTAGTTGGTTCCCTTCCATTCTGAATGCAAACTTGAGTGCAAAACTTTGCTGCTGTTTGTCTCCAGCTGTAAATATTTCCTTGACTGCATCCTGGATACTGGTTATCAGGATCACAGTACCACCACTATTTTCTGTATTGTTTTATTTAAAAATATCTTTAAGAACAAATTGTTAGGGTTTACTACATTGTAACCTAGGGATTTAAGCTAAGGCCTACTCCAAGCAACATAAGACATTCTTGAAATTCTGTTCTACGCAACCAGACCTGTTCAGTTTAGATCTTCTCAGAATTCGATCGAGGATAGCGTGCAACAAATGAGTTTGGTAAATGAGATGTTCCAAAAAAACATTCTGAATACAGTAGCAAGGAATTGAAATGTGTGATGTTCATGTGGAACACCTCTTGAATTGGGTGTAGATTGCTGGTTTTCTTAGAATTTAAAGGCCAGTGTGATTATCCTGCCACTGAATTGTTCCTGGAAGATGCAAGTGTTTACATTAGCATATTGCACTTTTATCCGAGAATATCAAAGTCCTTAATTCATTAACGCTTAATGCTGAAATGCTTCTTGGCAGCCTCAACAGAAAAGGACCAATGATTGGTTAGCAATGAGAACTGAATAACACTCATGAAGTGTCCCTTTGAGAATTAATTGAAGTATACTTTTTGAGGGACGAAGGGAGGTGGAATCTTGCATTGATGCAGTAAATGTTACTCCTGGTCTGTGTACAGGCTGTTAGGTTCTGAGTTGGCAGCCCCTTCATCAGTACTGAATCTCATGTAGAAATGTAGGTTAAGTTAGCCATGTTTTCTGATTTTTGAAATATAGTTGTGACATCTGCAGTTTTTTAAATGTGATGCATTTTTTTCCTGGTTGCTTCACTATTGCTGACAGAAGTTGGAAGTTGTGTTGACAAGCAACTTATTCTTTCTTCTTCCCTTGCCTCCCTCTCATTTTGCACATCCTCTCCACCCTCAATCTAGCAAATGGAAAGGCGACAATAGCAGCGTCAGTTCACTGTGCATCAGTCCAGATGGGAAGATGTTACTTTCAGCTGGTCGAACCATCAAACTGTGGGACCTGGAGACCAAAGAAGTCTACAGAGTGAGTGACTTGTTACATGCTAAACAGTATTTTTTGGGGGGTTAAACAGGCATTGCCCATCTACTATTTCATAATACAGTGTGTCCAAGTTGTGGCACAAGACAAACAGCTGTCAGGCCAGGGGTTGCTGGAAGCTGCTGCTGTGATGATACCTTCAACTGTGGTTTCAATCTGCTGACAGTTGAATGAGGACACTAAATTCCTTGGCTGTGTCTGAGCTTGCTGCCAGTAGCCCCTTTACAAAGTTTCAATATAAGTTTGCATGGCTTTTGTTTTCCCTGGATCCATTTTTGCATGTGTTCCTTATTCTGAATGCAAAAACAAAAAGATAGGCCAAACCAACTGCTTTCAGAAGTGATAATGGATTGTATGACAGCAGGATTCAGAGACCAGGTATAATAAGACTTCATAATTTCATCAGGCAGCCTTATCTCTAAATGGTCAGTTACTAACTTGCTATCAAAGCAGTTAGGAGGAGGTCTGGTAGCAAAAATCCTAATGTTCTGGAGACACAGGGATAGACCGAACTTGGTCTGAACAAGTAGAATGTAACTACCATATTTACTAAAATACAAGACAGGGTTTCCCTCCCAAGTTCCTCATCCTGTAATTGCATACAACAAAATCTCACTAAATACATTGTCTGTCATTAAACTGCTGCCAAAAGCAGCAGGTGTTCAGCAGTGGAAACCAACTATGAAGTTGATTAAATGCAGCCAACACTCAGCATGTCTATAAAACACATGGCTTACATTGGGTAAACGTGCTGATGGGAACCTACCACAAGACTAAGTTAGTGTACCCATCTGAATAAGATATGTGATAGTGCCCGTAAAGCGCAGTCCCCCTCACTGCTGACTCTTTTACAAGTCATGGTGGTCCACAACATTGTATACGTAGACCCCCTCTCAGCCTAGTGTACATGATCAGTGGTCCTGCCGTCCATGAGGTGAAGTCGGAGCAGGTTGTCTTGCACCTTACCTGCATATACATTTTTGCAGCATCCCAGAATTTGTGACAGGAATATCTGGTTCCAGTCACGAGTGGGGCTAATTAGCACATGGGCCCTTGATTTTGTGCGGAGGGGAGGAGTGTATTTGGAGTACAGACACATACTGAGCACTGCTGAACTGTGGGGTCACTACAGCTTGAAATGCTCTTGACTCTGGTGGGGGCCCAGGCCAATGAACTATGTGATAAATGATGAACCTTTGGCATTGGACTAATATAGCTTGTACTTCATATAAGTAGTTGCCAAAGTGATGCTTAAAAGTATATTTATGGTGTACTTGTGCTAAAATTTGCAGCAGTTAAAAAAAGGTAGCATTCTGGAATAACGAAGTGTGTGGGTAACACCCAAATTGTTACAGCCATGTTTAATTTCAAGGTTACTGTTTTCAACTTGGCTTCTCATTTCCATGTGCTCAGGGAGAGCAGGGTCTGACCATAAGGAGAGGGGGAAGGGGCTGACAGGGGAAAAAGTTGGGGGGAAGCAGAAGGCAAAGGGCTATCTGACCCCTCTCAGATTTGTGTTCCCTGCCACAGCAGTGAGAGACTGACAAATTCAACACAAGCCTCCAGTAATTAGCCTCTATACCTGGAAAATGGTGACATTTATAATTTTTCCATATATAGAATCTAATTATTGGGAGGGTCATCTTACAATCAGTGTAGTCTTTTATTTGAGTAAATATGATACTTGTGTGCCTTAAGGGTTAAACAGGAGATCTTCACTTAAATCCTGAGTGCATTGGCTCATCTGTGTGCTAGACTAGAGAATACAGATGAAAACATGTCTTCACTTTCCATGTAGACCCCAGCAAAAGGACTAATAGATGAGGAAATATTCTTGGGCAGTAGCAGCAGTACTTGTGCGATACCATCTTATGGAGAGTGCTGGAAATATGCAAGGTCATTGGGAGAATGGCACATTTCTTTTTAATGCTTTCCCACTTCCACCTGTTAGTTTGTCTGTCTTATGTACATTCTTACTTTAAACACATGGTTCAAGAAACCTTTCCTTGAAATTTAGAAGCTCACAGTAATTGGATATTTCTGCTTTACTAATACTACAGAAGTGTCTTTACTAGAGTAAAGACTAACTAATAATTCTCAACACAGGGATACATTTTTCAAAATGTTGTTCTTGGTGACTACATCATCCCTTCTCAGATGAGATTTTGTTTCCACTAGCATTTCACAGGCCATGCAACAGCAGTTTCATCGCTAATGTTCACAACAGTACGACCTCCAAATGAAAATCAACCTTTTGATGGCATTACTGGGCTGTATTTCTTGTCTGGAGCAGTACATGACCGGTTACTAAGTGTATGGTAAGTAAATCTTGCTTGTTTCTGTTTCTGTGGAATATAGACTTGTTCGAAAAGAATAAATCAGATTCTGTTTTTCAGTAGTTTAACAGCAGCATTACTCTGGATTAATGCAATGATAACAATTTTGCCTTGCTGACATTAGAATGAGGGCATGAATGCCTTGTCTGTATCTGAGCACAATACCAGTACTCCCTGTTCAGGTCACTAAGGGATGCTGTGAGCTCACTATACGATCACACTTTTTATCTGTAGTTTTTTTTTATGTGTTTATCTAGGTTTCTAGATGGTTACTGTTCACTGGTTTTGTAATTTTGTGTTGCCTTTTGGTGCTGATGCAGAGGGCAAAATAATGAATGTCTTTATGGTGTATGGGTTTTTTTTTCTGGCTTTAAATAATATACTTTTTTTTCCTCCTCAGGCAGGTCAGGTCAGATAGGAAAGAAAAGAATGCTGTAATGTCTTTCACAGTTACAGATGAACCAATTTTCATTGACCTGACAGTGTCAGAAAGCAAAGAAGAGGTAAGAGAAGTAGTTTGCACTTGTTGCACAACTTGCTTTTAGTTAGTTGCTAATTCTGTTCATCTTGGAAGCAAGCAGTCTGGCTTATGGCTATGTTGCTTTTGGTAAGCAAGGATGGGTGTTTTGCTGTTAACGGTCTGATTTTTATACTGGTGTTAGATAAGAACAGTGAATGGTAGTAATGTGAAAAAAATGATTTTTCAAGCAGAATGTGCACTTCCATTCAGACCTTTCTCCCATAGGTATATTTACAACATTCTCACAATTTAGAGCCAGTTAATTATCAGACTGCTGCTTGTTACATCTAGTAGCACAGACTGTTTGTTTGGTTTTTTCCAAACTAGTGTGGGCATTGCCACAGTTTCCTGAACTGATAGAACTAGAGGGTTCCTATTTTTGGGGGGGTTTTAAGTGAATGAATTTGTATTTAATACGTAGTCCATAAATGGTATTTCTCTCTTGTTATGGTAATCAAGAAGAAGCTTGATGGCATAAAGGGCAGATAAAGCTTATTATTGACTATGAACATACTTCATTTATTCAAATCCAAGATGAGCACCTCTCTCTCCCAGTTCAACATGGCGGGGCGGTGGCTTGTCTTGGATTCGGGTACATGTAGGGTGGGGCTGCTGTGGTTCCAGCTCTTGCCCTGAGCCTGGGTCAAGGTCAGAGCAGCTGCATCCATCTACCTCTTTACAGCCACTATCCCCCATTGCCTACTGTCAAGCATAGGCTCTGGTTCATGCTTATTTCCTTCCAGGCATACACACAAGCTGCATCCCCTCTGCCCAGGCAATTGACAGCAGCCTAGCTCCAGCCCTGGGACACTGCTGCATGGCTGGACAGGGTTGGAGTTTTCATATGCTCTGTGCCCAGGAGAGAGTGGAGCTGGAGCTGTGCCTAACCGTCAGCACGGGGTGGGGGCAGAGGCTGTGGGAAGTGGGTGTGGGAGCAGAGGCTGCAGGGAGGAGGGGCAGAACAGATTTATAAATTTTCTGCATATAGAATTTAATTATTGGGGATTATCTTAAATTTAAGTCATTTTGGATTTGGGTAAATAGAGGAATTGAAACTGGTTCCATAAACCTGTTTCAGTCTCTGTTTTAAGTACCAGTGTCTCTGTACAGCTTTCAGATCCCTTGAATCTTGATACTTCAAGCCAGGTTTTTCATTTTCACTAGGTGGGCCCACCCATTGCCAGAGGTCAGGGAGAGTATTCTGTATTATATACATACCTGTAATTGGCTAAATTGGGGGAAGTGTTTTGGTTGAGTTACTGCCTTGTTTGCATGTGCAGCCTTAGAATCGGCATCCTTTAGCTATCTGCATATGGATGTACTGGAAATCCTCCTCCTATTAAATACCACTTGTCCAAACTTATGCTTCTGCCTCATCTAAGGCTTTCTGGTAGGACCGAGCCATATCAGTAGTACTGCAGTAGAGCTATAATATATTGAATAGCCATATTCTGATTCTTGAGAGTTGCCCTAACTATTCCCAAAATGTTATCTTGGCAACTATGAGCTTTCCCAATCCTTGAAGATTTTCTTTAAATCTTTTACAGGTGTGCATTTGTGATTTGATTTCAGTTTTTCTGTGGTACAGTTTTTCTGTGGTACGGTAAGTGATGAATGAAGGTGATGATGTAAAATAACATGTTGTGACTTCCTTTCAGCCAGTGAAGTTAGCAGTTGTATGCAGAGATGGACAGCTGCATTTATTTGAACACATTTTAAATGGGTGAGTTGATACTTACATTTGACAAACTCCTGAGGACATGTCAAAGATGTTTTCAGTAATTTCTAAATATTGTGTTGCATTTCTTAAACTTTTTACACCTGTTCATAAGATGAGTTCCAAGTTTCTTTTGCATGTCAGGTTGTTGGGAGTATGAGAGATGGTTATCTAGTAGGTGGAACAGAGGGCTACTAAATTGAGATTTTTAGCTTCCGTACTTAGCTCTGCTGTTTGTCATCTTGGATAAGTTAAACTCCTCTGCCTGCATTACCCTCTCTGTAAAATGAATGAACAGTTGAGGTTGAGTTTATTAGCAATCTTGTCATAAAAGATGCTGTAGAAATGCACAATGTAAATGTGTTTCAGTTAAATCTATTTCAATTAATTCCTATTTTAATAGGTACTGCAAAAAGCCCTTAACATCAAACTGCACTATCCAGATAGCCATGCCTGGAAATGACAGTGACTCCACACCAAAACCAGTCCCTATCCTAGCAGCTGCGTTTTGCTCAGACAAGCAGTCATTGATGATTGTTTATGGAAACACCTTACAGCCTATTATTGAAAGAGTGGTATGTAAAACCTACTGAATTTGAAACCATATTTTTGTAAGCCCCTAGCAAAAGTGTCAAACTGCTCTCTGAATAGGGGGAGATTTTTTAAATTGGAGCCCTATAATAAGGTAAAATGTTTCCTTCCTAAGGTGATTTGGTAGATCTGTCTGAAAGGGGATTGTTATGTGTTCTGTTAAGATGTGCATCATGATAATGTGTTTTAAACTTGATTGCTTGTTTGTTCCTCCATTAGTCCTTGAGCACCACTGAATCCCCTGTATGTTTGGTAAGGGACATTCAGAAGACGTTGGTGCTTAAAACGGAAATGGATGTGACAAAGGTGAGTCTTGCTTTGAAATACTCTGTTTTTCTGATTGTACATAACAAGCCACAAACTTTGCCACCTCTTTTAGTAAAGAGCTAGGTCTTACATGGTCCCTCTTTAGATTAAAAGTTCCTGGATTTCTACAGATATTGCATGCTTGGATATTTATGCAAACGTGACCCAAGTTCATCTGATGGCTATTAAAGGTTTTAGTGTGCAGTGCTGCATCTTGATCCCAGAGCTGCTTGGATAGAGATGGCAACTCACATTGTGTGATCTTTGTGGTTTTCATTTCTCTTAAGCATGAAGGCATTCCCAGTTTTACCAACTTACTTCCCAGTGAGATGTCACAGTAGTTCCTAGTTAGACAAAGTTTGAGTGACCTTATTTTAATATTTTTGTAAAACTGGTCCTTAGCCTGGGAAGTAGCACCCTCTGGCTTCCATATAGTCCCATTTACCAGGAAAGAAGTACCTGAGTATATGACTTTGAAAGCTGAAAGTCAAGTCCAGTGGCTTTGTATTGTGTTTCCAAGCTGGTATGGGGAGACCACAGTGTAAGTATCAATACATCTGGCTGCTCTACAGATTGCCTTTCTACAGTCATGCTCCCTGGTCCCCTTGGAAATTCTTTGGAGTCATTGGTGAAGAAATGGAGAGTCATTTGAGGAGGTGTACCCTTCCTTTTCTCTCACAAGAGTAAATGTACAGTCTGCTTTTTGAGACTCAATGTATTGAGAAGTAACTCCTCTGATTTATTTTTTGCATTTTGTGACACTTAATCATACAACATGCAGTGGGTTTGGGGTCTCTGCATATGACTGTCAGCCAGGCAGGTGCTTATGTTCTTGTGCAGTCAGAAAAGCAGTGAGGATAAAGAGGAATCATAGAATCAATGAGTCGGAAGGGTCCTGGACAGATGATCTAGTCCGACCCGCTGCCATGGGCAGGAAGGAGCACTGGGGATGGGAGGGGTCATAAGACCCCAGCCAGGTGCCTATCCAGTCTCCTCTTGAAGATTTCCAGGGAAGGTGAGAGCACCACTTCTCTGGGAAGCCTATTCCAGGCTCTGGCCACCCTTACAGTGAAGTAGTTCTTCCTGATACCTAACCTAAACCTATCCTCTCTGAGCTTGTGGCCATTGTTCCTGGTGACTCCAAGGGGGGCCCTGGTGAACAGACTTTCCCCAAGTCCCTGCTGGTGGCCCCTGATAAGGTTGTAGGCAACCACAAGATCCCCCCCTTAGTCTCTTCTTGTGGAGGCTGAAGAGATTCAGGTCCCTCAGCCTCTCCTTATATGGCTGGCCACAGAGGCCCCCAATCATACAAGTGGCCTCCTCTGGACCCTCTCCAGGTTCCCCACATCCTTCTTGAAGTGCAGTGCCCAGAACTGGACACAGTACTCCAGCTGTGGCCTGACCAGCGCCGCACAGAGGGGGAGCAAGACCTCTCTGGACCTGTTAGTGATGCCCTGTTGATGTATGACAGAGTGTGGTTAGCTCTGCCTATTGCCTCATCGCATTGGCGACTCATTCGTCCTGGAGTCAATCCTGACTCCAAGATCCCTCTCTGCCTATGTGCTGCTGAGAGGGTGAGCCCCTAACCTCTAACCATAATGCTGGTAAGATGCAGTAAAGCTGAAGCTGTAAAAAATATTGGGCATGCTGTGATGACCTCCAAGTTGGTTTCGCTTATTGCCGAATTCCAGTGAAGACATTCTTCTCTTGGCTGTCTGAGCATGCCTACTGAGGAGTTTTAAAGCACTTGGTATAGTTGGGGCGGGGGGAGGGGGGGATGGTGAGGGAGGGATTGGGGAATGGGGCAGGGTGAGGGGTGTAGCTGTGGGCAGCTCATCCAGGGTGGGTGCGCTCTCCGTTGCTGCACACATCCCCGGTGGCGTTATGTGTTCCCCAGACTTATTATGCATGGGGCAAGGGCCAGGGACTGTGCTGGCCTTTTCCTGATGGGAGGCAGGGCTGGGCCGGGGCTACGTTTGAGGCAGGCAGTGGCAGTGCTGAGAGGGGTGACTATGGGGTGTGCTGCAGTCACCTCCAGAATTTTCCATAGTCACCGCTTCCCCCCCAGAGTGCAGCCCCAGCCCAGCCCCGCCACCAGGGAGAGGCTGGTGCAGCCCCTGGCCCCAAGCCCTCAGCGGGCAGCCCAATCTTGCTCTGCATACAAATTCGGGGGGGCACATGCCCCCCCACGTCTCCCCTTTGGTTGCATGCTGTGGTGGGGAGCTGGCTGAGCCACCTGCAGCTCCGTCCCCTGCCCTGTTTCACTCTGGCTGGGCAGAGCCTACCCCAGCCCCTCTCCCTCTCTCACCGCTTGGGGTTTGATCCCCCCCCACCCCAAACACCTCCTGCCCCCCCCCCGACATATCAGCTGGACGCTGCTCTCCAAGCTGATGGGCTTCATATTGGTTATTGGATTGGTATCTGCCGATATGGCGAGTCAATAATTGGCCATCTGCATCGGCCAAAAAAATCTTTATCGGTGCACCCCTTCTTGCTGATCTTCTTCATGTTCTTTAAAGATCCCACAGTGTTGTTTCTTTGTGTGATTTAGGATTGCTAACTGGAGCTGTCCTGGCCTGATTCTAATCCAAGTAACCATTTCACATTGCTTAAACCCCCCCTTCAGTTTTATTGTGATGATGTGTTCTCCTCTAATTGTCCTCTAGTGTTATACAGTTGCTGCCTTTTGATGACAGGTCAAGTGATTCCCGTGTGTTGCTTAAAGGTACTACATAAAGCAAGTGTGTAGTGTCTATTGGCAGCACACACTCGGGCATTTCTGTTGGGAATAATTAGGAAACACTTCCTTCAGTGGAAAATTGCAGACTGTTCCTCTAAATGTAAAAGATTTGTAGAAGATGAGTCTCCCGTGATGAATATTCTTCAACCTTTTTCCCAATATTAACTGAATATTCTTCCAATGGGATCAATGTTAAAGTTCATCGAAGGTCTTCCCATTATAAAACTAGACGCACATGACAGAAGTGTACTATATATAGCAAGACATGGCTTTTACCTGCTGTTTGGGCCTCAAAAAATAAACTTTTTTTTAACTATGGAAAACACAAAGGTGTTTCTTGTTCATACATATGTGGATCTCTCTTGTTACTAGGTAAAAACACCTGTTGTGAACTCAGAAGCCAAAGTTCTAGTGCCTGGAGTCCCAGGACATAGTGCAGCTATCAAACCCCTGTCCTCTGGGACGGAGAAGGCGAAAAAGAAAAGGAAACCAGGAGGCAAGGAGGTAAAGTGTTCTTGTCACGTGTTAATAGTGAAACCAGACTATGAAGTCAGTCTGTTGATACACAGAAGCATGCTCGGTGTACTGGGCAGAAACAGGATTTTGAGAATTACTTTACATGGAAGGACTTGATGTGTACTGACTTCCCCTTGACTACAAGCAGCCTTTCATCCAAATTCCATGTGCCCTGCCTTGTAAGTTTGTCGCATTGTTGGAGAACTTTGTTGTATTTTTGCCTTCTCTTTCCTTAGTAAGCTGCATAGCTTTATCTGGAACATTATTTCTCAGTACAAACTTCATTTCCCTGTTCTTTCCCCAGCTGTACCTGCATCTGATTTCTCTGTTGATCAGCTGTGCTGTGCTGTGAGACATGGAGAACTTGTCCTGCTTAAACAAAATAACAGGACAGTGCTTGTCAGCAGATAATGCTGTAGAAGGGTCGGTGCTTTGCTTCAACTGATGGCTTTATAAAATGCTGCTGAAAAAAACCAATTGGTGACCATGAGTCTTGGTCCTGTGCATGAGGTGGCAGGTTGGTTTAAATAACACTACTTCTTGTTTTTCTGTTCCACAGGCTAGCATCGAAGACCGCCTGGGTGCAATGGATATTGATGCAATGAAAGTAAAAACACAAGGTGGCCTTCCACAAACTGACAGCTTTGCAGTGCTTTTGGTTCAGGGTTTGGAAAGCAATGATCCTGACATCTTAAATGTAAGTGTTTAAAAGAACAATGCACATTGCTCAAGTAACCCCTCTTAGACTTGGGGGTGACTTTTATGTGTTGAAAGCCATATGTATGATGTTGAATCTGTCACTTACTTCTAGTCCACTTAGGGCTAGAGCTCTTCTGAAGTGCTTTGGTGAGATAAGTAATAAGATGCTACACATTTGTTCATTTAATAACCTCACCCGTACTCTGGGAGTAGACAAATAGCTTTCAGGAAGAGAGGTTAAATGTTTTGAGATCTCAATGTAGGATCAGCAGCCCTTTATCTACTGGAATCTGCTTATGCTGTTGGGGAAAGGATATTTTCTATCAACTCCCAGTTCAAGTACTTTTCTCCTCCTCCACCTGACCAGTAAGCTTACTGGAAAACAGATTTTCGCATACAGACTTGCTCTTTTGCATATCATGTTAACGTGCTTGTTTCCTTAGAAAGAGCCGTATTATTTCATAGATTTCCTAGACATTAGGGCTGGAAGGGACCTTAGGAGATCGAGTCCAGCCCCTTGCCCAAAGGGCAGGAAGTCAGCTGGGATCATAGGATCCCAGCAAGATAAGCATCCAATTTACTCTTGAAGGTGTTCAATGTAGGTGCTTGAACCACCTCCGCTGGCAGACTGTTCCAGACCTTGGGGGCTCGGACAGTAAAGAAATTCTTCCTTATGTCCAGCCTGAAACGGTCTTGCAGGAGTTTGTGACTGTTCGACCTCGTCATCCCTTGGGGAGGTCTGGTGAACAAATGTTCCCCCAGATCCTGGTGGTCACCCTTGATAAACTTATAGGTGGCCATCAGATCATTCCTGAGCCTGCGCTTTTCCAGGCTAAAGAGTCCCATGGCTCTCAGCCTGTCATTGTAAGATCTGTTTTCCTGACCTCTGATCATGCGCGTGGCTCCTCACCAAGGCCGAGTACAAGGGGAGAATGACGTCCCGGGATTTGCTCGAGAAGCATCTATGGATGCAAGCCAGCGTTTTGGTCGCTTTATTAGCCGCAGCATTGCATTGCAGGCTCATGTTCATCTTGTGGTCAGTGATGACCCCCAAGTCTCTTTCTTTTGTAGTGCTATCCAACGTAGCACTGCTGAGCCTATAAGGAAACTGCAGGTTTTTCCTCCCAAGGTGGAGAACCTTGCATTTTTCGGTGTTAAACACCATCAGGTTCTCGTCTGCCCATTTGCTGAGCTTGTCCAGGTCAGCCTGGATCACCCGCCTATCTTCTGGCGTGGATGCTTTGCCCCAAAGTTTGGTGTCATCGGCGAACTTGGCCAGTCCACTCCTGACTCCAATGTCCACATCATTTAATGAAGATGTTGAACAGGATGGGTCCCAGGACAGAGCCTTGAGGGACCCCACTGGTCACAGGGCAACACGATGAGTGACTGCCATCAATTACAACCCTCTGGGTCCGACCACGGAGCCAGTTTCCCAGCCAGCGGATCGTGGTGGAGCCAAGGCCACAACTGGGCAGTTTGGCCAAGAGGTGATCATGGGATACCAGATCAAAGGCTTTTTTGAAGTCAAGATATATGACATCAATCTCTTTTCCCTTGTCCAGGTGATAGGTCACCTGGTCATAGAAGGAAATGAGATTGGTCAAACAAGACCTACCCGCAACAAACCCGTGCTGGCTATCCCTTAGGATGTTAGCCTGGGCCAGTCCCTCAAGGATGGCCTCCTTAATAAACTTTTCTAAGATCTTCCCCAGGATAGAAGTCAGGCTAATGGGCCTGTAGTTAGCCGGATCCACTCTCCTCCCTTTCTTGAAGATCGGCACCACATTGGCCTTCTTCCAGTCTTCGGGCACTACACCAGAGCGCCAGGAGTTTTCAAAGATCCGTGTCAGGGGCTGGGCTATGATGCTCACCAGCTCCTTGAGTACCCTGGGGTGCAGATTGTCAGGGCCAGCTGACTTGAAGGTATCCAGCTTCTCAAGGTGTTCCTTCACGAGGTCAGCATTGATGGAGGGTAGGGGATCCCCATCACCCGGATCTCCCTGTCCCATAGCAGGCATGGGCGTCCCATGGGACTGATGAAAGACTGACGCAAAGTACCTATTTAATAGGTTGGCTTTTTCCTGGGCGTCAGTTGTCAGTTGCCCCATCTGGTTTAGCAGGGGTCCAACCTTGCCCTTGCTTTTCCTCCAGCTCCCCACATATCTGAAAAAGGACTTTTTGTTGTCCTTGATGCTCAAAGCTAGTTGGAGTTCAGTTGCAGCCTTGGCTTTCCTGGTTTGCTCCCTGCAGGACCGGACCAGTGCAGAATAATTCTCCTTGGAGGTGAATCCCATCCTCCATCCTTTGTAGGCTTTCCTTTTTAGCCTCAGGAGGTCCGCTAGGTCCCTAGAGAGCCAGGAGGGCTGCTGTGCCTTCTTGCTGCCTTTCCTCCGTGTTGGAATAGATTTAGCTTGTGCATTGAGGATCGCTTCCTTGAGAAGCAACCACTCTTCTTGAACTCCCATCTCCCTGGGGTCACGGTCCCTGAGGGCCTGACCGACAAGCCTCTTGAGCTTGTCAAAGTTGGCTTTTCTGAAGTCAAGGACTTCAGTGTTGCTGACTGACTTGCCAGCTTTACGGCAGATGGTGAAGGTGATCAGCTCGTGGTCGCTGTCACCCAGCTTCCCATCGATTACTAGGTTGCCGATTAGGTCGTCCCCCGTAGCCAGTGCCAGGTCGAGTAGCGCTTTGCCTCTCGTTGGCCCATAGACTTGAGTCAGGTAGAGGTCATCCACGCACGAGAGAGAGCTTTGCGACTGCTCGGATTTTGCTGAGTGATCTTCCCACGAGATGTCCGGGTAATTGAGGTCACCCATGACAACCAAGGTCCTGGAGCAAGCGGCCTCAGTCAGTTCCCAGGTGAACTCCTGGTCAAGCTCAGGACTTTGAGTGGGAGGTCTGTAGTAGACTCCCACCGTTGTGTCCCCTGTGCCGTTTTTCCCATGAATTTTTACCCAGAGGGTCTCTAGCTGTCCATGCTGGTCGCCAACATCAGCTTGCAGGGACATGTAGCTTTCCTTCCCATAGAGAGCTACACCCCCGCCCCTTTTGTCAACACGATCCCTCCTGTACAGAGTATAGCCCTCTATACCCATGGTCCAGTCATGGGTGGAGTCCCACCAGGTCTCCGTTATCCCAATGACATCATATTTCTTTGCACTGAGCAGGAGGACGAGCCCCTCCTGCTTGTTACCCAGGCTCCTGGCATTAGTGTACAGGCAGGCAAGTGTGCCCTTGGGGGCTCTTGCCTTGCCCACAGATTGTGCCAGGGCTGGGGCAGGGGTGGGCTCCCTTAAGTGCCTTGGTCTGCTGGCTTTGCAAGGGTCACTCAGCAGGCCAGCAGTGGCAGTAGCCCCCCCATCCCCCAGAGGGCTTTGTTTAAAGCCCGGTGGAGCAGGTCAGCCAGTCTGGCTGAGAAGAGCCTCCTCCCCAGGGGGGAGAGGTGGAGGCCATCTCTTCCCAGCAGCTCGCTGCCTCTCTTGCCAAAGAGCGGGCTGTGGTCATGTAAGCCAAAGCCTTCCCGATGACACCAGCTCCGCAGTCTTTGGTTCACTGCGTGGATCCTCCTCTCCCTCCTCAGCCCATAGCCCGAGTCTGGGAGGATCGATGAAAACACCACCTGAGCTCCCAGACCCCTAAGCCCCGCTCCCAACTCCCTGTAGCGCCTCATGACCTGGCTGGGGGTGCTCTGAGCCGTGTCATTGGTGCCCACGTGAATAAGGAGCATGGGGTAGTGGTCTGTGGGCCAGAGGAGCTGCGGGATCCTCTCCGCAGTGTCTCAGATGTGGGCCCCCGGGAAGCAGCAGACTTCCCGGGCTAAGGGGTCGGGGCGGCAGATTGCCCCCTCAGTGCCCTGCAGGATGGAGTCTCCTACAACAAACACCTTTCGCTTTGTCTTGGGGGGAGCGGGTCCAGTAGCTGTGGTTGAGCCTGGGTTGCCTGCGGGAGCAGGCAACTGAGCAGGCTCTGCTGGGGCTGCAAGAGGTGCGAACCTGTTGCTAAGCTCTGGCGAGGGAGCGGCCTTGGTGCGGCGGGTCTTCGGGCCCTTGACCACCTTGGTCCATGCCCCTGCCTGGGCAGAGCGGGAGGTCCCAGAGTCCTCCTTAGTCCTGGAGGGAGACGGTGCTCTCCCCTGCGGCTCCCGGGGGAGAAGGGCCTGGCAGTAGGAGTCTATCTCCTGCTCACAGTCCCTGATGGCACGCAGTCTCTGGACTGTGGCCTGGAGCCCCTCCAGCTGGCGCGCCAGAGACCCCAGTAGGGAGCAGACCCCGCAAGGGGAGGTGGCCATGCTCCCGGGCCCCAGAGCCTGGAAAAGGGACAGGGAGCCCCCGCAGCCAAGAGCCAGGGGCTCCGTCTGCGTGGAGCCCGGAACCATGGGCTCCGTCTGGGCGGCCGTCTCTGAGGTGCCCGATGAGGGGGGGCCACAGAGCCCGAGGGGACCCTCGGGGTGCGGCGCGTGCCATCCGTGTCATGCCTCTGGCAGGCTGGCTACGGCTGGGGCTGACTACTCTGGGGGGGGTCGCAGGCAGGGTCTCGTGCCCTCCCACACCCTCTCCTGCGCGAACTCCACGCTAACTCGAGCGCCTGTTTACGCAGCCTGTTCGCGCAGCTCCGGTCGCGGGGCTCCCTGGGGGGCTGGGCCAAGTAGGGGCCTGGGCGGGGGCTTGACCCGGCCCGGCACCAGGCAGCGGCCTCCTCCCAGCAAGCGAGGAGTTAACCCCTTCCCACCACGAGCCCGCTTGCCTCCGGCTGTGCTGGGGGTCGGCAGGGGGCTCTGCGGCTGCTGAGGGGGTGTCTGGGGGGCTTCGGGGGAGCGGGGGCGCAGCGGGCTTCACCCGTGCGTCTCTCACCGCTCCGGAGCCTAGAGGCTTTTGCTCATCTCCCTTGCTGCATATGCCTTCTCTCTGAGTGTACTGAATTGGCAGTGTGAGGGGCAGAGACTTGGACATAGTCTGTATCAATGTTTTGTAAATGTGAGGTTCTTCTCGATGGTGAATGTTTCTGATGGTATTTCTCCCCCCCCCCCCTTTTTTTTTTTAACAGAAAGTGCTACAAACGAGGAAGGAAGCTTTAGTAAAGAATACAGTAGCCAGGATACCTGTACATGCTGTCATTCCCCTGCTGCATGAGGTAGGAGATGCTGCACTTGTGCTATGGGACAAATTATATTTGTCTTCTGCTCTTATTAGGGAAGTCCTAAGATGCATCTTCTGTTTTGGCTCCATAAAATGGGTCCTGTGGTTATGCAGTTGTGAGGTAGTGCATATCCTATTTGACTGCAGCCAGATGCATGGGAAGTATGATATTACTAGGGACCTACTGAATTCATGGTGGAAGTCGGGTGCACTGTGGCTGCTTTAATCTTGCAGGTTCCCCTGTGCGTCCCCCTCCCCTGCTGATTGGTGGAGGGGCCTCACTTGCAGCTTGCTCCTGATCAGTGGGGAGGCAAAACTTAAAACCACAGTTAAGGCACTGCTTTTGCCTCCTGCCACTGATTGGCTACGGGGCCCTTGATGGCCCTGTTTGCTGCTGGAGGGGAGGTAAAAATGGCGCCATGTTTAAAACCATGGTTTTAGCTTCTCTGTTGATCAAGAGGGAGTAGCGGGGTCCTCTGCTAATCAGCAGCGGGGGCTGGGAAAGGAGCAAGTTGTTCCTGGAGGGAACATGCAAGATTAAAGGAGCTGCTGCACACTCTGCTTTCACCGTGAGTTTGGTAGGTCCCCAGATATTACCAAAGCCGGGCTCATTTTCCTTGTGTTGTCGGATAAACTTCAGGAGGAAGTGCTTGTGTGACTTGCTGTACATTAGTAAGCAGTTAAAAAAAAAAAAGTTTGAAATGTCAAATTTTGGCCTTTGGAGATGGGTTGCTTCACCCCATGGAAAACTCTTCCTTAAGAATCTCCTTTTTAACCTAAGCCTATAGTATGAACTCCCTAGCAGTAATGTATTTGAAGTTCAGCATTTCTAGTCAAACCTGTTTCTTGAAGGGGGTCACACTTTTAGGTGTGCAAATATCTTTGACTGACTGACCAGGGAGAGGGAAAGATCTTCACCTGGCAAGTGTATTTTCTTCAGAGCCTGGGACTCTTCAGTCTGCTCCAGACTCTTTTCATTTAGCAGTAAGCTCTTTAACATTCCAGCTTGTCAGCTGTGTGGTAGTTTTAGTAGTTTTAATTGAAGGCAGTATAACTGTACATGTATCAAAGGGTTTCTTTGCTTTGTCCTGCCAGCTGTACCTTGGCTTTCATACATGTTTTATGACTGCATATGGTAAGAGCTTCAGTCATGTTACTGTAAGAAAACTCACCTTCCCCAACCAGTTGATGCAGCAGCTAGAGGAACCTTTAGAGCATATATCAGCTTTTGTGATGGCTAATTCTGGCAGACTGAATACTGCCTGAGTTGTTGGACTGTCACATCACTGTAATGTCGGGATGAAAACTGCCATATATGCCACTTTTTCTAATTGACCTCTTGTTATTTTCTTTAGCTTACAAAGAGATTGCAAGGTCACCCATACAGGTAAGAAAAATGACCTGCAAACTAGTTTAAAATACTATTCTTAAGAGAGTTAGGCCTTTTCACATGTTTCAGTGGGCTTCGCTGCAGTGATTCCAAGACTATAACATCTAGAAAGGAAAAAACTGACATGAGCAGCCAAGGTTGCAGCTGTTTGGAGAGGTCTCTATCAGGACTCGGTAGTCAGCTTGAGGAATGGCACAAGTTCAAATAGGAGAGGATGCAAGCAAGCATGCTAATATGAAGCATCCCCTTATTGTCTCACTTGCTGGACCTGTCTTGATGCTTTCATCTTGTAGCCAACAGGTTTCAGTCTTCAAATTAAGCTATGGGGTTAAGGACACAAACCAGAAAATGTTCTTCTAATGGGATGGGGGGAAACTCGGGGAAATAATGTCTGCATCCGATTTAAGAAAAAAACAAACTCCTAAATACTTCCTTAAAGTGTGTCAGATACTCATCAGATATTCTTGCATAGTTTCATAATTCACAGTAGTTCATAAAACTTTGTATTTTGTAACTTAATGCCCTGACACTTGCGTTCTTTTGTTGTTGTTGTCGTTCTTTTTGTAGAATGCAGTGTCCACTAGGCATTGATTTAATTAGGATTCTTGAATGCATATAGAAGACCACACACAGAAATCCAGTCAAGCCAATTTCCAATTATGCAGTATGTTTTAGGGGTGTAGTTTTTGTAAAATAAATAAATAATTTAAACACTTAAGTATACCTGTGTCTAGATACACTCGGTATTCACTGATGTTAACTATAAGTATTGGATCCCAAAATCTGAGTTACTTTAAATGTTCTGGAAGGCTGAAGTGAGTAAATGTTAGTATACCATTCTTGCAATCTGTCCTACTTTGTAGTTCTTGTGATAGCACAGTGCATTTATGGTAGGGTGGTATTTGAACCAACATTTGAATATAATATTCAAAATCCTTTACCATGTGTCATATAGGAAATGTGTAAAATTTAGCTATTCTTTTCTTTATATTTTCTTAAAGAAGCAAAATAGCAGCAAGTTTGATCACAGTGAGCTTTCTGTTTTTTAACGTGATACTTGGCTATGTACCTTTGCATAATTTTTACATTAACTTACTTTTCTCTTTCTACTTTTTCATATGAATGTAAAACATTGAAACCCCCCATTGGGCAAAATGCCTCGAAGCTCTTTTATGTTTAGCAAAAAAAAGCCCTCTTTGAGCTTGTGGCTTTTTAATGTTTCAAGGATATAGTTCAGCTGCTGAGAGACTTGATGATTGTTATTTTTTACTTCTGCATTTCAAGAAGGGGAATTTCAAGATAGCTAAATTTTCATGTTCTTTTTTAGTGTTTGTATTTCAAACTATCAGGACTTTTGTTTACAGAGCATTAATTGACCATGGTATAAGAGAATATAAATACTTTTGATACATGACATCATATATATTTGTTTAGATTTGATAAATTCCTAAATAGTTACTAAATTAGTAATTTCAGTGTAGTAAAGAACCTTTTTATCAGTATTGGGACACTTCATAAGACATTTTGTGAGGTGTGAAAGCTTTCTCCATATTTTTAGGGGCGTGGGGGACAGTGTGGAGAAACAGAATAATTTTGATCTGGTTTCAGTGTTAAAAGCAAGAGATTATGAGGCAAGGGTGGGCAGTTATTTGGACCCAAGGGCAAGCCACATAGGGAATTTTGATCAGCTGTCTTGGGCCAGGTCAGCACTGGCACCCCACCCCCAATCTCACCAAAACTCCCAATAGGGCTGTGGGCAGGTGGGAGCAGTGTTCAGGAGTGGAGTGGGAGGGGCAGGAGAGTCTGGGATCACATGCCCCTGCCTTCTGCAGCAGGACATCTGCATGTGTGTGTAAAGGTGGTGCTGCCTGTGCACTAAGTCCTGGGAACCTACTGTGGGTGAAGGGAGGGAAGGACGGGGGTGGGGGGCACATGCAGCAGAGCTTCTCTGGGTGGTGTGGTCTGCACTGTTCCCGCAACACTTCACCTGGGGCTGAACCGCACTTACTCGCACCAGGGGCAGCCTGTGCCATGTTCTTGCTGGTGCCTGCAGCCTGGCTGGGTGCTGCTCTGTGGCCTCCCTCCAGTTCCAGGATCTGGAGCGAGGTTCCTGTGCACCTGATGAGAAAGGCATAGCACAGAGCAGCAGGAGTGAAAGGAGGAGTTGCTGCTAGGGATGGGGGTGAGGAGCAGCACCCAGTTAGCTGCAGCTGCCCTGGGAACAGGCTGCTGGAACCTGCTATTACCCCTGTTCCCGCATATGGGGCTCGAGCTCTGGCTCCTGGGAAGGCGGCTAGGAGCTGAAGCTGGAGCCCAGACCTTGGGGCAGGAGCCACTCGGCTGAAGCTGCTGGCCTGCCCACCTGGGACAGTGGCATGACAGTACAGTAGAGCAGGAGTAGCTTCTGGTGGGCTGTTCCCATTGCAGCTGGCTGGGTGCTACTCTGCCCCCCTACCTCCAGTAACAGCTCTTACTCTTGCTCTTGCTGCACTGTGCCTTGCTGCTTCCAGCAGGTGGATGGGGCTCTGGCTCTAGAACCTGGCCACCTTTCATCGAAAGGTGGCTGTGAGTTGAAGCTGGATCCTTGTGCACTGGGGGGGGGGGGTAGGAGCCACCCCACAAACTGCTCACCCAGCATGGTGCTGGGGGAGCAAGATCAAAAGCAGGAGCTGCTGCTGGAGGCAGTGAGTGCAGAGCAACAACTGGCTGCAGCCATACCTGGAACAGCACCAGCAGAAGCTGCGTGCTGGCTGAGGCCTGGGCCAGTGGGCACTGGCAGGTGCCCAACACTGGGATCCAGCCTGCGGGCCATAATTTGCTCACCCCTGTTGTAAGGTAACACAGCAGATTTTAGTTTAATGTAACTACTTAGATCTTCCCTTTTTCTAATACAGCTGCATATGTTTTGTGTAGTTGAATTCTTTTTAGCTTGGGTTCATTTTTAAACCAAAATGGTTCACTGCTTTATATTGATCTGCTTCAGTGGCCAGAAAGCATACTCATGTTTTTGATTTTATTTGCTTTTCTCTCTTCCAGTGCCTCACAAATGGTTCGATGGCTAAAGACTATCTTCTCTATACATGCATCCTACCTTTCCACAGTAAGTAACTTGCTTGTAAATAGAGCTGATTAGATATTTTAAGTCAATTTTTGTAATTGCTTTTCCATTCAAAAATCCACCCTCCTAGCTGTCACTACTTACTCTCAAAATGAAGTTCTAAAAAAACATATTATATTGTTACTGTAAAGTATTCCATATGTTCTAGAATTCATTTGTTTGCTACATTTGTTCTGTGAACAAGTAATATCATTAGCATCAAGTCAGCCTGAAGTGCATGCTAGTAATAGACCCAGGTATGTTGCTGATTGAATATAGTGTTCATTTCTGTGGGGGCTGAATTCTCTAAACTAACATTGTATTTGCAGTAGAAGCTGTGTAGCAGACCTAAAACTCTTCATCTTTGGTTTGGCTGGGAGGGTAGAAATATGCTGGAGCTCGGGAACTAGCATAGGTAACATGGGTAAACCAGTGTAGTAGCTTTTACCTTCTTTCCCAGGTAATGGATTTAGACAGTCTTGCTCCAGCAACGAAAATCAGTCATTTGGCATAATTGATCCTTTCTGCTATAGAGAAGCTCAGATCTATATTGAGAATTTCATGGGTCAGGACCGTGGTGCGTCAATATTCCTAGGCTTGCAGCTGTAACTGTGTGACTTCCATTCATGCTACCATGCCTATCAGTACTCTTAAAACTGCTCACAAGAATGGAGTGAAGAAGGGAAAAAAGGAAGTGAGTTCCACCATGGTCTAAATGTGGCTTGAGGACTTATGCTTTTAGCTGACATAAGTACTTGTTTAGCAGACTGCTTGAGAGAGTCATTTAAACGCAATGAAATATTAGTTCTGTCTTTTGTCAGTGTCAATATGAAGAAAGGACTCTTAAGACAGCTCCTAAAGTGCAGTTAATTCTGTTATGTGAAAAGTTAGATAAGGGGACACGGCAGCCCTATTAATACAATTTCTCTTTCTCTCTAAAGTTGCCAGACTTGGTTCCTCAGCTGGGGATGCTGTACCAGTTAATGGAGAGCAGAGTAAAAACCTTGCAGAAGCTCTCTCGTCTCCATGGGAAACTCTATCTTCTTATCACCCAGGTGAATATAAGTTATAAACTCTACAGTGTTGGGTAAAAATGTTCAGAGATTTAACTTCCATTTCAGTTTGGTCTGACCAAACCTGTCATACACAACTTAGGGCAGATACTGGATGTCATATCAGTCCACATTATGCTTCCCAGTTGATTTAATCAGGGTCAAACTGTTTGCCATATTTAGGGTCAGGAAGGAATTTTACCCCATGGTCAAATTAACACCAACTGGGCACATCTACACACAACACTTTGAGCTCAGTAGATTCATTCTACTGCATATTAGCACAGCAGGCAAAACTCATGCTAATGTGCAGTAGAATGAGTTTACTACATGTTAGTGTTACCAAAAAAGCATGTGCCAGCGCAAATTAGCGGTAGTGCTGATTTATGGTGCATTAAGGCTGTACCTCTAATTACAGGTACTAAACTTGGTGAACAGATAGACAAGCACACTGGGGGAAAGGGGGGTGGTTGCTTTCCTCTGTAGTGGGGGGGTATGGCCCTCTATCCTGGGATTTCTTAAGCATCTATTGACAATATTTCATAGAAGCAGGACATTAGCTCCCATGGTTCTCCTGTGGTAGGTTAAGGTGTTAGGTCATTGTTGTTAGGGTTGAGGGTAGTGTTATGTAGAGTTTTTAAAATATGGTTAATATGGGATCCTTTAGATGGGGATGTTCCTGCCTTAGACAGGTTTTTGGACTAGACATCTGGAGGTCCTTTCTAGCTCTGCTTCTCTATGACTTTATGATAATCAGCAGATTGCTGTTGACCATATTTTTCATGTTACAGTATGTTTGGGATGCTGTTTTGCTTATTGGACAGTATGATTAAATGTTTTTCTTCTGCATGCTGATCCAATCTTTGTAATATAAAAATAATCAGAAGAATTTTAAACAGTTAAGGTGTATTTTTTTTCCTCATTTGTATTTTAGCTTTTATGGTTTCTCCCTTTTGTGTTCCCTCCTTCCCTCCCCTCCCCAAGATATTTAGTTGTCCTTAAGCTACAATTTAAGGAAGAGGAATGGAAGAGAGAATAATTTCTAAGTTTGGTACTCATGACTACGTTTGTCTCCAAATGCCTTTCAGATTGCAGCACTAGAAAAAATTCAGGATGTAAGTGATGTTAATCAGACTGCAAAGCTGGTGTATGAGGAAGGTAAGCTTAGGAGCTTTCTATGGGACTATCTTGAGAGTGCTCCTGGACTGCTGAACACGAGTTCCAGTTGTTGCACACATTTGCCAGCCACGTACATCCCAATTCTATACTTGTTGTTGTATGGGAGGTGAAATTGATGGAAGGGAGAAGGTGGTACACAATTGTGAGACAGCTGTTCATTGGTAGACTTTTTTTTTTCTTTTTTCCTTTAAGCCATGGTTATTTGATTCTAGTATGTGGAATTTAACTTCCGTGTCCAGAATTCTCACTTAATGGGTCTTGTCCGTAGTGTGAAGTACATCTTTACTGAAGGTGGATTTAATAAAGGAACTTCCAAATATGCTCTTGTGAAAAGAAACGGAAAAGGTGGTTTGTTTGACTCTAGGATTTAGGACATCTGTGTCCTTGTGTGAACGCTTTGGACCAGACATGCGTGGACATTGGGTTCCCCAAGGACAAGTAGCAGTGGTGCACCTTGTGCCACTGTTACTTGTCCCCAGGGAACGCCCATGCCATACATGCTTTAGCATGTGGCAAGCTGCCCTGGGTGGGGTAGGGGGGCTGGGGTCAGCGCTGTGCAGCCTTACCTGGGGGCCTCCCAGGGCTGCAGCCACAGTAATTCTGCTGAGTGGAGCCTGGCTGGCAGCGGAGTGCAGCTCTGCCCAGCCGCACTTTTCAGCAGCACGTGCTAGCCAAGCATGCGTTGCTCCATTTTTTTTCTGTGGATATCCAGGAGTAAAAAACCCGCAGAAAAAATCCCGGTGCAGCGCACGCTTGGCCAACACACCCTTGCAGCATGGAGAACACCAGACTGTGTGTATGTGGCACTGCAAACATGATTGCAGTGCCACATACTGCACAACCACGCTTGTCCAGACATGCCCTTTGTGTGCAAATCCTGACACATACTGATCCAAATATTTTCAGGCAGAAAGCCATTTTAAGTAATGGTTCAAGTGCCAGCCAGATCTTTGCTGTGTAGTGGCACACGATACTGGCATTCATCAGGGAAAAGGCTCTGCATAAAATTGTTTGTTCTTCCATTTCCAGAATCTTCAGAGGAAGGTTCGGAAGATGAGATGATTGCTGATAAAGATTCAGACGTAAGTAAAACTTTGTGTCTGGATTCTTCTTTCTGTTTCCCGTAACAAAAATGCAGATTTTTGTGCTTGTATCAAGGATTCAGCTATTCCTATTTGTCTCCCCTGCGCCCCACTTTTCTCCCCTGCCAGGACAACTGGGAAGAAGATGAAGAAAAAGAGGAACAATCAGAAGAACCAGAAATGGCTGTTGATAAAGAAATTAATGGTGACTCTGATTTGGACCCAGAAAATGAAAGTGAAGAAGAATAGCAGATCTTTAAAGAAAAAAAGAAAAGATCCCTAGTAAATCAAGTGGGCCACCTGAACTCTTAAGTTCTGGATCATTTTGCTGAAAGTTGCCGTAGTTACACAGGCCAGGCCTGAGCCTGCACTCTGTTATGTGCAGAGGCACATCTGGGTACTGTGCACTTCTGAATCCAGAATGTTTGACCACGCCAGCCTTCTCTCGCCCTGTGTCCCTGAGCTTATATGAAACATTTCTTTCACCTCCTGATCAGATTAAGCCCATCACATGGACATGCATTTGTATCTCAAGTGAAATAAACCTGCCACCGCCGTTTGTGTGGTAAACTTGTTTCTGGTTTACATTAAATTTGTTTCAGATATTAAAGGATCAAAGACCAATCTATACCTTCTTTTCTTGCTTCAGTTAGCAATAGCAAGTGGGCATCCTGCTACATTTGTTTTTTTCAAAAAAAGAAAAAAATATTTTTGTAATATTTAAATTCACAATTGAATTTATTCATTCCCCCTCTTCCCCCCACATAGGTTCACCGTGGCTGTGACAATGTCTAATGGCCAGCCTGGTTTAACCCGCTGTTTTGTTTCTTTTCTTTTAAACAAAATTGGACTCAAGACTTTTATATGTATAAATCCAATGACTTTTCTTGTGCTTTGGAAGGACATCAGAACTATCACTGGTTCCTAATTTTGTTTTAATTGAGCCTGTATATAAGTTTAATGCCGACCCCAAGGTAGGACTTTGTCTTGAAAGGATGGGGAGGAGAAAACAAATTTAAAAAAAAAAAAAAGGGTGGGGGGGTAAAGGGAGGGCAAATGCTTGTGAATATGTAACGCAAAGCGTATACATTTATTAAGGATTTTTAATCTCAGTGGCAGAACAAGGATTGCTGTTTGCTCAGCTATTGGAAGCTGAAGTGGTATAAACATTTTTAAGAGCAAGGTATCATACAGGTTGGAGCCATTCACCAGTATAATGTACAGTATATTTGTCTATAAATGGAGCTGTTGCAACTAAATACCGCCTTCTTTGTAAAGTGAATAAATATACATCTCCTTTACCAAACACTTGTTCTGTAATATGTGGGGTGAGGCCATCACTGGTCCGCTTCTTTTTTGTTAGCCAGATTTTCCAGGGGAAAAGTTAGCCTGTGTGGACTTTTAGCTTCCTGGTTTTGTGCATTTTCAGTCCTTGGTGCACACTTCACTAACATAAACTGCGCTGTTCGTGGTAGTTCTGGGTTTGCTTTAGCATGGGAGAAGTTGAGGTGGATCTTCTCTTGTCTTTTCCAGCCTTCACAGCTAAGTCTCTTGGAGTCCAGTAAAGCTGGAAGGGACCACAGCTTGTGTTTCCAGGCCTTGGTGCAGTTCCAAGTTGTTACTTAAAAGTTTCATTCTTCTAAATTTATAGTGATTTTTATGGGATCATTGGGAGGTTAGCTACACAATCCTGTGATCATACCTTGAAGTCTGTGCATAAAGTTAATTACCAAATTAAGTCCAGTCAATAGGAGGGTAGGTGTTAACCAAAATAGAAACATAGGAGGAGAAGAGGACTGGCCTCCTGGGCTATTTCATAGATTTCATAGACATTTGGGCTGGAAGGGACGTTGGAAGATCGAGCCCAGCCCCCCTCTTCCCCCCCCCCCCCCCCAAAGGGCAGGAAGTCAGCTGGGGTCATAGGATCCTAGCAAGATAAGCATCCAATTTGTTCTTGAAGGTGTTCAATGTAGGTGCTTGAACCACCTCTGATGGCAGGCTGTTCCAGACCTTGGGGGCTAGGACAGTAAAGAAATTCTTCCTTATATCCAGCCTGAAATGATCTTGTAGTAGTTTATGACTGTTCAACCTTGTCATCCCTTGGGGCACTCTGGTGAACAAATATTCCCCCAGATCCTGGTGGTCACCCCGATAAACTTATCAGTGGCTATCAGGTCACCCCCGAGCCTGCGCTTTTCCAGGCTAAAGAGCCCCATGGCTCTCAGCCTGTCATTGTAAGGTCTGTTTTCCTGACCTCTGATCATGTGCGTGGCTCTCCTCTGGACTCTCTCAAGCTTCTCCACATCCTTTTTGAATTGTGGAGCCCAAAACTGGACGCAGTACTCCAGCTGCGGCATCACCAAGGCCGAGTACAAGGGGAGAATGACGTCCCGGGATTTGCTCGAGAAGCATCTATGGATGCACGCCAGCATTTTGGATGCTTTAGTAGCTGCAGCTATCGCATTGCAGGCTCATGTTCATCTTGTGGTCAGTGATGACCCCCAAGTCTCTTTCTTCTGTAGTGCTAACCAACGCAGCACTGCTGAGCCTATAAGGATGCTGCAGGTTTTTCTTCCCAAGGTGGAGAACCTTGCATTTTTTGGTGTTAAACAACATCAGGTTCTCATCCGCCCCTTTGCTGAGCCTGTCCAGGTCAGCCTGGATCACCGACCTGTCTTCTGGCGTGGATGCTTTGCCCCAAAGTTTGGTGACATCGGCGAACTTGGCCAGTCCGCTTCTGACTCCAATGTCCACATTGTTAATGAAGATGTTGAAGAATGTGGGTCTAAGGACAGAGCCTTGGGGAACTCCACTGGTCACAGGACACCATGATGAGTGACTTCCATCTATTACTACCCTCTGGGTCCACCACGGAGCCAGTTTTCCAGGCAATGGATCGTGGTGGACCCAAGGCCACAATTGGCCAGTTTGGCCAAGAGGTGATCATGGGATACCAGATCGAAGCTTTTTTGAAGTCAAGATATATGACATCAATCTCTTCTCCCTTGTCCAGGTGATAGGTCACCTGGTCATAGAAGGAAATGAGATTGGTCAAACAAGACCTACTCACAACAAACCCATGCTGGCTATCCTTTGGATAGAAGTCAGGCTGATGGGCCTATAGTTAGCCGGATCCACTTTCCTCCCTTTCTTGAAGATAGGCACCACATTGGCCTTCTTCCAGTCTTTGAGCACTACACCAGACTGCCAGGAGTTTTCAAAGATCTGTACCAGAGGGTGGGCTATGATGTTCGCCAGCTCCTTGAGTACCCTGGGGTGTAAACTGTCAGGGCTGGCTGACTCGAAGGTATCCAGCCTCTCAAGGTGTTCCTTCACAAGGTCAGCATTGATGGAGGGCAGGGGATCTCCCTCGCCCCATCATCCCTGTCCCGTAGCGGGCATGGGCGTCCAATGGGACTGATTGAAAGACTGACGCAAAGTACCTATTTAATAGGTTGGCTTTTTCCTGGGCGTCAGTTGTCAGTTGCCCCATCTGGTTCAGCAGGGGTCCAACATTGCCCTTGCTTTTCCTCTGGCTCCCCACATATCTGAAAAAAGACTTTTTATTGTCCTTGATGCTCAAAGCTAGTTGGAGTTCAGTTGCAGCCTTGGCTTTCCTGGTTTGCTCCCTGCAGGACCAGACAAGTGCAGAATAATCCTCTTTGGAGGTGAATCCCATCCTCCATCCTTTGTAGGCCTTTCTTTTTAGCCTCAGGAGGTCTGCTAAGTCCCTGGAGAGCCAGGGGGCCGGCTATGCCCTCTTGCTGCTTTTCCTCCGAGATGGACTAGAATTAGCTTGTGCATTGAGGATTGCTCCCTTGAGCAACCACTCTTCTTAAACTCCCCTCCCCCTGGGGTCATGGTCCCTTAGAGCCTCACTGACATGCCTCCTGAGCTTGTTAAAGTCAGCTTTTCTGAAGTCAAGGACTTCAGTGTTGCTGACTGACTTTCCAACTTTACGGCAGATGGTGAAGGTGATCAGCTCGTGGTCACTGTGACCCAGCTTCCCATCGATCACTTGGTCACTGATTTAGGTCATTCCCCAATAGCCAGTACCAGGTCGAGCAGCGCTTTACCTCTCATTGGGCGGTAGACTTCTTGAGCCAGGTAGAGGTCATCCACGCACGAGAGGAAGCTTTGCAACCACTCGGTATTTGCTGAGTGATCCTTCCAGGAGATGTCTGGGTAACTGAAGTCACCCATGACAACCATGGTCCTGGAGCATGCAGCCTCAGCCAGTTCCTGGGCAAACTTCTGGTCAAGCTCAGGACTTTGGGTGGGAGATCTGTAGTAGACTCCCACCATTGTGTCCCCTGTGCCATGTCCCCCACGGATTTTAACCCAGAGGGTCTCTAGTCCACCCTGGTTGCCAAGATCAGTTTGCAGGGACGTGTAGCTTTCCTTAACATAGAGAGCTACACCCCCGCCCCTTTTAGCTACGTGATCTCTCCTGTATAGAGTATAGCCATCAATACTCATGGTCCAGTCATGGGTGGAGTCCCACCAGGTCTCCATTATCCCTATGCCATTGTGTTGTGTCCTGCATTTCCAAGCAGCTGTTTACCTAAAGAGTCCTAAAAATTGCCTACTTAAACCCCTCTCTCAGTATAACTACAAGGTGCAAACCAGAAATATGAAAACATACCAAATGCCTCAGGCAAAAGCGGGGGAGATAAGGGTACTGCCAATGCACTGCTGCTGCAGTGGGAGAGGAGTAGTTGGTTAGCATGTTTCTTGTGCAGTCCTTGTGTTCACTTTAACTTATTTAAATAGATTTTAATGCAATCACTGCAACTTGTGTTTTTGGGAAATTTAGTCGTCATGGCACTTCAGTGGTAATTCAGTTCAGATCTGGTTCAGTAGATGACAGAATATTTAGAATCACAAAGGCAGAGCAGGACTAGTCCTTATGCAGCACAGTGGAAAGTCTCTCAGCCTTTAAAATAGTAAATGTGAAGTCTCCTGTCCCTCTTCCCTTCTCCTAGTGATGGTACATTTTCATTATTCCTACTTGTAGTGCTTACAATTAAGACATCGCCAGCATTTTCTGCCAATCTCATGGCACCCTAGGGTGGCGCTGCTTGAGAATTGCTGCCTGTGGCAGTTTGGAACTGAATGAGTTCTTGTAAATGGTGGGAAGCTTAAGGTTTTTCTGAGATGAGCTATTAGACCTCTAGTTTGACCTGGTACCATAGTTTGGGCAGTCTTCGTAAGACAAAGTGCTTTCACTTTTATGCTCAGGTTTGCAAGGTTTTCAGGACATTGGTTTTCCTGCACTCTGGTTTGTCTCCTGTATTTTATCTCGTGTAGCTGCACAGGGAGGAGCCCTGGAGGCATCTTGAGTTTGCGGCAGGGATAGCAAAATTTCATGCATCAGAAGCCCCAGAGGTGCTATAATTCTTGGATGAGTGCCCAAAAAAGCCTCGCTAGAACACCTGAGTTACAAGATTTTGGTATCATTACCTGCCATGGGTAGAAACAAATGCTGGTAACCATGTGTTCTCAACCTGCGTGACACGGATGAACAGGCTGGGTTACGTTGACGTTCCCTTCGTGGATAGAGGGGAAAAGGGGGACAGGCTTGAATGGAAAAAGAAGCCTGGGAAAAGGCTAAGAACCACTGCTGGCAAAAAACGGCCCTAATCTGCTCTAGAAAAATGCTGACAGCATAGGAACAGCTATACTAGCAACATGTTGTTTTTTTTTGGTATTGCTTATTTTTGCATTTATGTAAGAGTAGTGCACTGTAGAATTTTGCAATACGTATAGTCTGATTTTTAATATAAAGGTGCCAGGTTGTGGCTGCCTAATATAATTAGTCATATAAAAAGATGAAGTTTCTAAATTAAATTGCAGTGGAGCAGCAGCCTGGGTTCCAGTACTCACAGGTAAGTGTCCTAATAACCAAGCTATCATTCTTTTTCTGGCTCAATTTAGTTGTATCATACAAAGTGGAAGAGTTTCAGCAAGAGTCAGTTAAGAGCCATCCCAGGCTATCCAGTTGCTCACTCTTGGCAGATGGATTCCAGTCCTTGCTTCAGATACGACATGAGAGGGATTTGAATGTGGGTCTCTGATATTACAGTAAGCACCCTGACCACTGGGCTACTGGCTATTAAAGGGGCTGTGGGCATTCCCACCAGCTCTCTCTTTTTGTAGTACAAGGTCCATTCTAGTTGTAGTAGCCATGTACCAAGAATGCCTACCAGACTGCAGGCCAGAGACAGGATCACCAGGGGAATTTCTTGTTTTTGAACAGTTTGGTCATGTCAGTATATGAGAATGAGTGTGTATAGGGAATACGGGTGCCTCCCTAGCTTTGGTAGTTGAAGCAGAGATTTTAACTATTTGAATGTTTGTGGTATCATAGGAAAGTGTAGTTGGCATGAACTTCATGAGGTCATGTAGTGCAGTCCCTTGCTCAAGGCAGGATTATCTCTGACCAGACAGACACCCAAGTCTTTGCAGACCTTCCCTAGAATCACTTGGCAACAGAGCCAGGATAGAATCCTGTCGGTCTGGGTTGCAACCTGACCTATCTATCCAGTAGGCTACATTACTCCTTAAGTCTTCCACCTGGTATCTCAAACCCAATACATCTCATATGGCATCTCAGATATTGGCTTCTACACATCCAGAATGGAATTGGTGGTAGTGAGCATAGGGCCACTTAGAATAGCCCAGCTCTTTCAAAGTGCACATGGTATTTAACTTCTCGGGAGCTTTGTGTTCAACCCAGTAAGTTTGGGGTCTTCTATGGCGAGGCCTGGAACTTTGTTGCCCTTGGAAGCCTTTACCAAAAAAAAAAAGTCTGACTTCAGCAATGTTTATCTCTATCTGCAAAGTCTGACAGGATTTCTTCCTGGTTCTGAGCAGGTAAGCTGGATCCCATTTCTGTGTTCAAGAGGAGCTGTGGTTGGAGGAAGGTATATATATGTGTGTTGCTTCTGGTTTCTGGGCCTGTCCGAGTGCTGTTCATTTAATTTGAGATGCGGGAAGTGGTAAGGAGGAACAGATCCAAGGCTAATGCTAAATTGGGCTTTATCCCTGATAGGGATTTGGGTGACAGTGGTGTCGATGTCTGACAACTGCCCAGATCAAGGTTAATGACATGAGAACTGTTTGTTTGCAGCAGTAGTTCTCAGGCATGATCTATACCCTGCAGGCTGGGTCCTTACCCGCTGCCTAGCTACAGTTGAGGATTGGATGCAGATATATCGAAGCTGAATCCAGGCAAGACAGGTGATGGTGGTGGCAGACCTTGTGACTTGGGGCAGGACAGACGCACATCATTGGGGTGCAACCACCCTCTGTCACTCGGGTAAGTACTATCTATGTGCCAAGTTCATTTGGCAAAAACTGTGGGAGGTCGTTCTTGGCAGTCACTCCTGTTCGAGAACTCCCTCCCCTTGTGGTCTGTCTGAGCCCGAGTCTAGTCTTCTGGAAGCCTTGGAAGACCTTATCTGGACAGGCCTTCAGCAAGGTGGGGTTACGTTTTGAGATGATGTCTGGGGAATTTGTTCCATCACATACTATTTTATATTAATATTTGTGTCTGTCTTTATAATCCGTCTATATTGTGTGTTTTTATTTATTCTAAGCCACCCTGAGCTGCTTCTGGGGAGGTTGGCACATGCATTTAATTAATAGAATAAAACAAATTTCAGTTTGGCCTTAGCTATCAGTGTGTCCTGCTTGTGGTTGTTCAGCAAACCTCATTCTGCTGTCACCACTCTCTTCCCATCCTTCCTGGCCTTAATGTCAAGTTTAATTCTGGGTGTCCTCTTTGTTAAAGGAAGGTTGTTATTCCTAGGAACTGGGATGAGCCCAGCACTAATGACGCTGTATAAAGCTCAGTACTGAAGATGGCCAGTAGGTGCCAGAAGTGCCTCATCTAACCAGCATGGCCAACAAAGGAGTGGAAGGGATGAATTTGAAATCTTACTGCCACTGACTTCATGTTGTTGTAGTTAAGTATTGATCTGCAATTCTTGTCTGCTTTTCATGACTTCTGTGCTGCCAGGCATTGAAGCAGCTCATCTGACCCCTGGCAAGTCTCTTGGGCAAATATTTCTTAAGCAGGCATCTCACTGATGATTATATAGGGATTTGCTGCTCTTTTTGAGGACACATCACAGCCTGGATTCAGGGAGGTCTTGCTCTCAGGCCCCCTGTGCTCCTGGGAAGTGACTGGATGATCTGACTAGATGCTTTAATGCTTTTCAGTTCATCTTTCAATTTCTCTGCTCATGGTTTATTCATCCATAAATCAGTGCCTCAAAAATTCCAAATAGTTAACAAAATGTGCAGACAAATGGAAACAAAAGAGCAGCCTGAGGGTAGTGAGGGAGAAGGAAAGCAAAGAGGGGAAGGGAGGGGGAAGAGCAGAGAGAAGACTGGACACCTGAGCTGCTTTAGCCTTGAAAATTACAGTGCACAAATATTGACTTGCTGCTGGTGTCTCATTCGAAAGCTGACTATGATAAATGTTCAGGTGTCAGGGCACATTCCTTACCTGAATTCTTAGTGTGATCTCAGATTTTTTTTCCCCCCTGCCTTCTTTCCTTTGATAAACTGCCAGGGGTTTTATGTACAAACTAAGCTGTCACCAATATGTGGTTGTTTTCCCTGTTCTTTGGGAGGCAGAAATTTAGTCATGTACCTGGGAATTTAGAGACTGCTGTGTGGAAGACTGAGCACTGGCTAGACAGCTGCCTAGATGCTTGCTCCCTTTTCTGACTTCACTAATTTACTACCAGTGAAACATGCTAAGAATGAACTTGCAGCTCATGGCTTTGACTCCTTGAGTTCCTCATTATGAACTTGATCCAATAACATTGTCCACCTCTCTTCCACTCTGCCCAACGTTGTATCAGCTCCCGTCTTACAGTATTGTGCCGGTTACTTAATATTGGTAATGCACTCTGAATATATACTGTGCTACCAACAAGACAATTCTGTTGTGTAAAGCAGCTGAAATAGATTCCTCCTGCCGGGTCCTGATTTCAAGGTTCGGCATGACCCTGGCACTAGGTGATGACCCCCTAAAGTGGTGCACAGACTGTAGCCTCTTGTTCTGCTGCCGTAATGACCATAGTTCAGACCGTAAGGTCCTACAGTTCTAAAGATCCTTTAGTTTGCTAGGGTGGGGGGCTGCCTTTCTTGTGCATGCATGTGTAGTGTTGAGCACAATGAATCTCCAATTCCCACTACTCTGGCTTCTAGGTGCCACTGTAGTGCGACTAATGGCTAGTCATTTTAAAAAAATAAATAAATAAAAAATGACCAGATCCCTGAGCTCTCAGGACCTGGCAGCTTATAAAGCTTTTTGGTTTGCTGTAACAGCAGGTCAAAAGAGCCCAATTGAAATGGGAGAAAATAGCTTCTATTTAATGTGGGCTACAGAAATGCATGAAAAACAGCTCCTCATTCAAACAGGGCAAATAAATATCCCACCAGCATTTATTTGGTCGTCACCTTGAAGATGACTTTTAATGGCTCAGTTGCTGTCTGAGAGAGGAATCCTCTTTGGAACAGCTAGTTTATCCTTTGAGCACCCTCTCTAACTGCACTAACTTTTTGGCCTTTTTCTCAAAGGTGCTGCAACAGCATAAATCTTTGAAGTCAAACAGATCATCTACAAAGAAAAACCTCTCAGAAGTGAACCTGGGACATTGTGTAATGAGAAATCCAAGCATCCCTGTCTCTCTCTATCTGTGCTGATAGAGGGAGCTAATACTGTCCACCAAAGGGATGAATAAATGAGATTTGCATGTGAACCAATCTCTTCAAAGCTGGATGTGGGGAAGGAAGTTATGGAAATGCTCCAGGGGCTCTTCTAATCATGAAGATGGGATTAACTATAGCTAGATCCCTTAAATACCTTGTCCAAGTGTGGAGTACTCCCCGTGGTGTCATCTGCCTTTTACCACTGAGGGAAAAGCTGCTCCCTTTAGGCTCATATATTTGTGTCTGAACATGTTCTCTATGCACCTCCCAGTGTTCTTGTACTTCTGCACACTATTTCCTGTGGGTGGCCATACTCTTAGTTTTTCTCCAGTGCATTTACTGTCCTCAACAGCGAACAGCACTTGTCTGCTGGTTATTTTACTGACTTCCTGAAGCCTCTGCAATAAATTGTCTACACTACCTCTTGCTGATGGCACGTTTCTGGGGGAGAGAGTATGTTGTGTTCTCTTGCACATACTAAACTCATTCTTTATAATTCTGCTGTTGACCGATGGGGGGCAATAAATGATTTATAACCATGGCAACAGTTGCTGTGGGAAACTAGGATCAACAAGAATCTTTTTCATGTCCACATCAATGAGTGTATTAAAAATCTTCCCACTCTGAATCAGGCAAGAGCATTTTGTGCCACTTTTAAAAAAATTCTGTAGAGGTAAGTGAAACTGAAATCCTATCCAGTGAAATGCTGAGCATTGGGACTGACGGTCCTTTAATTTTGCCTCAGGTGGAGCTATTTGTTACCTGGTCCCAAAAAACTCTTCTGCCTCCAACTGATTATTGGTCCCATGGGTGGCATCAGGTAGGCCTGGTTGGATTCTGGTTTTCTGTTTTATTTGACTGATACGCTGTTTCTGTAATGCAAAAGGCTTTTGGTTGAACTCTTACAACTTGTGTGAAGTCAGCTGGGTTTTTTGGTAGCTGTTATGATTGACTGCTTTCCAGTGTTTGAAGGTAAAGGAAGCTTAGGTGATCACTGACTTTCTGTGTAATGTGAAGCTGTATATACCATAGTATATTCCATGCAAGTTTCTCAAAGCAATGAGAAGCAATTATAATTGGGATTACAGAATCAGAGGGGTCTGCATATTATATGAAAGGCTATGGGAGGGAAAAGGAGGTAAGTTTAGAACGGAATACCTGGTAGTGAAGTGAAGCTTGTTCAGGAAAAGGCATGGATTAAATTAAACACTGGAGGAGGCCTTAACCAAATTTTGCTTTATCCCTAGAGAGCTCTGAACCAATTTATAACTCAGCTTTGGCATTCTCCAAAACAATTTTAAAATGTAATTGGAACTAGGAGGAATATGTCCTCTTTACAGCTGTAAATGTTCCCATTTAAACACTGACATTCCATTTAAGCTTCCATTTTCAGGGGCAGACTGCCCTAGCTGCAGTTGTTTCTTAAATGAATTTTTGGCTAGCCACACAGTTGAGGCTTGTTCCTCTGATGTGATGACTTTGCTTACAAAGTTCCATTCATTCTGACCTGGTTGTGCATCTCTGCTGTCTGCTTGGTCATCATCTCAGCTGTCCTTATATGCATTGGTTTTAACACTGATTCTGCATCCAGACAGTCCCCTCTCAAACACCCAAAGAGAAAAGACAGGTGAGAACTATGCCATGCTATTCTCAGGCTTTTCATCAATGGGTTGTGTGCTTATTGAGTGCATGCTGTCAAGTGAAGGACTGAGGGGCTCCTGTCAAATTCTTGTGGCTTCCTTGATGGGATCTTGCCACAATATAAAAGGCCCAGCTGCCCCATGATTGACTGGAGCAGTTAAAGGATCAGGTAAGTGCCCTTCCATGCTACTATGGTTTTTGTTCTTGTTGAGAGCTATGCAGCACCAAGGGCTACTTAATGTATCTGCGAAGTTGTTAGCAGATTACCCTCGGATCATGGTGCTGATTTATGCTGCATCGTGGTCCAGCATCGCACAGGGAGCATCGAACCTAGGGGGATGGGCCTGTCTCCAGTGATGAATCCCCCACCCACCTCCTTTGCTGTTATCTGATTGTGTTAGTGGGTTTATAAATAGCAATGGATTTGGGATTGATCTCAGATCACTGGGTATGGCTTGAAAGATGAATAGTAAATTTACCAAAAGTAGAGTTTTGGGGAGTAGAGAAAGAGGAGGATTGAAACTACTTCTGAATTTGTGTCACATACACAGTGTATTACAAACTGAAAACGGGTGGGGGGAGATTTAAACAAAAATACAAAAAATCATTAAAATTAATTTAAGCTTTTGAATATTTTGTTTAAAAAAGACTTTTTGTTTAAGAATGACCCAAATTAAAAGAGTTAAATGAAAAGTTTAAATGATGAAAAAATGAAACAGAATATTATGGTTTGGGGCCAAACCAAACACTTCAGACTGACCCAAAAAAACTAAGAGCTTTTGTTTTGCCAAAATTTTCTGTTTAGATTTGACTCAAATTTTGATTCCCCCCCCCCCCAATTTTCTGTTCCACTACCAAAATTTCTCCAATTTGCCCTATCTCTGTTCCTGAGAAAGGAGCCCGTGAAAGAAGCTGAGTGGGGCCAATCAATCATTGCTGAGGTAAAAATCCTGTCCCAAAATTGTTATCCTGACACTTCAGTCTTTCTAGCTGAGCAGAGCAATTCTTATGCTGCTCCTGGAAGTGGTCACTTTATTGCCATTTAAAAATAACATTTAATCGACAGATCTGTGCTTTGCTTTGTTGCACAAATATGGCTAGCTTTGCTTTGCAGCTCACGGTCTGCTCTGCCTTGCCCAGTCGTACAGTTTTGCTAAAAAGAGAGCCAGCTCCCAGGTCAGATGCTCCATTCACTTGGCTACCGATAGGGAGGTTGGCCGCTCTCCTTCAGAGAAGCGGGGTCTTTGTAGAATACAGCAACAGCACTGGAGAGACAGAAGGCCCCTCTAGCTGCAAGCTCACTTGTATCTCTAGAGCAGTATGGTTTTCAACCTTTTTAGATTCAAGGCACCCCTCCTTCAGTTTGAGGCACCCATCATTATCCTTAAAGCACCTTTTGGAAAATGCCAGCTCCTACGTTTTGCTCATTTCTTGACTACAGAAAAATGATGAAGCAATTCACCTGGTGCAAAGAACTCAGAAGGACCACAGCAGGTCAGAATGTTTTTGACACTGCAGCTTCCTAGTTTTATCTTGTGAATCATGTTTGCACACCTCACACCACACATGCTAACATTGTGTGGTATCCCACAACATCCTTGACAGGATTTTGACAGGCATGACAGGGAAAAGAAAATCCTGGCAACTCTTACTGGAGTCCCTCTCATTTTTTCTTTACCCTTATTTGCACCGGTGTGGGAGAAGGTCCCAGAGTATGTGGCACAGTGTGTGGATCAGGCATGTGCTGGTGGCAGCTGCAAGATGGTTGGCTAGAGCTGGGGGATGGATAATTGAAGAGTGGTGGACGAGGTTGTCGGGCAGGATCCATATAAACAGTTGGGGTTGGGAGCCCTGGCCAGATGTTTGCACATTAAAACCACTTTGGATTGATATAGTCACAAAGGCTAGCACTACTGTTTTCCATCAACACATTCTCAAAAGCCAGAAGTGAACAGGTACAAAACCAAAATGCTGGTATGGCAGATACTGATTTCTTCCTATTCTACAGCAGCTTGGGAGGATGAGCTTAAAGAGACTAAAGTATTATTTGGAGATAGGAACTGATGCCTGGTTCCTCAGCGACAGCCAATCCTGGAACCAAACCTAGTTTTAAGAAATTCAGTTAGTGTTGTCAGATCTCGCCTTACAAGCAGGCTTTGTTTTCTGCCTCCACCATTAGGAATTCTTGTCTCTGTAGGTGTTCAGTCTGGCCCTGATGCCCCCAGGTTTCTAAATAAGTTGCATGAAGACTGGGAAGGAAGGGCTTGCCATAGGTCCATGTCTTCTTGAACCATCTGAGATCTGAGGACCTGCCTCCAGAGCTTCAGGGCACTGAGAACAGTCGTATCTCCAAGGTACTCCATCCAATTTTTTTTTTTTTTTATTTTGGCTCTTACTGTTGTGCAACATAAATATTTTCTTCCAGAGAGGAGGATGTTGCTATGTTTTCAAATGCCTGGAATGTTTGAAAAAAAACAAACCAGAAGGAAGGCATAGCAAGGGTGTTTGAAGCAGAAAACAAAAATGGTTTTTGGGGATATTTTATAGATAAATAAGCTCTGGGCAAACTGATGAAACTAATGAAGTCCCCCAGTATCAAACATGTATGAGCTATAGCTATGTTCTCTAACGTGCATTTCTTTGGTATGTAGCATTAAGCAGAATGTAATAAATCTCAGCTTTCCCTTTTTTTGGACTACTATGAGTTTTTAGCCTTTGAGACTGAAGAAAGAGACTATTCCTGCCTAAAAAGAATGAAATGGAATGGGTGCAGTGCTGGGTGACTGAGCCATTGGATAACCAGAGACAGTGACTCCCCTTCCTTTGGTTTGACAAGAATGCCAGCTCCAAAACTCGGTGGCTGTTGCCTTATTATCAGTGCTTATCTGTTGCATGGCTGATGAAATGCGATAGGGATGAGAGTAAAGCCTGAGGGACTGGGCACTGGAAGTTGCTGCAGGTTAAACAAATTCAGCAGAAGAAGTAGAGATAAGAGAAACCAGGGAAGGGGCCTAGCAGTGAGCCCAGTAAGGGGCATATTTTCTTCACTGTGCAACTGCTGCAGTAGGGCAGTGAACAAGCAGGGGCATTAAGACTTTACTTTTACCCCCATGGGCTCTGTATGGATCATTCACAGATAGTAGTGGGTGTTGCTGCACTCTGCAGGGAGCATGCCATGCTGAGCTCATACTCTGGCCCATGAGGTATCCTTAAACACAGTGTTCGGCCTGCCCCTCTGCATGAGCTTGACAAGCCAACTATAGAGCCCTTCAGGGACTGCCACAAATAATTCAACTGCAGGGAGGGGTGAGGAGGTAAGTGGTGGACAAAGGGAGGAGCTCCAGAAATGTGTGTGTAGGCTGGTGGAGCAAATTGGCTGAGCTCAGTGGTTCCCATGAGTCCCCTGGAGCCCATGATCACCCTACTAAGTCTGCAGCTAACAAGGGCTAGGGCTTTAGCACAGCTTAAGTGCTCCGCAGCAATTGTCCCTGTCCCTGCAATTACCCCTGGTAGGCAAGAACTAAACCAGGGCCATTCAGCTTTATTTCACTTGCGGGGGCTACCTGCCTGATTCAGCACTCACAGCACAACAGGTAGAGGGACAGTCATTGTGGAGTTGAAGTAGGATAAAGCCCCACCCACTGTTAGTTGTAAGCACCTGAATAACAGTAACTGTGTAGATGGGAGGTCTCATGAAGTTATCCCCACTGTCAGCAGGGTTGCTCCTGGGAAAAGTCTGGCAACCCTTCGTTTCAGTCCACCAGAGGTAGTGAAATCCTGCCAAGGTGGGGGAGCATGGGCTCACCAGAGCTGAGGACTTGGCCCAGGGGCAGAAGCAGTCTGTAGTGTCACGTGCTCGTGCTTGAGAGGAAACAGTGGCTTAGGCAGTGCTCTTAAGATTTATTTTTGCTCAAGGGCTTCAGATTAGAGCCCTAATTAAAGTTGATGAGTAGATGCTCCAAACTTCAGGTACAGGACTTAGTTGATTTGGGCTCCATGTGTCATTGCATTATTGCTGTTGAAGGATTGGAGTGGGATAGGTGCCTCTCCTCCACTCTGTGCAGATCTTCCTTCCTTTAACTTCCTTGGTCAGCTTGGGTCTTTCAGCGTCACCTAAAGATGCCTGCCCTTATTCCTCTTGGCATCACTTCCTTTGTCAATCCCTGGCTTGTTTAAGCCTTCTCAGGTCTGGGAGCTAAGCTGCTGGCTGGGGGGCAGATGAACAGCACTGTCTGATTCCTTAATAGCATTCTGTACTCTGAAGTGCTTTATGATGTAACAACAGAAGCTAGAGCATTTAGGGTGTGAGTCAGATGGGTTCTGGTCACGTCTAGTGTCTGAACCGCAAAACTCTGGATCTGGATTTTCAGAGGTCATGTGTGTTTAGAGCTGCTTTTTGTTGGATGTAGTTTCAGTTCAATGCCTGAGAGGAGAACTAAGTAGAAGAGGGAAGGGGCGATGAGAACAATGTTTGGCAAGTCCCCAGAGATGAAGGATGGTGAAGAAAGCAGAGCTAAGAGAAAACTGAATGCTTCAGCAGATGAGTTCCCGAATGTAGCCCGGCTCCTTCCTTTCCTTTCTGCAGAACTGTAAATATTGGTAGAGCTGATGCAGAGTCTTAAATAGCTGTAGCTACCTGGCCATAATTTCAAGCTCTTGTCAAATGGCCCCCTAATTACATGTAGGGACATGGACAGCTGCCTATCCTTGTGGTTATTTATTTGCTAGGACTTCCAAGCTGATGGTAGTTCATCTGCAAACAGCCCTCATGGATTTTCAGTGACGCATACAGACTGCAGAGCAGACTGACTGCTCCTCAGCAGAGCTTAAAGCTCTGACTCTGGCCCCTCTTAGGTTTTCTTTTCTTTCTATTGGGGATGTAAAATATGGAACATATTCTCTTCTTGTTACCGGCCATCTCTCCTACTGAAGTTTTGCTAGGTGAACCTAAGAACTGCAACAGTGCTTCTGTGTTGAGAGCAGCCCTCACAGCTTAGAGAGGCACCTTATTTCTCCCACCTTTTCCATCCCCTACACAAAAGAGTGACCTTCCTGCTTTGTCCAAGGCTCTGCTGCTTTGGTTCCTCCATTGCATGGTGTGCAGTTTCAGTCCTACATTCCTGGGACAGTGCTATCTGTACCTTGAAGCATGCTTTGAACCACAGCCTAATGCATTAAGGGTTTGGTTCCATTGTCCATCACCTTTTAGTATCTAAATACATCCCATGGGAAGTAGATCGGCAGTAGCCAAAAGCCTACTGGACTTCCTGGAGGCTGGTGGGACTAGTTTCTATGATGTATAGTCAGGTCCTGTCTCATCCATTCTGGGATTTCCTTGATCTTCTCCCAGTGTAGAGTTCTATTAGTGATGCGTAGACCAAACGCTACACAGAAAAAGGACTCCATTCCCTTTGGATACTTCATCAGCCCTTCTCAGCCATTATTTAATCTGGATCCCTGGCATGTGTTTTTTTTTTTTTTTTTTTTTTTTTTTTCCCCCCAGCCTCCCTTTAGTCTGTCATTAAACCTGAAGCTTCCGGTCAGTATATTCACAGGGTAATTCTCGTTTATCTTGTGAATTAGGCAGAGAAGGTTTACCTTCTTGCCTTAAGGCTGATGTAGAGAAGTGCCTTGTCATAGGGCAATATCATATTCCAAAGGACTGTGGTGAGTGATCCAATACCTCTGGGCATGATAGTTTGTATCCAAGCTAGCCAAGTCACCAGAGCTCTGCAGGGCGCTGCTGACAGCGCTACCTTGCTAGCCGCTGGTTGCCCAAACTTCATAGCTGGAGGGAGCACCTGGCTGGCAATTTGCCAGGAACTGCAGGCCTGGGCATAATTTACATATAAATGTACGTTTTAAAAGTACCATCCCAATAATGACTCTGATGCAGATCTCCCCAGGCAGATGCATGAAAATAGCTTTTGGCTGAATGCACCTGGAATTAAACGAAATGGGCATTCCCTGAGTGGTTTGAGAGGAACAGCAGCTCTGCTCCTGTGCTTGAAGCTGTATAGTAAAGTGCACAGGAAGAAGGACTATGCTGCAGACTTGTTTTGGCTGTGCTCTGGGCTTCGTTGACCTAATAGAATGAGCCGGTCTGCACTAGCACTTCACAGCTCTGCCCTTTTCCCTTGAATTGAAGGGTACCGTTTTTGCCTCCCAGGGGTAATTCCCTTAAATTGAAGGAGGCCTCATTTTGCATGACTCCTAAGTGCACTGACCAGGTGAATGGTGGTGTTGGATGGCTGGGTAAAAGCAAGGGAGGGTGTAGGGGAAAAGCGGCTGGGCCTCACGAACACTCACAACAGCTGTTGGTGCTTTCCACTGCAAAAACTTAACACAAAATATGGTGGCCATCAGGCTCTGATGAGGATTGGCCAGGCACTGTAGAGAGACGGACAGAAAGCTTGCGTTGCCTGACCTGGGCTCTGCTACACTCATGTTCTCAAGTCACCAGAATTTCTGCTGACCTCAGTGCTATTTATTAAAGCAGTAGCTAAAGCTGACAAATGTAATACAGGCCTAGAGTTACTTCATGGAGCGTTCAGCTTTGATAGATGGCTGTATGTGAAAGTGAAGTCAGATAACAGAGTTATAGTTAGAGGAAACAAGCTGTCTCCTCATTTCCCCTGTCTGCAGGTTCAACTTTGCTTTTATGTGGCTCCGGTCTGGTCGTCTTCCGACCTGGCTTATTTGGTGTTTGATGATGTCTTGTAACAGGGAATGGCCAGAACCAGGCTCCCTCATCTAGAAAAAAAGTTGGGTTCTGGGTCTGAGTTGTTCAGATCAGCCCCTTCTCCAGCTTGAAAATTACTTTTGTAATGGGATTTCCTTCAGATGAACAGTCTGCTTCCTGCAGTGCCAGGGGCTGTTGTACTCCTGTTACCAGTGCTGACATGGATGTTGGGGAAAGCTCTACTCCCAGCACCAAGCATGTCCCTTTACAATGTAGAGATGCACACAATGATCGACTCCTAAGCCACAGGGATAAAAGCAGGGCATCCTCATGGGAAAGTTACCAGTCTTTACAGCTCTGGAGATTGAAATCTTCCATCCATGGTGCAGCTACAGCCCATGGGTGTAGGACGGGTGGCAGGGAACTCTTTATCCATGATCTGTGACTGGCAGGGCAAACAAGTGGGAGCAAGAAGGGAGTTCATCTTCTGTGAGCTTTCTGCTCCAAACCACATTGCCAACAAAGGAGCAAGCCTTGGTGGTGATTTGGAGACACAGATACTTGCTCCCTAGTGACTTAGAGGCCAAAAACTAATTTTGTGTGGCCAGTAAACAGGTATTGCAGGATAATGCCTCTTCATTATTACCATCTTGGGATTTAGCAATCCGAAGGTAAAAGGCTCTAGTATTAATGCCCTGAGCCACCCAGTCTCCTGGATAAACAATATTTGACTGTAATTTCATAACTCTTGACCTTGTCACTTATAATACTCTGATATTTGTGGTTTCCTTCTCACTTTTCCCTTCCAATTAGTCCTTGAATAGTCTCTGCCTGACGCACGCTGTTTTATATTCTAGGCCAGGAAAGATTTGTTGAGTGCTCTGAAACACCCCTGTCTAATTCCTGGTTATATACTACTGAGCCTGTCTTTACATGACGTGCATTGCTGATGGCGGCAGGGGCTGATGTGTGTATCACCCCATCTCTGCATGTGGGGCATTTATCTGATCCTGGAACGGCTGTTATTACTTGTCAGTATTGTTTATGAAGCTTGAAGGGATTAAATATGTTATCGATTGCAAAACTGTGAGTGAATGTGGAATCAGCAAGTTGAATTTAGGTAGGTAGAAATTTGTTAAAAGAATGAAACTCCAGTGAATACTGTGTGTCAACTGGGTGAGCGCCAAGGTCTTTCCCCCAAAGAATAGATACTGTGCGTGCTTAATTAGGAACACAAGGGCCATCTAGTCCAGTGCTTTGTCTGACACTAGCCAATGCTTCAGAGGAAAGTGCAAAATCCTCACAGTAAGCAGTTGGGGGGTAATCTGCCAGTATCACTACTGGTTCATTTGGAGTTGCTAAAATTGCTTTCTGAATCGTTATTGTTAGCTGTTTTAATCTTCATGAGTTAGACAATGCTTTGGGATGGTTATATTTTCTCTTTAGAGAATGACGTCTAGAGGAAAGATGGTTGTGATTTAAAAACAACTAGAAATCATAGGCATTTGGTCTGGCTGTGATCACAACGTACTTTGAAACCTTTGTCTTTGTTCTTTGTGTATGGTACCTTTGCACCCCTAAGAGCCCTCTCTGAGCACACAGACAGCACCCATTTTGTTCTTGGTTCTTGAAAAGCAGTCCCCTCGTGCTGTGCTCTCTCTTTTGAGAGAGAGGGAGAGAGATGAAGTAGGCTGTCCCTTATGAAAGCTTATGCCTCTCTAAATTGGTTAGTGTCTAATGTGCCACCCTGCCCTGTTTTCCCCTTAAGTTTAAAGGAGGTAGGACTCTAGCACATTCTTTTTGGCTATTTCTGAAGTAACATTTTTAGCTCACAGTGGTATATTTTGACCTTCTTATATCAATCGCATGGATTTTACTTTCCAGTTATGGTTGTCCTGGAGACTGCATTTGACCATAGTCAGCCAAGCAGTTTGGAAAAGGTACTATCTTTTATGCTTTCACATTTTAACGGTGTTCCTCATCTTATTTCCCTCTCCCTTGCTGGAGCTCCCTCATGCTCCTGCACATATTACATCTTGCATCCTTGTCCTCCTCCACCAATATTGGACACTACACTGAAAATAGTAAGCAAAGTGGCCTTTCATTCTGTATTTATATCTTGTCTGTCTTGGAATTAGGGAAAGCAAAGATACTTCCCCCCTTCTTCCCCCCCCCCCCCAAAAAAAAAAAATGTACCAAAGACATTTCCTAAATGTAAACATTTTGAGTTTAAGGGTTTTTTTTGTTTGTATGGGGTTGTTTTTTTTTTTTTGGGGGGGGGGGAGGAAGGGGGAGGGGGTTCTGCTCTTTTCTACGGCCTGGATGGAAGGAGTTAATTTAATCCCAAGAAAATCATATACTGATCGAAGGGGAAAAAAGAAATCCCCAAGAAATTTGATCTCTGATGCTTCACTTTACAACTCTTATATTTCATTGGACTTCCGTGGAACACCAGATGGTTTAAAAGCAACCAACCAAACAATCCAAATGCTCATCTGCCAAAACTGTTTAACCCCAGAATCATCCAAAGAGCAGGCTTTTTTTAACTCAGCTTTACATAAACTTTTAATTATGGAGTTTATCAATAACAAAAGATGACTGGATTTGAAAACAGGCTGGAAAACTGAGCCCAGCTCAGGGAGAAGAGGCAGGTGATGGTGTGCTCAAATGCATTTAAGTGTTCTGGTTTCCATTCTTTGGTGTTCCATGCCGGAATTAGGTGGTTTCCTGCACATCTGGCATAAAAGTTTCCTCTATGGTGGGTTTTTCCTAGAAGTTCTGTGCAGGTCAAACTGTTGCTGATACAAAACCCAGAGTATGAAAAATACAAGGGATTTGATGGGGCAGAGCTATTTTTACTCCATCCTGTCTCCATGTAGTTTTCCTGCTATACCAAAGCAAAACTCAGCAAATGCAACAATAAATGATAATTCAGTGGGATAACCCTCAAACCCCTTTTAAAATGGTACAGCAATAAGCTGGCTGGTGTGTGGACACCCCACTACCCTCTCATGGATGAAAGCAGAACTGCTCAGCTATGTGAAACAAAAAGGCCTGTCCTGCTAATAAATGTTGGAGATTCTTTCAGCTCAAGTGCCACGTAGTCTACAAACTATGAAGGCAGCTCTATGAAGGCATAGTGAGCAAACTCCTCCAAAAGTCAAAGGGACTCCACATAGACTGAGAAGTTGGTTTGTAGGAGCTCATGAACATACAGACATAAGTGCCTTATTGCGTCAGCCCAGTGGTCTGTGTAATCCAGTATTAGGTCATTAACAGTGGCAGGAATGGATGCTCTTGCAGCAGCAGCAGTGAGTTGTAGAGGCAGAGCAGAGCCCAGCCCAGCCCGCCCTTGCACCATGCACAAATTGGGGGTGGGAAGGGGAGGCACATGCTCCCCCTTGGCTCCTCTGCAGTTAACACAGCAGTGGGAGCTTGTGACCCTGGATGCACCACTGGGCTCCCATTGTCCCACTGCCCAGCCCAGGCCCCATTCACCCCTGCCCCACTACCTCCTGCATTGTGGGGGGGTCTTGATCTGCCCCCTCCCTCCCCCCAGCCCTTTCCCTTTCCTCCACCCTGCCCCTTCCTCCCACCCACACTTACCTGCTGGGGGGGGTCTGTGTGTATCTGTCCCCTGCCTGCTCGGTAGCAGCAGGCACATGGCATTGTGCGGCTCTTGGGGTGGTGGCAGCTGGGTGCAGAGTCCAGCCTACAGTAGTAACTGCCTCTGCTCTGTGTGTAGATCTGGATGGGCACATGTCACCTGGGCCTCTGCTGGGGTGAGTGCAGCAGCTGGAGTCTCCTCCCCTCTCCCTGTACCTCCCAGATGAGCTGCTCTTGTGGCTCTGCCCCAGCTGTGCAGCCCCAGCCCCACTTCCCCTTCACTGGGGGGGCCTCGATTTGCACCCCCTGCCCCTTAAAAAAAAAAAATAATAATAAAGGGGTACATGAGCTGCAACTTTGAGTCAGAAGAGATACACTTGTTAAAAAAAGGTTGAAAACTCCTGTTTTAGAGGTAGCAAAGGAAACATCTCTGTCTGTTCTGTTTATTGTAGGATTGTAGGCTTCATTGTAGGATTGGGGCTTCTGGTTGCAATGGATTTGTCGTAATTATCAAGAGCTGTGATTTAGAAGCAGAAAGTCATCCTGCTCTTTCACAGTGCAGCAACCACCTCTTGGCAGAGGTTCCTTTGGAGACACCTCTACTCCTACCAGTGATGGTAAAACCTCTTTTCCCTCAATACAGCAATTGCTTATGCTTTGGTTTTGGTGACCTTCTGCTGTCATCAGTGTTAGGATGGCAAGCCTATATGTTATAAAGCCAGTTTACCAGTGAATCCTGATTGCTGAAAGTATGAACATCCAGCCAAACTGTCTTAAGGATATAGTTAGGGAGTAATCTGGATGGGCATTAGACCTGCAAAAATGTGAAGTCTTTTTGGGATTAGCCAGGTTGATGAATCAAGCTCCATTTCCTTTACACTGAAAATATTCTGTACTTCATGAAACATGTGGAGGCTACATGCTTTTTCCGTATGGTACAAAGCAGCTGATGTTGCCTTCTAGCACTGAAATAAGCGGTAGGGTGGAATTCTTTTGGCTTGGCCATATGGACCCAGTGCCTTCCTCCCTCCCCTTCCCTTTCTAAGCAGACCTGTTGGCAGGTTGCCTGGTCTCTCTTGACATGCAACCTGGTCCTGAAGATCTGTTTGCATCCTGCTTGCCAAATGCCTAAAAAAGGAACCAATCAGATCGCATTTGTCTAATACCTTAATGAATCTCCTTAGGTGCCATCAAGTCTAATTCCATAGAAAGCTGTGACAGGTTAGCACCTGGGGAATGATGGCAGAGGAAAGTTGAGGGGTGATGGATGGTGAAGAAAACAGGAACTTGGAGACAGTTTCTGTGCTTCAGTAAAAGCCATCACTAAGCCCAGTGCAAACCTTCCCCAAACTTTAATGGAGCCATATAAATAAGGATGAAGGTAGGTCTCTGTTCCTGTTTGCTGCAACGATGACAACACGTTATTTGCTTTGTGGTTAATGTCTTTTGCCAGGTGGCCTTGAAGTGTTTGGATAGCTGCACCCAAATAGGCTTTATTTACTGGGCTTTGCTGAACTCTGGTTTCAACCATTTTAAAACGCAATCATTTAGGCAGGCAGGAATAATCATTTAAAGAAACAGAGTGTACTGAAGCAATTCACCTCTAAGCTGACAACTATGAAGGTAAGGGTATATTAGAAATGCCTTAGATGAACTCTACAGCACACACTTGTGTGCAAGATTAAAGTTCTTGCGTGTTCAAGGACTGGAATGTGGTGCATACCTTGCTGTAGATGTTGGCATAGATCCTGAAGGAACTGATTTGGTTTTAGATCTCTGTCACCTGGACAGGACCTCGCAGCTGTGATGTGAATTAGGATCAGTTTCCATTTGGCCAGAGGACAATGCAGCAATTGACCCTTATGGGGTTCTGCTGGCAGTGGTAGAGTCAAACCAGCTCCATGAGAAATCCACTTTTCCTGCAATTGTATTGTGTGCAATTTACTTCCACTGGTGTTTATGGTCTCCTGGGTAGGTATGGGATTTTTGTTGCATCATCTCTATGTGGAACTGCAGTGTGGCAAGTGCCTGAAATGCCCGATATGACTGGATTTGACATATCTGCAGGGAGCCATTGATATAATTTCTAAGGACCTGACAGGCCTAGGATGGATGGAAATGTTGTGCAAGCTGGGTTAACTCCTTGGATGCTCCCCATCTCTGGATTGAAGATGGTCATATAAAACTTACAAGTAAAGGCCACTCGCATCCCTCCCAAAGGCATTCAGACTTTTCTTACAGTTTTATTATATTCCACTGATTGATTAAAAAAGCATTTTAAAAAATCCTGCCAGGCCCTTCATCTCTACTGTAAGTCAAATGTTCTTGGCATTTATGGGTTCTGAACACTCTTTATTGCAGTATTAGATAGGTTAATAACTGCCACATTTACTAGAAATTTTAACCCCCACCCACCATGTTTTCTCTATATATCTTTTTTTGGTTTTTTGACAAGCAAAATTTTGTTGAAAAAAGTAAAAATTAAAATTCTATGATTATATTTTACCAACACTTTTTGGGATTTCTTAATCTCTCTTTTTTCTAAGAAAGAATGGAAAATTTCAGCTAAAAGGAAATATGTTTTTTGTTTGGCCAAAAGACATTTTTTATCAACAGTTCTGGTATCTTCAAAAAAACCAAAAAAACCCATAAACCTCTTCTGCCAAATTCACCCTTGATGTAATTTTACTGGCAATAGAATCACACCAAGGGGAAGTTTTCTCTACTGCCTTTCAGCTAAGATGCTAAAACCCTGATTATCCACCAATGAGAACAATGCCGGGAATTTCAGAAGGCCCAAATTGAGGTCTCTTGCTCATTTCTTGCGGCTCTCTAGGTGGCAGTGCTGTATTCCATGGAGAAAGTTGGGGCTGATCTCAGTCTCCTGGTCAATAATTTCCTGCTCTGATTGCCATACCTGGGACTGATTGTGAACTGTTGTGAATGAAGTGGTTCCTGCTTTCCAGCCATGGAGCTGTAGTTAGCTTATTGTGATGCTCAAATTCCAAGGAGGTAGCTTTTGGTTTTGGTGGTGATTGGAGGCATAGCGGGGCATCTCTGCCTGGGGAAGCTGCAGAAGCCCACGGCAGTTCAGGTGCGACCAGCCGATTTGCGGCTGTGCGATCACCCTTTCCCTGCAAGCCAACACCCAGGGCTGGTGTCCCAGTCACCCAGCCTCAGTTATGTTCCTGGTGTTGATGGCTAGCTATTGGTCCTAGAATAGATGATAGCACCACAGACTTGCTTTTGTCTATGCCACTTTTCACTAAATCACCTGAATTAACCTAATCTAATGCACCATGTCAAGCAGGTGTTGAGAGAGGCTCGTACTTACAGAAGAGAATTTGCTGCTTCATGGCAGAATTTAAAGGTAATTGTAAGTGTAGCTCTCAATCCTCTCCTGACTTGCCTTGGAGGAAGTTATGTTAGAGTCTGAGAAGTTTGTTATGTACCAAAGACATTTAATTTTATGGGCTGGAAGTCTAGCTCCACTGAAGACAATGAAAAAACTCCTCCTGATGTCACTGGGGCCAGCATTTCACCTACAGTATGCTGTAAATTAACTTATAGCTCAATTTAGAATGCTTTTCTAATAGTAAGGGTTTTGTTTTTGCTGACATGAAGAGAAGGTGGCCGTAATGACTGAAAGAGAGATTAAAACAAGAGGAAGACTTATAAGAAGCAGGGTTTATAGGACACATATTTTCACACAAAAAGAACTGCCTGCCCCTTCTTGGCTGAGGCAGGTATTAGAGGATGTGGATAGATATGGTGTGGGGACAGGTAGCAAAGGCAGAAGGCAAGAGAAAGGGCCAGGGAAAGATGTGGATGTTGTACTGGCATTTGTTAAATCTCCAGACATGGCCACCAAACTACTTTGGCACCCACAATCCAGTGGCAGACAATTTCCCTGCCTCTGTCTAACTGCAAAATAAGGATCAAAATACTTATCTAATAAGATGCTTTGAGCCATTGGCTGCAATGTCCTGGAACAGGGCTTGGAATTGTACTAAATATTTGTCAGTCGATTTGGCCATTGATATGAACAGTGAGGAAGGTGTTTAAAATGCATGAAAAGTAGCTAGACTGTGTTTGTAGGCTGTGATGTTTCTCATGTGCTAGAAACAGCAGGGATGCATCAAAGACAGGCCGCACACTGAAGAACGTACAATTTAATGAGAGAAAAAAGGCTGGGAGAAGGGATGTGTTGTTATACCCCATTTTACAGACAGGCAAGTGACATACCCAAGGTCACGCAAGAAGTCTGAGATAGAGCAGGGAACAGAACGCAGACCTCCTGAGTTTCAGTCCAATCCCTTATCTACAGGGTCCCCACCCCCCACCCCCGTTAATGTTTCTCCTCTGATCAAATATTTAAATTTAAAGCTAGAATCACAGAGCCTTAGAAAAGCAGAGCTGGAAGGGACCTTCAGAGTCTACCCCTGACCTGCATGAGGCAGGCAGCTACAATCTGGAGCAGCCAATGCATTTGAGTTTGATTTGATTACTTTTTTCTGTTTTAAGACTGTAAATTTTAAGTGAGATGACAATATACAGAATTAAGTGAAGTTAAAACTAGAATTGGGTACCTTGTACAGGGTAGACAGCAGCACCCCCCGCCCCCCAGTTTGTTGTTGTGGGGTGGTGACCTGCTGCCTGTGCATTTCTTGGTGGCTGGGATGGCACTGCAAAAGGTTGTCCTCACCACAATTTGTGGGTTAGTTCCACCCAAGGTAGTGGAGTGGGGTTCAGCAGGGTTCCAGGTGGTAGTTTATATTGTATTGTTTTAGTCTCCCATAAGTAGGCCAGTATCAGGTACATAGTCCCAAGCATGGTCAGCAGCATCCTGTGTAGTACTGGGCTCAAAGCAGTGGTCCCTGTCTTGGGCCATTCTGAGTGGAGTGTGGTATTGCCCCAGGTTGGGTGACTGGGGCATAGGATGTTTATACAGATCAAGTGAAAGATGAAGGAACTAACATCTGTTTTTAAAGCTGTCTGTGTCCAATGCTGGGGTACAAGAGTGCTGGGGCTTGATGCCCTTTGTCTTATAATTTCAGTCCAGAGTGGAGGTGGGGTTCAGGGTGAAGGTACAGGAGGAACAGACTCCATCCTTCCTCCTTTCTTTGTGATGGACGTCTGCGATGGCTACTGCCCTGACTGTATTCTTGATGTGGTCATGGTTCCCTCTCTTGTTGAGGTCATCTCTGTCTTTAACCGTACCAGCTTCCTCCTTCCTCCAGTCATGTTATTTAGGCTGCATTTGGAGCTTGCCCATGTGTGTTGGATGCCCTGGGAATTGTTCTTATATTTTTAGTAAAAATGGCTTTTCCTTCATTAGGATGAAAGTTCAAGTGAAATTTCTTTGTGATCCATTGATACTTCCCACCTCCCCACAAGAACTGTTTTTTCTCTAGTCTTCCAAGCAACTGAACTATAGCTCTCCCGTTAGCCACAGTGATTATGCTGTGAGGAATAGCAGCTGGAATCCATGCCATTGGCGGAGAGCTAAAAGTATGCAATTAGCCATTAGATAATTAACTAGAGTAGCAGCACAAACAGCCAAATGGGGCTAATTCTAGCTCATGCGATTCTTATACATGTAAGAGGATTAGGCAGCAAACACCACTTGCGTAGCTAGAGCTTGATCTCGGGTTGTGTCCTCACGCCACTGTTTCAATATTGGATTTGTTTCACTCTGTTATAAATGACCTTTCCCTGTGGTGGGAGATTGGGGCTGGATGCAATCACATTCGATTGTCCTTTGGGACACCTGTGTCATTTGTCTGTAGTTGTCATGCTGAGAATTTCCCTTGCCCCTTTTATATTATGGGTGTCCAAAGTGCCGTATTTTCTTGCATGCCATACTCTCCCAAATAAGACATGTGCCTTGTTATTGGAAATTAGAAACAAGAAAAAAAGCTTTTTTTCCAGAGTCATGGCTGAATGCAGGTCTTATGGAGCAGGGGCGGCTGTGTCGCATGCTTTTTCCTTGCAGCTAAAGCTTTAATCCTCTCACAATTTTGCAGCAGCTATGAGAGGGTTAAAGTTTTAGCTTCAAGGAAAGAGTGCCTGGCACAACAGTCCCTGCTCCATAAGACCTGCATTCAGCCATGACTCTGCCCCCTATACATGTCTAGCACAGAGCCAGTCCTCGGCAGCTATTCTAGCATTCCCATATCTCCACTCTGTTTCAGAGTAGAAATCGGCTTCCTGGCTTAAAACTTTGCACTTCCATTTTGGGGGGGAAAGGTGCATGGTATATGAGTAAATACAGTATGTCCTGAATACCTATTACAGCTCAAGGGTGGGGAGGAGGTGAGTGTGTGTTGTGAAGGCAGGGGTTAAAATATGTTTGATGGCTGCCTTCCAACTCAGGTTTCACATCTGTAAAAGGGACACACAGCTTGTTCATCTTGCAAAGCTTTGGTGAGTTCCAACTACTGCATTCTTTATTAAGTGCTTTAAACATAATCAGAGAAAAGCTCGTAATACTTTAAACTTCCAGCATATTATTATTACTGCTACTGCTTTTTTTTCCTCTCCCTTTTTTAGTCTCAGCCTCTTTGAGGCAAGAGCTGAGTGGCCTGGATGTTTCTCAAAGAGTGAAGATGATACCATCTCTATTCCTATAGACTTTCATGAGCTTTATTTATAACTGTAATTTACTTGGGGTAATCCCACAAAGGGATCAGAAATACTAACTGTCGAGCTTTGTCTCGAGTCTTGGCCTTGGCATAGCAAGGTGCAGCAGCCCCAAGAGATGTTTATGAAAGCATTGACTCCTCTTCCACCCCCCAAATCCTTGAGGCTTCTCTTCCTTCCTTACATATGCCTTAAATATGCCCTGATAACACCTCTGTCTCTCTCTGTGTTGTTTGAACATAGACAGGCCCCAAGCTAGGCCTTACATCTGAAGAGTCTTGGGGTTTGAGGTTATAAAAAGCACCTCATTTTGCAGCTTTGATTCAAGTGGACGTAGAAGCAGAAGTGCTAATTGTTGCAGATAAACTCTAGTCTAGTGGACAGCCTAGGCTGCTGCTAAAATGCCCTACACAACAGTACCCATGATGCTGAATTTCCTTTTCTCTGAGATCCACAGGTAAACGCTAGGCAACTGCATGGCTGCTTTGGGTTTTTTTCCATGAAGGAGTCAGTGGATTAAGAGCTCATCCTGACAGCTGTGTGTTCCTCTGCAGCTGTAATTCTTCTGCTGCCCTGCGACCATCATCATTCAGACCAATCCTGAATAGCAGTCTTGCCAACAGATGCTCTTCCTGTCTGCCTGCAAAGCTCTACCTGCCCCTGTTGTGCTGAATCAGTAACATTATTCTGTCTCTTGATGTCACCAAAGCAGGGGGTCCAGATAAACTAGCCTGCTCTGTATGTGTCCACTGGGCTCTCGTTAGCGCTGATGCTGTGCATACTCACTTCCCTCGTGGACTCTGTTGCAGTGGTATGTGGATCACCCAGGTGCTTGTCCAAAGCACAGAGGAGGTTGCTATGGGGAAAGCCCTAGAGCTCCCAACTCAGCAGAGGTTCCTGTGAACATAAAGTGCCTGTGTGAATGCCAAGAGGTGGTAGCTGCTGCTGGTGCTATAAATGTTACTATCGTTAAATATGCTTTTTTGTGTACATCTGCAATGGAAAAGAAAATGAGAAGTGGTAGCTGAGCTGGTATCTGGTTATAGCCACAGGGGACAGGGTTTGGGGAGGGTGATTTCTGTCTCTGCAATACCCACAGAGGTTGTGGAATCTCCATCCTTGGCGGTTTTTAAGACCTGGCTAGACAAAGCCCTGGCTGGGATGATCTAGTTGGGGATGGTGCTGCTTTGAGCAGGGGGCTGCACCAGGTAACCTCCTGAGGTCCCTTCTGGCCCTCATTTTCTATGACACTATGATTCTCAAAGAGATAGTGCCTCTCAATAAAGCCTTGTTCCCTGGGACAGCTGTGGGGAGGGGGAACAGGGAACAGATGGACTAGGGGATGTTCCTTCCAGACATCTGATGAGAGAGTCCTAAAGTTCAGCTGAAGATGTCCACCCTGCTTCCCATAAGGGGAGAATTGCATTTAGAATCCAGAATGGGCATTTAAAAGCAGCCAGTTCCATTCAACAACTCAGGGAAGCTTGGTAAAGGTTGGTGAAGGCTGTATAGAGTAGATCCTGTTCCTGCCTCACGACAGGGGGTCGGACTAGACGCTTCAGGATCCCATCTGGCCCTGTTCTCTGTGATTCTATACTTCTAGATAGCACTTTGTTTATGCACTGTAATCCTATTGTAATGAAATCTTTCCTTTGCTGCAGATGTCAAGGGGTTGACTGTGGAGCACCTCTCATTCATTTTCCTTCCCATGATGCTTGATTGTGCCATGGACAATACATCTTCCTTGTGGAACTTAAATTTATAAGCAGTAAAGCTGAGGTAACACTGATGGCAAAGCATGCAGACTGAAGCTATTAGAAGCACAATCCAAAGTGAGGCAGGCTTTTAAAAATTGTTTTAATATCAAACTAAGCCTTGAATTTTATATCTTTGGTTTAGGCAGAGAGGTGCTTAAATGTATACCTTCATCCTCAATATAAGCAAACCAAAGATAAAGCAAGGAGGTGTTCAGTGCTTAGAGCAGGTGACTGGATATTGGAGACTTTTGGGTTGTACTGCTAGCTCCACTTCGTAATCTGGACAAGGTGATTAGGACCATTTTTTAAATGGCTACTAATTTGGGGGTCTTCATTCTGGGCCCACACATCTTGAGACAACTAAGGGCTTGGTTTTCAGAGGTGCTGAGCATTCATACCCCTCTTTAATTCACCTTGTTGGAAATTTGGGTGAAAGGGAAGATGATCTGTGTTCCTAAATGAAGGTGTTGGGGAGCTAGGAAAAACCCTGAGTAGGAACAGAAGAGTTGCATACTCCAAGTTCCTGCTGGCTTGTGACAGATTCCTAAAAAAAAAAACCCCCACCCAAAGGCTGCCTAACACCCACACAAACAGCAGTCTGACTGTTATGGAGCTTTAGAAATGGGTGGGGGAAGTTCAGCCTTTCATTTACTAGAGGGCAGCAAGTTGCTGCTATTCTCATTTTAGGAGTATCATAGTCTTCCCTCTCTCCCTCAAGATCAGGGCCTCACTGTGCTAGGCAGTGGACATACATAAAAGATGCTTCATGTCCTAAAGACCTTACAGTCCAAATAGAAAGAATATAGATAGGGGGAGAGGCTGTTTTTTTATAGATGGGAACTGGAGTAGATTGGATCCTACCTAAGTTGACGCTGAAAGTTTGTTAGAAATGGGAGATGATCCCAGGTCTCTAGACTCTGAGACCAGTATATGAATCACAAGGCAATGATTTGTTTCTTTCCTAGGCGAAATAGAATAAATTCACTAGAGAACTTGCATTGGTGATATAACTGTAATACACATTTTAGGCCTGGTTTGCTTTTATCTCAGAGACGTTTAAATGTGACTTAAGTAGAATTTAGTTCTGGAAAATGATCCAATTTGGCCCTGCTCCAGAAGCCACAAAACTCAGTGTGTGCTTTAGTTCAGGCAGCTCCTCCATTTTGGGCCATAATGTTCCATAGACACCTGCACTTGGCTCTGAGCATGTTTAGAAACAATCCATTTTCATCACCAAGATACCTTTGCCTGCCTACCTTTTATTTAGGCACCTGGATACGTAAATATAAGTATGCCTGAGCATGGGTGGATATAGGATTTTGAAAAGTGGGGTGCAGATGGTGTGGTGCATCATCCTATATAGAAACTAAAAGCTTTGCTAATATGCTGGTGGGCTAGGGCTATATTATTAGTTCAAGATAGAAGCAAAAACAAATATAACATTAATGGAATTGCATAAAAATGCAGCAAATAGGCAAAAACAATCATAAGATGTTTCTTTAGTCCAGTTGTCATTAGAATTAACTGTACATCTCTTTCAGATTCATCAAACAAAATCTAGCCTTATTGAGCATCTTGACAGTGCATCCAGCTCTTCACTGAAAGTTATTTCCACACCTGAGTTGATGATCACCTGCTTAAATGTTTCCACACCTGAGTTACTGTTTTTAGCTAGAGTTAAAAACAGTCTGCAGGGCTGTGTAATAGGAGCTACATTAAAAGGAACGGTTAACAGACAGCAGAAAAAAGGATAGTTTAATTAGTGGAACATCAAGACTATTAGAAAGGAGAGAGGGCCATTAAAACCCATGAAATGAAGAGTTTAGAAGGAGTCGGGTAGGTTATAAAGAGCCAGTTAGCTCCCTCATGGCTGCCTGACTAGAAATGCCACTGCTGCTGCCAGGCAGCTGATTTTAAGCTTTGGGTGGAGCAGGAATCCAAGGCGAGTGTGACTACAGCATTGCACCCTCCTGCATGCACCTCTGTCTCTGAGACCAAATGGGATTTGGCCCTTGAGGCCAGTCTGCTGGAATCAGGTCATTTTCTGCCATGTAGAGAGTTCTTTAAATTTTTCCCTGTGTACTGAACACTGAAGAAAATGAAGGACTTGGTTGACTTAAGGTGTCTGTCAGGAATGTTTTGCAGTGGCAGGCTGGAGTGGCCAAGGTCAGGTATGATGCAGGCAGCACCACTGCCACTGCTTCTCTGTGCCGGTGCTTCTCCCTGCTTCCAAAGACTACTGAAGCCCCAGCTCCGTGGGCTGGATCTGGTTGCTCCACAGGCTGTAGGTTGCTGACCCTCCCTTAAGGCTACTTGGTGTGAGATGGAAGCTTTCATCTCTGTCACTGGTTCAAATCGGACTTAGCTCAGCAGTGGCAGGAGACACACTGCTATTTGGTGGTGGTTCCATGTCTTGTGTCAAATGATAGTTGCCTTTCCAGGTCTTTATAGTTTCATAGTTGGTAGGGTTGGAAGGGATCTGAGCAGATCATCAAGTCCGACCCCCTGCCATGGCAGGAAAGAGTACTGGGGTCAAACAGCCCCGGTGAGGTGTTCATCCGGCCTCCTCTTAAAGACCCACAGGGTAGGAGCCAGCACCACTTCTCTTGGAAGTTTGTTCCAGATCCTAACCACCCTGACCATGAAGTAGCACCTCCTGATGTCTAGTCTGAATCTACCCTCTGCCAGTGTGTGACCGTTATTCCTGGTCACTCCTGGCGGTGCTCGGGGGAACAGGGACTTCCCCAATGCCTGCTGGTCCCCTCTGGTCTTTATAATAGTCGCATGATGTAATAGATGGGTTTGATTAGCCCCAAAGGACAAGGGAGTGGTAGCCCCAAGGGACAAATTTCTTGGTTTCCTTTCTTTTCTAGTATGACCTTAATTGTCACAGGTCACAAAAATTACTACCACTCTTTACCCACTGGCAAGGCAGGGGGTGGCCAATCCAGCCCCTTTTTCTAGTAGAAAATTCATACACGTGAAGGAGTTTATAAACACTTGGGCAAAAAGCTGTTCTGATTTATTCTGAAGCTAAGAATGGAAATACTGGGAGTGAGTGAAAACTTCATGATGTCTTAGCCCTTTTGCACAGCAAGGCAGATGTGGCTGGTGCTGGACACAGAAAGTAAGGGCAATGGTTTGGTTTGGTCTGAGTAGTTCCTGGCAGGGTGGCAAAAGTGCTGTTGCAGTGCGAATGTGGAATTCAGATTGGGCAGCCCTTTGAAGAGGGGTTGATGGCTGTACAAGGTGCAGCCAAGGGGAGAATGTAGCTTACAGGAGCTAGCTCAGCTCTTGTGCTGATTTTGCTCCTGTGCAGCACCGTTCCGTGGAGTTATTCTTGATTTGTTCTGCTCCAATAGCAGAGTCAAAGCTTATAATCCTGCCCCCAGGAATTTACTATCTGGAGCATTCTGTCCTCTAGTAATGAAAGGCTCAACTTCCCCCTCCCATTCATAAGCTCCAAAATAGTCAGACTGTGCTGTTTGTGTGGGCGTTAGGCAGGCTTTGGGTGGGTTTTTTTAGGAATCTCTCACAGGCCAGGAGGAACTTGGAGCATGCAACCCTTCTATTCCTACTTGGGATTTGTCCTGGCTCCAGTGTTGGGGTGATATCAAGGTCACGTAGGTGCTCTCTGTTCCAAAACCCTGGGAGACGCCTTCCTGCCCTGCAGGCAAAGCCTATTCCTTGCACCGTACGACTTGTGTCTTTACAAAAGTGGTTGCTATGCTGCCTTGTTTGCTTACAGTAGGTGACACTGTTTGCCTGCTGCGTGTGTAACCTATGCAAGCCTGCTATCCTCCTGCAGAGGGGGGCTAGCCTGCCATGCTGACATCCATGCCCACACAGCTTTGAATACCTATGGTTTGGTAGAAACCCGGATTTGCTGCAGGGGAGGTGGCCTACAGCTGGGCTTTGTAGTGCCCAGAGAGATGAGGAGCTAAACAACGTGGAAACTAGGTTTCCAAAGTGATGAGATGTCCCTGCTTGTAAAGGAGGTTAGTGAACAGTGCTAATGGGTGCTTTGCTGCTTTCTCAGGGAGGTGGCACTCGGGGACAGACGAGATGGACCATATTGATAATTTGTTGCCCTGTGCACTGACGGAGGCTTCTTGGTGCTGAGGATTCTGCTGTGAAAGAGAATTTGGGAAAAAGGTGTAGTTGCTTTTTTTTTTTTTTTTTTTTTCCCCTTCTGGTTTATTAACCTAAAAGAAAAAAATTAGCTTCAGGGAACTTTCTGGTGAGTAATTCCTTTTGCTGGCACTGAGGGTGGGGGAAGCTGGGTTTTCAGTTGAGAGGGAGCGTCCCAAGGTGAGTGGAAGAAGAGCCAGCCTTAGATTACAGTAGATCGGTGAGGGGAGGATGAGGAAAAGGCAGGAACTGCTGATAGAAAACTTACTCTTTGTATGAAACTTGGTGTTTTATACAACCAGCTGACAGCAAATTGGCACCTCACAGCCTGGGATATTTGTGGCTGCTAGCAGAAAGGGTGTTGTGCTATTGCAAGGGGGAAGAGAAACTCCATCAGAGGTGGGAAAAGTTCCACTTCATCTCAACCACAGCAGTGTCAGGTCTCTCAGCCAGGTATTCTCAGAGATACCCATCTGGCATTGCATGTAGGTAAATAGGCAAGCTTTTCAGCCTCTGAGCAAACTTGGCATGTCTTAGTGAGGCCACAAAGTGCAAATTGCTTTTAGGTTTTTGCTGGAAATCTGCTGTCATTGTTCAAATGGAATCAAGCAAGGCCCACACCACACTCGCTCCCCAAATCAAGCTCCTGGTTAACCATGGGTAAGTTTTGGAATTGGTATCAGGGCTCTCTGGTCCCACTCTGGAAGATGGTGTGAAAATCCTTCTGGCCAATGGTTTAAGTTGATGAGTTCAGTTAAGTTAATCTTGGTGCTGCAGTGAAGACATGATACAGGTGGAGGCATTTTGTTTTTCATTTGAATAAGTGGATGATAGGAAAACTTGGGAAGTCAATGGCCCTGGGGTGTAGGTACTCAATGCCAGGGTATCACCTCTGCTGATGAGCATAGTTACCTTGAGTTTAGCCCCTGCTTTGCAAACGGAGATTACGAGGAATTTAGGAAAAGCACAGCTGGGAATGATGCAACATCGGGAAGAAGAAAGCTACACAGTCAAAAGCAGCTCTCTTTGCATTTAAATTCCATTTGAAATCTAGAGATGCCAGCCTGTCACAGATGGCAAATAAAGAGCCACTCAAATTCTCCAAGGGATAAGATGCAGGGACTTGTTCCCTTTGCTCCTTATTAGAGATGTTTGCTGGTTACGTTCTCCCTTCCCTGGCTTCTCCGTCTCTGGAGAGAATACTTTGCTTCATGTCTCCTCTCTTTTCCTTCCTTGATAGCATCTCTTTTCCTTCCTTGATAGCATCTCTGTTCCCTTCCTGAAAACTTAACAAGCTACAGCTCTGAGATAGGAACCATTGTTGTGATGATGGCAATATTAATTAGTATTTACACAAAAGTTTTCTTCCGTGGATTTCAAAGGGCTTTGCAAAGGTGGGTGAAGTACCAATTCTATTCTTCAAGTGCAGAAGCAAGATGCCGGGAGGTGATCTTGTGCTCAGGTTCCATGGCCCGTGTCATGCAGGAGGCCAGTTTAGGTGACTCTAATGGTGCATTCTCACCTTCAGATTTATGAATCCATAAAGGCAAAACAGTGAATTTAATAGCAGGGCAAGACTTGGGACCTACTTCTGCTGACTCCCAGTCTTGAGTGCTAAACACTGGACAAGCTGCCTCCCTCATTGTATCATTAGTTCTAATGTGTGTTTCCAGCTGACTGCACTGTGGTGTACATTGCATCTGCAGAGTCTAGGAATTGAACTGTTGAAAAGCCTGGAGTCTCAGGGATGAGTCTAGTCTTTCACTTCTGCCCTGAAGTCCTTTCCCTTGGTCTAGCCTATGCAAGGAACTGAGGCAGAAAGGGCTGATGTTAGGAATGTGCAGGGACATGAGCTTTCATGATTTTGGGGTGCTAAGTTTTGAGGACCACCAACCAGACAAGAAAAAGATGAGCCTTCCCTGCTTTCCCCAGTTCTCAAACCTTTCCTGGTACAGCCCCTGTCTTGGAGACAAATGTCCAGAAGTCCCTTATGTATACCACCCACCCAACCTTCCTTCCTCAGCTCATCTAACAGTGGTTTTGCTGTGGCCCCACACACTGCACGGCTCATTGCACAAACCGCTGCTGCCTTGCTTCATCTCTGCTGCTGGATCCCAGTGTGATTTCGGTAGCCTGCTGATCCGGAATATGACGGGATAACATAGATCAAGAAAAGCCCCTCCATTCAGTGCTTGGGGTGAGCACAGTTTAGCCTGTGCAGAGGATGGGGCCTTTATTGGTTTTCTCATTATTGGTGTTCAGGGTTTTGTTCATCATGACTAGCCATAGAAGTCGAGGCTTGCTCATGTGAGTAAATTTTGCAGGAGTGGCCCTTGGATAATACAGCCCAGATCCACACAGGAATTTTTTAGCCCCAGTGAAACCCCAAGGCTCCCCCAACAATGCAATGCATGAGGAGAAAGTGAGGTGCTTGAAGGAGGGTTTCCCAGAATCTGCGCAGCTGATCAGGGAGCTGCCCAAATTAGTTAGAGGTGACATATCAAGGAGAGAGGTGCAGGGAGGAGCAAGGAAGAGGGCATTAGGCACCTAAGTGGCTGATCTGTTGTTCAGGGCAGACAGGCCAGAGATGGGCACTTCCCTTCATGTGGGATCCTTAGCCACAGATCTTAAATTAGAGACCTAAACCAGTCAGCTGCTCAGGTAGCACATAGCTAAGCAGCCAGTGGTGTAACTGGGGCAGGGCAAATGGGGCAAGCGTCCTGGGCACCAGCTTGGGAGGGGGGTGGGGGAGGCATGCAGAAAAAAGTGGCTGTTGCCAGCAGCCATGCAATTGAAATAATGCGGCAAGTGGAAGTTGCCACTGCCCTAGTGCCCCACACGCTTGACTGTGTCCCTAAGCTACTGCCAGCTGCCCAAACCTCTCTATTTTGTGTTCATGCTCAGTAGCTCGCTCAGATGTGGCCTACATTTCCCATTCTCTGAGCCATCTTCTAGGAGGATGCTTTGCTGCCTGCCAATAGCCTGCTGGCAATCTCTGACACTCCTGGTGGAGTTGTTAGCAGTCACAGCAGTTCAGAAAGCTCTGAGCCTGCTTGAGGGCCTGGTGCTCCCACAGCCAGTTTGAGAGGCTTTGGCTTCAGATGGGGCTCCAAGCAGCTCAGTAGCTGTGGGGCAGCTTAAGTGGCTTTTGCAAATGCCAGCCAGTGGAAACTGGGGCACTGAAAGGACTCACATGCCTGAGGAGTTAAATTGCTGCTGAGTGGAGACTTTGAAAATGTTAGTGATGCCTAGATGGTGCATTCAGGTGCTTAACAGTTCATAGTACCCAAGTCCCTTTAACAAACTGGATATTAAGTTCCTAAGGATAGAAGCTATCTTCTTTTGTACTTTATACAACAATACATACAGCAGTGCTGTCCAATCATTTTGGGTAGGAGATCACATCTTGAATTAAAAAGCAACCCAAGTTCTACCCTGCGTGGCCACCCTCTCCTCTGCAGGTCAGTGTGTGGGGAGGGAAGGGGGTGGGTGGCAGATTGAGGTGAAGGGAGAAATAATTATTTGGGGGCTTGCCCCCTCAGATTGAGAGAGACTGTCAGGGGCACCCTGATCGACCTGTTGGTGACCACTGACATATAGTGTGTGGGCTTAACAAATCATGTAGCTACACCGGCTTCTGCTTCACACTGGGAGTGAGGAACTTTGGCTGGGCAGCTAAAATCTCATTTGCTTCTTCCTGAGTGAATGGAAACTCTTCAGGTTGGGGGATTTTTTTTACCACTTGATTATTTTACAGTAAGGGGATGGGAATGATTGGGAATTGTGTTTGGAGTTAACGTGAGTGTTGTTGAATTGAGAACCCGTCTAGCAGAAACCGGCTAGGAGTGGTTGAGCTTCTAGGGAAGAGGCACAGAGTACTTCACAGGGTTCAGCCTCTCCCATCACTGCTACATTCTGCAGGAAAAGGACGTGTCCCTAGGTATTTTGAAAGTACTGGATGCTAGCAGCACAGTACAGCAGAACAAATTCATGCAGGAGGGGGTGGGAGAAGATGCTTTCTCTTGGGGAGGTGGGGTATATGTGCTCTTGTGTATTGGGGGAGTGGTGCTTCCCAAGTCAGGAGCTGATAGGGGAGGCCAACATTTTTAATTGGTATTGTTCCTAAAGATACCTGTGCTGATGCGTTCCCTTTCAGAACTGTCCCACGCCCAGGGAATCCTCAGCCCTGGAAGTTATGGGGCAGTCTCTGCTCCTTTTGCAAGAGAGGAGCTGTGCAGGGTAGAAAGTCTGGCTCATGGAGTCCTCGGGCACAGGGTAAGAGTTGAACCTATGCCAGTCACATGCATGGGACTGATCATGACCTCTCTAGCACATCATGTTTTGTTCCCCACAGGTGTGTACACAGAGAGACTTTATTTTTGTTCTTGACTCTTGCTTGAACCCTGGAAGACTAAAATTGGTCTTGTCACTGTTTGGCCTGAGAGCAACCCTTCTGAAGAGGCATTGTCTGCCTGTCAGTGTACTTATTTCCAGAATGCCAGCTGCTGCGGTCTAATTAGTGGTAGCTCCAATTATTTCATATTTATATTGCAGAAATACCTAGTACCCTAATTCAGATGGGAGCTTCTGTATACTGAAGGGCTCTGGTCCTCCTGCCAAGAGCTTGCAGTGCTGAAGGGGCTCGCACTATAAGTGGCTGATCCAGAGCTCACTGACATCAAGGAGAAGCTTTCCACCCCTATCAGTGGGGATTGGGGCAGGCCCTAAGGAAAGGGAAGCTAATGCACGCTGTCTGTTCCTGGCTCTGTTGCCTCTTTGTCTCCCATGACCACAAAAGTCAAGATGTCAGCCACCTGGGAAGAATAAAAGTATTTGGCCAGTGCAGTAGAGACAGTTACAGTATGCACGGTGAAAAAGCCTTGTGTACTGTGCTCAAATAACCGTGATGTCCAACAGAATGCCTCATTAGAGCAGGTGCTCCGTGTTGTTCTGTTTGCTCTTTGGTAACCACTGAAAGAGCTGGCAAAATTTGTCTTTCAGACCACTTTGTTTTGATTGCCTAGCTTGCTGCCCTGCTCAGGCTTCTCAGGGGTAAGCCTCGTTTCAGGGGTGAGCAAATTGGTTCTGTTGAAGTAAGGGGTGCTTTGGTATGGAGTCTGCTATGCAAAGTCTTTTGACGTGGGTGCAGAACTGGTAATCCTCTCCTGATGAGAGGATTCCTTGGGACTCCAGCTGAGCAAGTGAAAGTGGAACTCCAAAGAAAGCTCCAGGTTTTCTGTTGCATTTTAAATAGGATTTTCCTTGTCTATGCTCCTGCCTATGCCTGTATACCATAAATACTCCAGCAAGAGTGTTTGCTAGCTGTGAAACATTCCTGAAAACAATGAATGTCAGAATCATGACAGGTACATTTCAAATATGTGTTCTCAAATATTTGCTTTAGAAAGGTCATCCTAAGAGTGCTCCTCATTCAGTCAGGGGATAGGAAGATGTTGCTTAGTCTGTGCATTGTACCAAAAAAGTAACTCAGGAATGCAGGCAAGGAAAGCTTGATTTGCTTGCACTGTTTGAATCAAAGGTGAGTGCCGCTGCTGCAAGTTGTGGCTCTGCCTGTTTCTTCTTCACCTGGTCAAAATCTAAGAACCTCAGGTCCTTTGTTCACATTGATATACTGTTGTCAAAAGTAGTGACTGTTAAAATAAGTTGCCATTTCTACAGCTGGACCTTCCCTATTTATAAGCTGGGGTTCATGTCAGGTAACCATATCCACCTGAGTTTGTCAGAGCCTCAAAACCAACCCAGTTCTTTGGCTGTTAACATCTGTGCTCATTTCAAACCAATCTTTGTTTAAACCGCTTTCTAAGAGGGATTAAAGTGTATTTTACAAACTGACCCTTTGGGTTTGCAACATTGGCAAACCATGAGAGAGAGAGAGTGCAAGCAAGCTTGTTCACTGGGAGAGATTTAAATACTAATAATGACAAAAACTTCTACATTTTCACTTCCTGACTGGTAACAATCCAAAGGAGTCAAGAATCCCAGGAGGGTGAATTTCTCTTAGATTAACCTGGCAGAGAATTAGACAGGAACGTCATTACTGTCTGCCAAGTGTTAGGAGGGCTCAGAACTGTTCAAATCCCTGATTTCTCCCTGTCTTTGGAAAGCAATTATTCCAGTATCGTTCTTTTCATAAGGTGGCCCAATGTCATTCTTGGTTGTGACTGGCTATGTGGCAAGAATAACAGTTTCTTTTTGCACTCATTCACATTTGTCCAGCTGTGATTGGTATCAGAATATCATGGATATGCATCCTGTCCCTCCTGTAATAGGCCCAGTTTTAATGAGGTTTGGGTCATGGAAAGCGTTTCCACAGTGGTCAGACAGAGAGAGACTCCTACTCACCCATTGTTTCCTCAAGGTTGCATGCTAGGAGAGGGGTGGCTGCATAGCTACCCAACACAGTGGCTTTTATGGCAATTGCCTGCCCTTCCAACCCCTTCACTCGCAAAAGATGTGGGAGTCTGCATATGTAGCCCCTGCGCACTCCCATGTTACGTTACTCAATGCTTCGCATTTCTGGGGCCAGACTTTCAGACTCCAAAACTATACCACAGAGAAGCTAGAGAACTAGATCAAGGATATACAACAAGTCAGTGGGAGAGCTGGGTATGGAAGCAGGAAGCATGGAAATCTCTTGTCCTGACCGCTGTGCTTGCTTCTGGGATATTTTTCAGTGGCACATCTCAGCTGTTTTTAAATGCCTCAAGTAACTGGGCATCTTCTTTGGGAGACAATCCCAGTCTAGAAGAGTACTTCTCTAATATAATCCTTATTTTTTTTTGATTCCGTTTTATTTCATGATTTGTATTTTATGTGCTAGTCCCAAAATGACTTCTATCATTCTTTGATGGCCTTAATCCCAGTCTTGGCTTATTGTCAAAAATAGTCTTAATCCCAGATTTCTAAATGTAATCAGATGTCTACACTCCATTTGAATCAATATGCATTAGGTGCCTTAATTACTTTTGACATGCCCACAAGCAATGCCTTGGAAATGCACCAACACTCTTTTCCCTCTGTCAGATATTCTGCATCTCAGCTATTCTTCTTATAAACTTCCATCTGCAGTTAGCATCCAGTATTGCATAAATGGGAATCTCTAACATCAGCTTGTTATGTTCCAAAATAATCAACACCTCCATTAGTGATCTTCAATAAGCTGATGATTGCGTTGTGTGTGTCCACTAAATTGAAGCGCTTCAGGTCACTTTTGGTTGCTTCTGTGAAGCAAATGAAATGAAGTTGACAGCAAGTCCAAGCAAGAACACCAAGATCCTTTACCAGCCCACCCCAACCAACCAGCTGCTCCTCTACATATTACAGTTAGAGATGACTCCTTGGAGAATGTTGAGCACTTCCCCTACCTGGATAACCACCTTCCCCAAAAAGTAGACATGGATGACAATATTCCACTGGATAAAATCTGCTACTGTTGCCTTTGAACATCTTCAAAATTGTGTCTTTGATTAATCATAATATCAGAACCCAAACCAAACCTCTTGTCTACCAGGCTGTTGTCATCCTTACCCTGTTGTTTGGGTGTGAAACCTGGATGATGTATTGGAAACACCTGAAAGCTCAGGAATGTTACCATTCACAATGCTTTCAGAAAATTCTCCATATCAGTTGAAAGGATGAAAGAACAAATGCTGGTGTTCTGGCTCAGCCAAACGCAACCAGCATTGAAGCCATGTTTATAGGGCACTAGATCCGCTGGTCAGAGTTTGTCATAAGAATATCTGACAACCAGCTCCTGAAACAGGTCCTAAGCTTCCAACTTACCTGTGGTCACTGCTCTACAGGTGGGCAAAAGAAAAGATTCAAGAACATTGTGAAGGGCAATTTGGAAAAAATGCAATATTAACAATGGTGCCATGATTCATAGATTCATAGATGCTAGGGTCGGAAGGGACCTCAATAGATCATCGAGTCCGACCCCCTGCATAAGCAGGAAAGAGTGCTGGTCCTATATTACCCCAGCTAGATACACATCTAGCCTTCGCTTGAAGACTCCCAGGGTAGGGGAGAGCACCACCTCCCTTGGGAGCCCGTTCCAGACCTTGGCCACTCGAACTGTGAAGAAGTTCCTCCTAATATCCAATCTAAATCTGCTCTCTTCTAGCTTTTGGCCATTATTTCTTGTAACCCCCCGGGGGGGCCTTGGTGAATAAATACTCACCAATTCCCTTCTGTGCCCCCCTGATGAACTTATAGGCAGCCACCAGGTCGCCTCTCAACCTTCTCTTGCGGAGGCTGAAAAGGTCCAGTTTCTCTAGTCTCTCTTCGTAGGGCTTGGCCTGCAGGCCCTTAACCATATGAGTGGCCCTTCTCTGGACCCTCTCCAGATTATCTGCATCCTTCGTGAAGTGCGACGCCCAGAATTGCACGCAGTACTCCAGCTGCGGTCTGACCAGCGCCCGATAGAGGGGAAGTATCACCTCCTTGGACCTATTTGTCATGCATCTGCTGATGCACGATAAAGTGCCATTGGCTTTTCTGATGGTTTCGTCACACTGCCGACTCATGTTCATCTTGGAGTCCACTAGGACTCCAAGATCCCTTTCTACTTCCGTGCCACCCAGCAGGTCATTTCCTAGGCTGTAGGTGTGCTGGACATTTTTCCTCCCTAGATGCAGCACTTTGCATTTCTCCTTGTTGAACTGCATTCTGTTGTTTTCTGCCCACTTGTCTAACCTGTCCAGGTCTGCTTGCAGCTGCTCCCTGCCCTCCGGCGTGTCCACTTCGCCCCATAGCTTAGTGTCATCTGCAAATTTGGACAGAGTACATTTCACTCCCTCATCCAAGTCGCTGATGAAGACATTAAAGAGTATCGGTCCAAGGACCGAGCCCTGCGGGACCCCACTGCCCACACCCCTCCAGGTCGAAACCGACCCATCCACCACGACTCTCTGGGTGCGACCCTCCAGCCAATTCTCCACCCACCGGACTGTGCAGTCATCCAAGTCACAGCCCCTTAACTTGTTCACCAGTATGGGGTGGGATACCGTATCAAAGGCCTTCCTGAAGTCCAAGTATACGACATCCACCCCTCCTCCTGCGTCGAGGCGTTTTGTAACCTGGTCATAAAAAGAGACTAGATTGGTCAGGCACGATCTGCCTGCCACGAACCCATGCTGGTTTCCCCTCAGCATAACTTGCCCTGCCGGGCTCTCACAAATGTGAGCCTTGATAATTTTTTCAAAGACTTTGCCAAGGATGGAGGTGAGACTAACTGGCCTATAGTTGCCCGGGTCCTCCTTCCTCCCCTTCTTGAAAATGGGAACCACATTGGCCCTTTTCCAGTCCTCCAGGACTTGACCCGTGCGACACGAGCGTTCAAATATTCCCGCCAGTGGCTCTGCAATGATGTCGGCCAGTGCCTTCAGTACCCTCGGATGGAGGTCATCCGGGCCTGCCGACTTAAAGGCATCCAGTTCTTCCAAGTGACCCTGCACCACCTCAGGGTCCACGCATGGAAGTCTGGTGCCCTGCTGCTGCCTCCCTACACTCCCAGTGAGAGACTTGTCATGCCTCTCGCTTAGGAACACTGAGGCGAAGAACTCGTTGAGGAGTTCAGCCTTGTCCCCTCTGTCCGTCACCAATTGTTTCTGCCCATTTAGCAGAGGTCCTATTCCTCCCTGGGCCTTCCTTTTACTCCCTATATATCTAAAAAACAATTTCTTATTGTCTTTTACTTGGGTTGCCATCCTCAGCTCCATGGTAGCTTTGGCCTGTCTAACTGCCTCCCTACAAGCACGAGCAGAAGAGGTATATTCCTCTTTGGTGATCTCTCCCTGTTTCCACTTTTTATGTGCTCCCCTTTTGGCCCTTAGTCTGCCCTGGATTTCTCTGGTCAGCCAGGGAAGCCTCCTGGCCCCTTTCCCTCTTTTACCTCTCACGGGGATTGTCTCGCTTTGTGCTCGAAGGATAGTTTCCTTAAGGCACAGCCACCCTTCTTGGGCTCCCATCATTTCAAAACTACTACTCTGTAGTGCGTCCTTCACTAATCACCTGAGTTCACTGAAATCAGCTTTCCTAAAGTCCAGCATGTTCACCCTACTAGTTACCTTACCCACTCGACGCCTTATGTTGAATTGTATTTTTAGGTGATCGCTGTCCCCCAGATGGTTACCGATCTGTAGGTCCCCTAATATGTCATCCCCCGTTGCCAATACCAGATCCAGTAAGGCATTCCCCCTAGTGGGACCATGTACCTCCTGCGTCAGGTGGAGGTCCTGTACACGGGTTAGAAACCTGCGTGAGCGGTGGGACTTTGCTGTCTGTGTCTCCCAACAGATGTCCGGGTAGTTTAGGTCCCCCATGACCACCGCCTCTTTAGCTTTTATGGTCTCCGAGAGTTGCCTCAGGAGCCCCAAATCTATTTCTTCCCCTTGATGATGTACAACAAGGCACTGATCATTTTGTGCAAACTTGATTTACTATGGAGGCAGATGGACAAGAGACACAAAGGGAAGGAGTTGTGACCTGACATCACCAGGATCTACTCCTTCCACCCAGAACTATTTGTCATGTTTACAGTGGAACACGTGAATCTCAGATTGGTTTCCTCAGTGATCTGTGGACTCACTGATGACAGCATTACCATAAGTAGGGAAGTCATCCTCATATCAAGGAAGTGCTGACAGTGACCTTTGAAAACAAAGCCCTTGATCCCTTGGCACTACTGGTACGCTGCAAATGTCATCCAGTTGAGTTTGTCTAGACTAGTGGGAGCAGTTGAGGTTAGATCAGAGTTAATGAACTGTTAGTTAATTATGACCTAACTGCCATCACTATTTCTAGTCTAGATAAACCTTTTCACAGAGTGTTTTGGACTCTGGGTGGAGAGGGGCAAGGGTTTGCTACTGTGTTCACTGGCTATTTCAATTCATGGGATGTGGGGCACTATTTTAATTGGTTGATTGTAAGGTTGGTTGATAGCTGGGCATTGGGAGCTCTTGCATAGTTATCCTTTTTATCAAAGCTAGTTGGAGTTCAGTTGCAGCCTTGGCTTTCCTGGTTTGCTCCCTGCAGGACCAGACCAGTGCAGAATAATCCTCCTTGGAGGTGATTCCCATCCTACATCCTTTGTAGGCCTTTCTTTTTAGCCTCAGGAGGTCTGCTAGGTCCCTGGAGAACCAGGGGGGCGGCTGTGCCCTCTTGCTGCCTTTCCTCTGAGATGGACTAGAATTAGCTTGTGCATTGAGGATTGCTCCCTTGAGGAGCAACTACTCTTCTTGAACTCCCCTCTCCCTGGGGTCATGGTCCCTTAGGGCCTCGCTGACATGCCTCCTGAGTTTGTCAAAGTCAGCTTTCCTGAAGTCAAGGACTTCAGTGTTGCTGACTGACTTGCCAGCTTTACAGCAGATGGTGAAGGTGATAAGCTCATGGTTGCTGTCACCCAGCTTCCCATTGATCACTAGATCGCCGATTAGGTCATCCCCAGTAGCCAGTATCAGGTGGAGCAGCGCTTCGCCTCTCGTTGGCCCATAGACTTCTTGAGCCAGGTAGAGGTCATCCACGCAGGAGAGGAAGCTTTGCGACTGCTTGGATTTTGCTGAGTGATTCTCCCATGAGATGTCTGGGTAATCAAAGTCACCCATGACGACCATGGTCCTGGAGCATGTGGCCTCAGCCAGTTCCCAGTCAAACTCTGGTCAAGCTCAGGACTTTCGGTGGGAGATCTGTAGTAGACTCCCACCATTGTGTCCCCTGTGCTGTGTTCCCACAGATTTTAACCCAGAGGGTCTCCAGTCATCCACCCTCATTGCCAATATCAGCTTGCAGGGACAGGTAGCTTTCCTTAACAGAGAGCTACACCCCTGCCCCTTTTATCTACACACACTAGCCCTCCTGTACAGGGTATAGCTCTCTATACCTGAGGTCCAGTCATGGGTGGAGTCCCACCAGGTCTCCGTTATCCCTATGACATCATAATTATTTGCATTGAGCAGGAGGATGACCTCCTCCTGCTTATTCCCCAAGCTCCTGGCATTTGTGTACAGGCAGACAAGTGTGCCCTTAGGGGCTTTTGCCTTGCCCACAGATTGTACCAGGACTGGGGCAGGGGTGGGCTCCCTTAAGTGCCTTGGCCTGCTGGCTTGGCAAGGGTCACTCAGCAGGCCAGCGGTGGTGGTAGTGCCCCCGTCCCCCAGTGGACTTAGTTTAAAGCCTGATGGAGCAGGTCAGCCAGTCTGGCTGAGAAGAGCCTCCTCCCCAGGGGAGAGAGGTGGAGGCCATCTCTTCCCAGCAGCTCGCTGCCTCTCTCGACAAAGAGCGGGCTGTGGTCATCGAAGCCAAAGCCTTCTCTATGACACCAGCGCCGCAGTCTTTGGTTAACTATGTGGATCCTCCTCTCCCTCCTCAGCCCATAGCCCAAGACTTGGAGGATCGACGAGAACACCACCTGTGCCCCCAGACCCTTTAGCCCCGCTCCCAAATCCCTGTAGCACCTCATGACCCAGCTGGGAGCTGTGTCATTGGTGCCCACATGAATAAGGACCATAGGATAGTGGTCTGTGGGCTGGAGGAGCTTAGGGATCCTCTCCGCAATGTCCCGGATGCGGGCCCCCGGGAAGCAGCAGACTTCCTGGGCTAAGGGGTCGGGGAGGCAGATTACCCCCTGAATCCCCCTCAGGATGGAGTCTCCCACAACAAAAACCTTATGTTTTGTCTTGGGGAGAGCAAGGGCGGTAGCTGCAGTTGAGCCTGTGTTGCCTGCGGGAGCTGGCAACTCAGCAGGCTCTGCTGGAGCAGCAAGAGGTTCATACCTGTTGCTAAGCTCCGGCGGGGCAGCGGCCTTGACCACCTTGGTCCATGCCCCTGACTGGACAGAGTGGGAGGTCCCGTAGTCCTCTCTTGTCCTGGAGGGAAACCATGGTCTACCCTCCGGCTCCCAGTGGAGAAGGGCCTGGCAGTAGGAATCTATCTCCTGCTCACAGTCCCTGATTACATCTTTTGCTGCTATTACTTCAGTAATCCAAAGATTGCTCTTCAGTTTATCACTGGGACTTCAGTGGTCACATTGAGCTTTTTTACTGCATTTTACTTAGATATTTTGAACGATTGCTTACAATCTAAGATGGAAGTGGCCAAAATATGGCCCGCAAAAGGGATTTGTCCAGCCCATGGCTGGTCCCCTAGTCCTGCTTGGCCCAGGCACCGTCCAGCCATGATGCATCCTGCTGCCCCCTGGGTATGCAGTAGGGTTGGGGAAGCTCTGCACCAGACTACCTTTCTAGGCAGCAGCAGCCCTACAGTACTAGTGGAGACCCATGAGCAGCCCTGACCCACCCCATACCTGCTGTGGACTTGCCTGGTCATGCTGAACAGCTGCAACAAAAGCAATGCTGGAGGGGCAGAAGCATACTCAGCATGGCGGAAAAGCAGTCCCTCTCCTTCACTGCCATCCAGTACTTCTTGCAGCAGTCACTACATGCACACCTCCCCATACATATTTGCACCCCCCCCACACACCCCTAACCTCCCTCCCCCTCCACAAATGCCATACCCACCCACACAACAGCGCATCCCTGAAAAAACAACCCCCACAAATCCCCCATAACCATCCACACATGCCCACAGCCCCCCAACACACCCCATACCTATAACCCTGTAATATACAGGAGTAAGACTTTATTTTGAGCTGTTATACAATCACCTCTACATACACTAAGCAAACACACACAAATCAGGATGCAAATATCTTTTTAAAATAAAAGTATAATATGGTATTGCGGATGTTTGAGTTTTAGTATACAATTTGTGTTTTTTTCCAGTTCCAAGATAGTAAACCCCCTTCCCAAAAGGAGTACTTCTGGGGCAAGGGGAGGGACTTCTGGTAGCAAAGGTTAGGGGGTGGGACTTCTGGTCCCAAAATAACAACCAGGGAGAGAGACACCTGTCAAGGGGTGGGGCTACTTTTGCTCACCAAAACTCATTAAGCAGCCCTTCAGCCAAAATACTTGCCAGCCTCTGGTCTATGAGGAAGAGGTAGAATAAGATTTTTAAAACCACTCTGCTTTGGCTTACTTCTTAACTACAGAATTTAATTATAGAACTCCCCTGGGTTTCACTGGAACGGTTCATCCAGTGTTGAGTGCTCTTGAAAATCCCACCCACAGACTCAAAAAAATGCACTGTGACAACTTACAGCAGTAAGGAGCCAAAGCACGGGGGAATGGAACAGCCCAAAAGCATGTATTTATTCTTTTGATTTACACAAATGATAAAAAGGACAATAAAAATTCAAGGGCAACATTGGACCCCTGCTGAAACAGATGGGGCAACTGATGCCCAGGAAAAAGCCAACCTATTAAATTGGGTACTTTGCGTCGGTCTTTCATCAGTCCCATGGGACACCCATGCCCGCTATGGGACAGGGAGGTCTGGGTGAGGGAGATCCCCTGCCCTCCATTAATGCTGACCTCATGAAGGAACACCTTGAGAAGCTGGCTATCTTCAAGTCAGCCGGCCCTGACAATCTGCACCCCAGGGTACTCAAGGAGCTGGCGAGCATCATAGCCCAGCCCCTGGCACCGATCTTGGAGAACTCCTGGCGCTCTGGTGTAGTGCCCGAAGACTGGAAGAAGGCCAATGTGGTGCCTATCTTCAAGAAAGGGAGGAAAGTGGATCCGGCTAACTACAGGCCCATCAGCCTGACTTCTACCCTGGGAAAGATCTTAGAAAAGTTTATTAAAGAGGCCATCCTTAATGGACTGGCCAATGCCAGCATCCTAAGGGATAGCCAGCATGGGTCTGTTGTGGGTAGGTCTTGACCAATCTCATTTCCTTCTGTGACCAGGTGACCTATCACCTGGACAAGGGAGAAGAGATTGATGTCATATATCTTGACTTCAAAAAAGCCTTCGATCTGGTATCCCATGATCACCTCTTGGTGAAACTGGCCAATTGTGGCGTCGGGTCTGCCATGATCTGCTGGCTGGAAAATTGGCTCTGTGGTCAGACCCAGAGGGTAGTAATAGATGGAAGTTACTCATCATGGTGTCCTGTGATCAGTGGGGTCGCCCAAGGCTCTGTCCTTAGACCCATATTGTTCAACATCTTCATTAATGATGTGGACATTGGAGTCAGGAGTGGACTGGCCAAGTTCACTGATGACACCAAACTTTGGGGCAAAGCATCCACACTAAAAGACAGGAGGGCCAACCTGGACAGGCTCAGCAAATGGGTGGATGAGAATCTGATGGTGTTTAACACCGAAAAATGCAAGGTTCTCCACCCTGGGAAGAAAAACCTGCAGCATCCTTATCGGCTTGGCAGTGCTATGCTGGCTAGCACTATGGAAGAAAGAGACTTGGGGGTCATCATTGACCACAAGATGAACATGAGCCTGCAATGCGATAGCTGCGGCCAGTAAAGCGACCAAAACGCTGGCTTGCATCCATAGATGCTTCTCAAGCAAATCCCAGGACGTCATTCTCCCCTTGTACTTGGCCTTGGTGAGGCTGCAGCTGGAGTACTGCGTCCAGTTTTGGGCTCCACAATTCAAAAAGGATGTGGAGAAGCTTGAGAGAGTCCAGAGAAGAGCCACACACATGACCAGAGGTCAGGAAAACAGACCTTACAATGACAGGCTGAGAGCCATGGGGCTGTTTAGCCTGGAAAAGCATAGGCTCAGGGGTGATCTGATGGCCACCTATAAGTTTATCGGGGGTGACCACCAGGATCTGGGGGAACGTTTGTTCACCAGAACGCCCCAAGGGATGACGAGGTCGAACGGTCACAAACTCCTGCAAGACCGTTTCAGGCTGGACATAAGGAAGAATTTCTTTACTGTCCGAGCCCCCAAGGTCTGGAACAGCCTGCCATTGGAGGTGGTTCAAGCACCTACATTGAACACCTTCAGGAGCAAATTGGATGCTTATCTTGCTGGGATCCTATGACCCCAGCTGACTTCCTGTGCCAGGGCAGGGGGCTGGACTCCATGATCTTCCGAGGTCCCTTTCCGCCCTAATGTCTATGAAATCTATAAAGGAAAGAATTGGACTAAAATTAAATGTAATTGGCAAATGCAGATTTTTATTAGCCTTGAATTAGTAGTAGCCTTTAGGCTACTATTAGCATTTATTAGCCTTGGGCTTTGGTATTCTTCCAGTATTGTCCCTAAAACTTTTGAAATGTTAGGAAGTATGTGTTTATGTGAATGTGCATGTGTGAGTGCATATGTGGTGTATTTTTTTTGTGCATGTACATACAGTTGTCTCCAATAAAAGCCAGCATTGACTGTGTTGTGGTATTTGACTTTTGCCTAGTATTTCTTACTCTGAAGTACAGTAAATGCTGCTGGGGGGGCACTGTAAATGTTCATTCGTTTGTTTAATGGCAGTTTTTCTGTCTATTTGCTGATGAATTCAAAAGACTTGGGGTTCTGGTTTGAGCTCTAGCTGAAATATTCAGCATGAATGGGCCATGAAAGCGGATCTACTCCCTCATTCTAAATCAGGATAGACAGGAAGTATGGGAAGGAGGGAAGCTTGATAACCAGGGTCTAGATACAGAAAAGACTTGAGGGTAGTTAATCGGGCACCTTTCCCTGATGTTAAAATTCAGTTAAATTAATTTTTAATTAACATAGCCCTCTAAACCTCTCCTTACATTGCATTGCAATAAGCCTTGATACAAGGCTGCAGTGCAATTACAGTACGTAGATGTAAATTGGGGCCCTTATTTCAAAGATTTAATAACAATTGCTTCTGCTGTTCTCTGGATGCTCCTACTTCAACCCTCCCAGGAATAACACCCTGCCTCTGTATTGTCCTTTCTCCTCACCCCATAGGCTAGATATGGACCTGCTGACAACAGTTTCTTCAGAAGTACTCAAACTGCCTGCAAAAGGGTTTGCCAACAGGTGGTGAACGTGCAGTTCAAATATGGCTTTGAGCCATTGGGCTTGTGGTTTTTACCTTCTTCTTTGATTTTGCCAGCTTTCTAACATGTGCCAAGCAAGAATATTATTAGGCCACTCTCAAGGGAATGAAGTTTGGCACCTGTGTTAGTGGCGGTGGTGTTTTTTCCATGCAGGCCTCTGGATGTTACAGGAAGCCAGTATCACGGCCACTGTTACCAGCCGGTTGAGTGCGGAGCACTACAGCAAACAGCCTCTCAGCTGAAGAGAGGTTTTCCTACACTCATGGCAGCCTATGGGGATTTCACAGCAGGTAAAAGACTGGACTTGACCATGGCAGGCAAGGTTCTTTGAGTAGATGTGATATCTTTTATCGGACCAACTGAGTAGTTGGAAAAAAGTTCTCAGCAAGCTTTCAGGCAGTTGCCCTTCATCAGGCATAGGGCGTCTCTGCTGTTCTGAGACTCCAAGGAATGAGAGAGGCTACAAGTGTGGCAGGATGTCAGTGAGAATGTAAATAGGTAGAAATTAGGAGAACAAAAGGTAAAGCAGGAAAGGCGGGGTGAGGGGAGGAGGTAGGGGGAAGCAGAGGGGGAAAAAAGCCAAAGGTGAGTAAGAGAGACTCTACAGAGGTGGTATTTCAAGGTAGTAAAGTTTTGCAGAGAAAACATCTCCACTATGGGGCTTCCTGCTATTCAACTTGCTCAGCGTTTGCCCAGAGGAAATTAACTCCCAAAGGCTTGCGTCCTGCCTCACAAACACCAATGCCTGTGGTACATGTACAAACTCTATATGGCAAGATAGGCAGTAGGGCTTCTGGCTATACTGGGTACGTCTGGCAGCCTTTTTCTACTCTCAAAAGGCTGTCAATGCCTGTCAATGTCAGGGTATTTAGGCCTGACCTGGGATGTGGGAAGGATGGGAAATGGTGGTCAAGATGAACAATGGGGAAGCATCTTTCCAGACTTTGTACCTTCCACAGTATCATGGATTTGGAAAGCTTAATTCGAACTTTACTTGGGTGTATGTTGTCTTGTGGAATCTTTGAGATGAAAAGTGGAAAAGATAGTAGAGAGCATTTTTCTGGAACTAGAAGGGATGGAAATGGAGAAGTAAGGGACAGGGGTGAACAGTTGAATGAATAATTTGTATTATGGAAACAAGTTTGTCACATACAACTTCCACTTCTAACTGAGCACAGATCCTTTTCCCAGCTAGAAACATATGAGTTATTAACTGTGTCTTTTTTATTTTAATAGGATCTCTCTTGGGGAGAGGGGAACATCTGAGGTTTAAATCATGGAGACACAAAGAATTTTGGAACTTGTTTTGTGAACTCCCTCCAAACTGAATTTTGTAAAAGTCTCACATTTTGAAGGTTCAGCTACCCCTTCACCAGGAGAGGAGAGAAAGCCTAGGTCTTTGGGCAGACCATTAACAAGGGTTTATGTAATTTTACAAGGCAGTCAGGTACCACGGCAATTAGCTTGATATAAATGCCAAGCTAGATAAGATGGACTGAATCCAAAGGGAATTTTGCATGAGCCAGGTCCCTAGATTTAGCTTGGTGTATCTGACCATAATGCATGAAAAGGAACAGTCTTTTTTTTTTTTTCCTCCTCTTTTTTTGAATGCTACATGCTTGTGTAATTTTTCCTGTTGTTGTTTTATAGCTAAATTCCAGGCCCCTGTTGCGGTGTACTGTGGGAGTGTCCCCAAAGTCAAACCCAGATGCAGGTCATTGCGAGGGGGAAGTGTTGATTCAAATTTGCAATTATGTGGAAGCAGATGGACAGCAGCAGAAGAAGGTAAGGACCCATGGTCCAGGCCAAATGGAAACCTAACCCTCCAAACCTGACTGCAGGGAATGAGGGATGCTCTAACAGCTTTGCTGTCCAAATCAATCTTTCTAGTCTTCATTTGCCACGACAAGTCTATATGTTCATTTCAGACGCAGGGGCTTGCTGAGCACAGGTGTAATCACCCCTCCCTCTTCTTGAAGCCCAGCCAGAAAATAGTAAGAAGCTCAATGATTAGGGGAGTCAGTCCTAATTCTCAGACCATGTGTCTGGATTCCTATGAACAAAAACCAGCACCACTGCTGGAATCCCAATTCTCAGTCTCAGTAGCCAAGGACCTTAAGATGGTATTCCTCGCTCATAGTTAGAGCTGGTGCCTTTATTCTCTCCTTCCAGGCCAGACAATCCAGGTACTAGATTCACAATATTTTTTTTTTTATCTGAACCCAACCTAAAAATCAATTACCTTATGAAACTAGAATAAAACAGCTGCCCAGAATAGACTGACTGATTTAAGAGTGAGGTTGACTTGCTCAGCCCTTCTCTTCCATTTGGTTTTTCAGTCTCTCTTCAGTCTGTATTAAATGCTCAGATGAAGAAGCAATCTTGTATATGGGGTGGAGATGGGAATCCACCTTATTTCAGGGCCATTTCCCCTCTGGTAGGTTGGGACAGCCAGAGCAGTCTTCAGCATCTGGACACTGCAGCCCCAGGTGATGCATCTCAGATTCCCTGTCCAGCCTTGAAACATGATCCCAGAGAACTGGAGGTGAGTAGTGCAGCCGTGGAGACTTCCCAAATCAAGGATAAGCTCAAGAAGAGGAGGATGTCTGAAGGCCTGTTGGCACCACCTAAAGGTAAAACTGCATTTGTCTGCTATCCCTGATGATACGAAACCTTTCCATGCCACTGATAAGTGCTGAACTCAAGTTCTAGCAATGTCCTGGGTGTACCCAGAACACTGGTGTGATGTACATGGCTTGGCTAAACAGATCCTGTTTGAGAAGGCAAATGCAATATTTTGGAGGGACACAAATGAGAAGGATCTGGTTTCTGGAAAGAAAAAAAGACAAGTGCTCATCCCTGAACATATTACTGCTTGACGTAATGAAGCTTTACAACTCTGGAGCCAGTGCTTTGGTTGGATTGTCCTTTCACCTTGTACCTGGCATCCTAATCCTCCTCCCTTGCTCTGTTTCATTCACCTGTTTTAGCTTTTCTGTTGCTCCACAGGAGGCAAAATTTTGGTGTATGACGTGTCTTAATCCATGTGATTCCAGATCTTTCACCTTTCAAACAGGAGAGGGGATCCCAGAGAACCTTTGTATTCCTTTGGGTATCTCATTGGGAATGCCAGGGTCTGACTGTCCTCAGCTGCAGATGGCTGTGGGCTTTCCACCAGAATGTGTTCAAAGAAGCACAATTCTTACCCTTTGGTTGGGTACAAGTTTCTGAGAAAACTACCTCATTGGGAGTTCAAAATCAGTTACTTTTGTTCTAAAGTGCTGCCCTCCTCTGAAAAAGAGAAGCTACTTGGAAGGTTAGGGGCCTGCAGGTAAGGCCCTATGGGGAGAGATTGAGGGGCCTGGCTCTCTTCAGCCTCCCCAAGAGAAGGCTGAGAGGTGATCTTGTGGCCATCCACAAATTCATTACAGGGGGCAGCAAAGAATTAGGAGATTGTCTATTTACCAGGGCGCCCCTGGGGGTGACTAGAAACGGCCACAAACTGACAGGGACCAGATTTAGATTGGGCATCAGAAAGAACTTCACAGTAAGGGTTGCCAGAATCTGGAACGGGCTTCCAAGGGAGGTGGTGCTCTCCCCTACCCTGGAGGACTTTAAGAAGAGACTGGACAAGCACCTGCGCTCTTTCCTGCCCAGGGCAGGGAGTTGGATTCAATGATCTTACTGAGGTCCCTTCTGACCCTAAAAATCTGTGAAATATATGTTTGCTTTGCAGGTTTGTCTGACTCCAGTGACCCTAAGGGGGCTACCCTGAAGCCAGCTGTTTCCAGATCTGCTTCCCAACGGTTGCTGATAACTTCCAAGCCCATGCCTCCCATTCAGAGTATCCCAACCTCCCCAGAGGCCAATAGACCAAATGAAAAGGAGCAAAAAAACTTGGAGAATAGCACAGACAACTGGAGCAGTAGCAACAGTTGCGCTGAGCTGCTGCCAGCTTCCCAGGAGGTAAATATGCAGAAGAAAACTAAAACATACCTGACTGGATTTCTTTTGTGCTTTATTACATACCAGGCAAGAGATCTAAAATATTCATATAATTTGTTAAAAGTTCAGGATCATGGTAGAAGTCCAAGAATGGCATAGTTTAGTTACTAAAATCTTAGCCTCTGTATTGCATTTGCAAAGGGTAATGTACCTTTAACTAATGTGTGAACTCACTAGTGGTCCTCAGGGTATTTGCTGAGGAGCAACAAATTAGATGGTCAGTACAGCTCTTTGCATATGCCTACCCTGTTCATAAATGTGTGCCACGTGGGTCCTCCTTGTTTTAAAAGTGCAAAAGATCCAGCAGAGATGGACTGCAAACCAAATGACTTTTATTTCACAGTGATTCAATTTAGATGCAAGAAGGTATTTGCTGTGGGGACTGTCCCTGCAGGCTCAACTTGGAATCTACATGTTCAGATGAGTTATTTCTGTCATGAGCATCATCACCTATGATAAAGTGCCTAGAGTTCAAATTAGGTTCTCTGTGGCCTTAGTATAGCTATGTTCCCTTCAGTGGGCTGCCACCAGGGCAACTGACTGGAACCAAGTGGATGGCTCCATCTGTAACATCTCTCAAATGTGGTCCTGCAGGGCTGACAGCAGTTGCAGAAATTTCGGTTCTGCCTTGTGAGATGAGGGAAGAAGGGTGATTAGGAAATATTTTGGCAAATGACAGAAATCTATCGAAGGCTAGCAGATGGGATCGCAGGTATCTAGGTATAGGGACGAAGCCATCCCTGGAGTACCCTGGTTGGGTTTTCTGGAGTGCCATTAACCATGAAGTGACTGATGGGAAAACCACAGCATGTATATCTCCCTCTCCATCCCTTCCCTCCTATCAGTCTTTGCCAAGATACAGATGATCCAAAAGGAGGTCCAGCCCAAATAAAATAGTTCTGTTAGGTCAACAGATAGGCCAGGAGGGTCTGCTTACATAGAACGTTGTACCAACAGCAAAGCAAGAGGCTGCTTTGGAGTTAGCAACTGACAATGAGCCAGATATGATAAATTAGCTGGGAGGTGGAGAGCAACTAGAGACCCAAGATCCCATTATTATCTGGGCTGAACGCTGACGAGGGTCTGCGGAAAGGGCAGTAATAGAAAAATTATGGACTTTAGAGCAGCAGGCTTTGACAGAATGTGAAATGAGTTGTAGAAAATTGGATGGAAGACAGCGATGTTTGAGAGGTGTTCAAGATACAGCCAGGGGACTGCAAGCCAAATTCATTTCACTGCTGTCAGAAAGGCTAAAAGAGCAAGAACACCCCAGAAACTCTGCCGACTAAGCAGGGAGATGGCAGGCATGTGCTAAGGCAGGCAGAGGGTGCTCTGAGACTGCTGCAGGCATGTGCAACGTGAAGATACATAGACAGATGGGAAGCAGAGTGGAACAATGGTATTTCTGCTGCTTTCCCTTTGCTTCCCCTGTCCCAGATGCTGGGCAGAGGGATGCTATCCGTTCTTGGTGGAAAGTAAAGGCTTTCTCCCCCCACCCTCTGCTGTGAAAGAAAAGGTGCACTTTCTGTTGCAGCGAGTTACATTCTGGCCTGCTCATGCCTTAGCCACTCTGCCTCCAATACATTGCTGTAAGGATATCTTCTCAATAGCCCAACAGAATGAATTCCTGTCAGTGCTCACGTTATCTCAGCAGCCTTTGCCCCTTAACCTTACTTGCCTCTGCACACTGACAAAGTAGGATTCAGTTACTGGTAAGATCATGGATAAGGGTACTGGTTTAATCTGAACTTTAATTTCTTGGGCCCTGGACTCTTCCATTGCCGTGCTTCCCTCCAGTACTTGCAGTGCAATGATGAGAAGATGAAGAAGTCTTTAGGAGCTGCTCTGATCCCCCCTATCCCTAAATCAGCAAGACCAGCCAATGGAGACCTTGGCACTACTCCAATGCCTCTTCCAGGTGCTCAGCAACTAGATCCAGTGAGTCTGTCTGCAGAAGACTCTCTTGAGATAAGGTAAAACTCTGCCTAGGATCTTCTTCCTGTTCATTATAACTTCTTTCATGTAGATCTTATTTAAAGAGATTTTTATTTTCACAGCTAGCTTCCCAAAATATACATGCTGTGCACCGTACATCTATCATGAAAAAGTTATGCCATATTTACAGAAGCATGGTATGGTGGTTGGACATTAGGAGTAGGAGCCAGGACTTCTGGGTTCTACTTCTGCTTTTGCCAGTAATTCACTTTGTAATCTTGGGCCAGACGTTTGTGAACCAAGCTTCAGGTGGACCTCAGTCTGTTTTCCAGCTCTGAGGCACTTTTCGGTTTGCAGACATCTGTACCTACAATAATTTGCAGGGCATATATCAGCAGTTGGATATTTAACTGTGAAAGGCAGAAGCCTCTCCTGTAGAGGTAGGCTTTGATACTTCTGGGCCTTTGTCTCCTCATCGTAAAATGAGAGCTCCAATACTTGCCTACATCTCACTGCACAGTTAATCAGTGAAGTTGGGAGGCTCTGTTTGTTAATATTTTTATTATGCTCTGAGATCTCAGGTGCAGGGGGGTAGGCAATAATTTAAAACATTAATATGCACAATAGATAGGATGATATCCATTTATACGTCTGGCTTCTGTACTTAGGGAAATCTAGTTGTCAGTTGTATTCTTGATGTAACAATAAATAAAAAGTGGTTGGAGCTGCAATGTATATACTTCATTACAATACTCACCTGACTATCCTTGCTAGGTTCATATCCACAAATTGATGTGGAGAATAATTTTATTTTGAGAAGAATATAATCTGATTTCACTCCTGAACAGATGAAGCTCGATTCTCCTCTGTCACACCAGTTTAAATGTAGCTTCACTTATTTGAGCCTTTGGACCTGCCTAATGGCTGGTGACCTGCTTTGATGCCTCTCCTTCCTGAACTAAACTGGGTACAGAAAGCCTGAAGCTAAGGATCTGATCCAGTGGTTTCAGTCAAAACAGGTTTGCCTCTAATGTAAATTTACCGACGGAGGGAAGTAATGGTTGTTATAAAGTGGTTGCCAACAGAATGTGAGGTCTATGAGTTAAACTTCCTGCTAGGTCATGGTGGCTCAGGTAAGAAAACCCACTTTCATTCAACTGGTCTGTATTCCTCTATTTACTCGTGTCTTTTTTTTCTACTTGCTTGTTTAAAGGTCCAGTCCAGACAGCAGCACTGAGGAAAAGACTCTTAAATCTCTGGGTATGTAAAAAAACCCCAAACAAATGTGCGGTTATTTTATCTCAGAACAAACATCAGGATCCCAGTTCATGTGGGACAGGCAAAGGCCTGATGTGGGGGTGGGGAACCAAAAAAATTCTGTAATTCTTTATTAGTAGAGGGAGGAACTTTAGAAAATTTGCCCAGCTGCTCTGGAGGCAGTGATGTGGCTTTGCCCACTGTGAATGAGGCTTAACTTCCTGTGTTCATTGGCAGAGCTTGAGTCATTCACCCCCCCAAAGCTCATAAGCAAAGTCGAAATCATCCCATCGACTCTCATCTCAACTACACCATCCAATGTGTATCTCTTCATATGGCTTCTAGCACCATGGAAGGCTAGAGAAAGAGAGAAACTGTCAGACCAGAAGAAATGCCCCTGCTTGCCCTTTCTACCTCCCCAGAATCCTTGCTTAGAATTGGGATGAACCCCAAATGGAGCCTTTGTCAAGCTGTAAAACAGCTAGATGAGCTTTGCTTGTTTGTGCACTGATGAAGCAGAAACCCCATGAGAGGTTCTCCTTGCGATTTTTCCAGCTCAGCTTTATGGCCCCAGGGGACATGGAGAAAGATCCAGATTATGCACTACTTATCTGACCTGAATATGTCAACCTTCTGACATGAGGTCTTACTCTAAATATTGAATATGGAAAACTAACACTGAGTGGGTTTCATGTCTGCCTTGCTGATCACAGGTGCTTAAATTGCTATTAAAAATCTGTTTCCCCCTTAATGGCCAGACCTTTAAACTCAACCTGGGGTCTGAAAGGCAGACTGCATTATTCTTCTCTCATGCATCTTCATTAGGACAAACAGTTCTGTAAGTTTAATGAGCGTGTCAGATACCCCTGTGCAAGCCTCGTTAGATTGCTTTCCATGCGTTTAGAACACTTGTGTTGGTGTGCCATAAGGACTAGAATCCAGCTTATTCTTCCAGAGCTGTATGAGCTCTGCAAGGGTAATAAATGGTAGTGACCACTCTTTTTGATGGCAATATGGAAATATGACTTTAAATAAAACAAGGGACCTATTTGCTGAGTAAGAAGCTGACATTTTTTGCATAGGTATACTTTTCAGGGTAGCAATGAACTGCAAGGTCAACCAATCTTTGTTTTTGTTGTTGACTGGATCATTTAATGAAACCAATTCCTGATTCCTTTTTTTGTGGTTGATTTATCCCATGATGTTAACTATCATCTGTGAAGTAGTGTATGGATTGATTGAGTCTCTGAACTCAGCAGCTAAGATGGAGAGTAAATGAGAATAAGAATGCCTTGTGCTATAGCACATTAACAGGAAACTTTCTCACTCATCCCTCAGGGCAGCTGGTTGAGAGAGGTGCTAATTTCAGGGGCAGAACTGCTAATTTTGATAATGAATTCACTACGGGGAAGTTGATTGTGGCTTTCTGGACACTGCTCTTTATATGTTTATATTTCAGCAGCCCAAAACTTTTCTGTTAAAAAGCCTTTTCATTTTCCTATAAAGAGGAGGGAACCTTGATTTTTTTTTGCATCTGTACCTAAAGTTATGGATGTCAGAAGGTAAGAGGGTCAGATGAACACAGATCATTATCAACTGAGAAAAGAAAGATGCCTTGCTAAGGTCTGAAGAGATGGGAGGATAGAGGAAAATGTTTGCTTTTTCGGAGTGAAAATTTTCCTTGGCACCCTTTTATAGCAAATAGCTGTTTGCTAGGCGCTGAGGACTGGGCCCTGTACTTTGTTTGCTAGATTTGTATTTCAAGGACTTGAAAAGACATTCCACTTTTAAAGGAGAAGAACTAAACCACTATCTGAGCAGCCTGGGGATGCTAGTGTATAAATCTCCCCATTGAGATCTGTATATGTTCTTGATTCCTCAGA